>NC_056741.1:214967470-215069970 GCF_019279795.1 Protopterus annectens | reverse complement strand
CTACACATGTATGCAATCTGTGGATCATGGTGCTCAACAGTATACATCTAACTGTCAAGATGCAGTCACTCAAAGCACTCCTCAGAGAGGATGACATTGACATTTGTGGTGTAACGGAGAGGAGGTTCACAGCAATAGAAAGCAGCCGTGCACTAATAGGCTATGATGCATTCTACAGCTGTCAGCCCCCAAACATGAACCCCACCTCCACAGGTAGTGTTGTCTCCATATTCATAATGGATATGCACACCTCCAGACTAGTATCCCAGCATAATGCATTGGAGGTACTTCTAATACAACTGACTTTAGGTAATAGTGCAATCCACACCATAGCCTGCTATCGGTCCCATCTATGTCCTTAGACTATCAAGGCACATTCGTCAACACCCTGGCATCTATGAAGGTCCAATTCAAACTGACATTGTAGGAGACTTTAACTACCCCTTCATCACCTGGGGAAAGTAGTCAAGCACCAGTACACTGGCCCAATGCTTCCTGGAATTCATCAGTTCCTATACCCTAGACCAGCTCATACTGACCCCAACTAGAGGATACAATAACCTTGACCTGTGTTGATTACCTACATATGGGACTGTTGCTCAACCACAGTTGTGAATCCCAAAACTGGTCAGTCCAAACACGATGTAATCAACATGGAGCTCAACATCTCACCTACACCCCCTGCAAAGGTAACCACCTTGCAAAACCTCTCTAAAGTTGACTTTGAAGTCATAAAAACAGGGGTGGATGATGTCACTGCACCCATGCCAATGGGAAATAGCTACATGACTGTTCAAATTATACACATATGCACTGCACAAACATGTGCATGGATGCATAGTACTAGCCATAGCCAACAGAACCCAGACACTGTCCTCCAAATACTGGAAACCAATGTGATAGTCCCCTGCCATTACTAAAGTGTACAACAGAAGGAGGACACTGTTGCAGAAAAAGGTGGTGTCCCAAGACTTGTGAACCCCCTTATTAGCCGCAAACAACTTGGGATCCTTCAAGGAATCACCTACAGGCAGCTATGAAGGCAGAATTTCAGCAGACACTGACGACAATCACAAAAGCCTTTGATAGTTATATCAACAACTTCCACACAATAACCACAAGTGCTGTGAGTTATTGCACAATGCCAATTCCTAGCCCAAGACAACATATATTGGGGACAGTCTTGCCAACACATTCAGTGCCAGCTTTATCCCTCTGTCCTCCCAATGTTTCAATCACAATGGCAGATGAATGCCAGGCACCCTGCATTACTGCAGGTCAGTTTAGACCTGCATTGCCCACAGGCATTAATACAGCTTCCAAGGGACCCTAACATATCCATGGCTGTGCTCTACATGACATACAAAGAGGCCTGGCACCACATCTGTGTGCTCTGGTCAGTCACAGCCTCACCTCAGGCTTTGTCCCTCCAAAATGGCACACTCCTACAGTCATCCCTCTCCATAAAGGGGTGGCATCTACAGACCCTGGGGATTATTGGCCCTTAGCCTAACAAGTCTACTATGTATGGGTATGGACGCATCATCAGTTTCCTGACTGACCAAAATATGGGTGATCTCCTAACTCTGGACCCCACACAGTTTGGCTTTGTGAATGGCAGATCATGCGTGCTCAGTGTGGTTGACTTCTTTGAGTGAGTCACCAGGGCTGTGTAATACAGTAAGGCACTGCATACAGCCTACCTCAATCTGGCCAAGGTTTCTGATTCCAGGAATTATTGCTATACCCAACAAGCTAGACATCAACCCCTATATCAGTGGGTGGTTTGCAAATTGGTTCACAGAATACACAGTATGACAGTGGCAAACTCCAAGTCAGACTGGCACGCAGTCACAAGTAGAGCCCCACAGGGATCAGTACTGGATAGTGTCCTGTCCAGCATCTAGTTCTCAGGAGTCCAGCCCAACACAGAGGAGCTCTAACTGACCAAGTTCACAGAGGACTGCAAGCTGGGAGCTATCATGAATGCCACAAGTGATGCAAACATCCTACAGAAAGGCATCAATGAGACCAATGACTGGTGTAGAAACCATGGCCAGAAGCTTAACACCACAAAATGCATCATCAACCCTTTGATAAAACACTCAGTTCCCAGTAAGTACCAGATCAATAGAAGCCCAAGGAACACTGTAGGCATTATAAGATATCTGGGGACACAGGTTGACAGCAACTTCTCCTTCAAGCACCACATTGCCACTGTGGTCAGGAAGTCCTTCTATATGGCACATTGCATTACCAAGGGTTTTACATCCAGGAAGACAGAGGTAATTAGCTCTTTCTACTATTTCCTCATTGGACCACTCCTCATGTATTATGGCCCATTTGCCCATGTACCTTACTAGACACCTGCTACAGATGGAGAGGCCATAGAAGCACCTCACAAATGTGTTCCTATGCTTTAAACACACATCCTATACAGACAGACTCTGAAGACCCAAGCTATTTTCTGTGTCATATCACCTAATTAGCAGCTATCTGTGCTTGACTTACAAAGCTATGTCTAACCCAGTTATTTTAGAAATGCTACATATAAATCCATCCACATCACACCCTGCAGAGACCTCCACCCCAGTACCACAATCACCACAACATGCTGGTGGGACAGGTCTCTCACCAAGAGACTGCACATGCCCTAGAATACACTTCCCATACATGTCATGCAAAGCACCTAGCTGGCCCAGTTCCATAGAAATCTTGATGAGTGGATGGGTAATAGACAGTTCAACCCAAGGATCACTGCAGTGGCTATACTTGATACAGGCACTGGGAAGTAACATCGGGGGGCACAATGGCATGGCCCTTCTATGGGCAAGGCTTGCAAAGGAGGGTGGCCTAATGGTTAAGGTGTTTGCCATACAAACACAAGGTGCAGGGTTTGAGTCTCACAAGGGATATTTGACTAGACTTAAAATGGCTTGCAAGTGCAGTTAGTTTAGTACTAATCTATGAACCTATAAACCTATAAAGGCTCCTTGGTCAACAGCCTACTATACACTTGTGAACTTATAAAGGGAATGACATCAGTAGGACTGATAAAGTAGTGCAGTGGGTGTTAAACATATGACAATACTTTGTCATACAAACAGGCACACATACAAACTTGCCATATGTAAGAGTAGAACTCCTACCTAACTAGTTATGTTTACCATAATGGTATGCAGTTATTGCATGCACTACAGAGCTTACTGGGCTGAGAGTTGGCCAAAGGTGCTGATATGGGGAATGACATCAGCAGGAGTGATAAAGTAGGGCAGTGGGTGTTAAACATATCAAAATATTTTATCCTACAAACAAACACACTTTTCAGATGTGAGAGTAGAACCCCCATCTAAGTAGTTATTTGTACCATAGTGTTATATAGTTATCATATGCTCTACAGAGCTTCCTGGGCTGAGAGTTGGCCAAAGGTGCTGATATGGGGAATGACATCAGCAGGACTGATAAAGTAGGGCAGTGGGAGGGAAACATATCATAATACTTATGCTTATAACATACATACCCACACACACATTTGCCAGATACAAGAGTAGAACCCCTGTCAATTATTGTTTCAGTACCTTATAGTGTTAAGCATTGATCACATGCACTACTGAGCTTACAGGGCTGACAGCTGGCCAAGGTTGCTGATAATGCTGATAAGGGACTGAGATAATCTGGACTGGTAAGGTGGGGCAGTGCAAAGTGTTGAGGTGGGGATGGCATAAAACTGTTTCACCTATAAACAAACACACAGCTTCCTCAATGTTGCACATGCACCTTTCACACACACACTTTTACACTTAACAATATTGAGACTAGAACTCCTACCTAACTTTAAACACCAAAACACTGGGTAGAGTGAAAGAAGGCACACTAATGAGACCAATAAAGTTAAGCGCTTTTCGTTTATGTCAATTCACAAACTTCATCAGACAATACAAAATATTTCAAAACACATTTAAATACATAAAAATGCAAATAATTAACCAATCAACAAAGAAAATGCATTAATGAAGCACAAAGTCACCACCCCCTAACCATGAGTATAGACAATCTATTTAAAATTTAAATGGGCAACCCCACATTTTACTAAAACAACTAGTATTACACATGAAAAAATTATAAGAATGTATTAATAATTAAATATTATTGACTTAAATTTAACGCATTAAACTTTTAAGTTTTAAAATACTACCTAAAACACAACCCTCATTCAAACCAGGCTGATTGTATGCATTCAGCCTGATTTGCCAAGAAAGTTCTAATTCATCTAATTTTAGAGCATTGGGACCACCTCTTGGGTGTCTAACTTGTTATTTGTACTATAGTGTTATGTGGTTATCACACGTGCCACTTCTAAGATGACTGATATCTGCAGGACTGCTGAAGTAGGGAAAGGGGAAGTGAACTGGCTTTGAATGGACCCAAAAGCTTTTAGCTGTGAAAACACACACACACACACACACACACACACACACACACACACACACACACACACACACACACTTACTTTTACATTTGCCAAGACTGAGATTAGAACTCCTACCTAACCAACTAGTCCAGATTGTTTTGTGCTACGTCCATACCTCTCAACCTGTTGGTGCAGGATATCTGGAGATAGCCTATCAACATCTGGGGAGAATGGGTCATACAGTGATTGTGACAATTTCTCTCAGTAATGTATGGGTTGCTAGGGTTATAGGTCTTGTTTTAGCAGATAACTGTCATATATGCCATTTGACACTGTCATGTATTGTTTCAGTACCTTGTGACATACCTCCTCAGATCATCACAGTGATTTACCAGAGGTATACAGGATGGATGATGCACACAGCAGGTTTATGGGCCAAATGTTATGCATTTTTGCACAATCTAGCCTGCTGAAGGGTGTGCCTACAAATAATTGACTGCTGGTGCTGTGGAAATGGTCCAGCACATTGATATATTACAATGTTGGAATCTCTGTGCATTTATGTTCTGGCCTAGTCTTGTTTCCAATCCACAGTTGGGTAATATAAGTCAGAAAGGATCGGGGTGACAGGCAGACTGCAGATAGATTTGTGGGGGATAGGATATGTGGGGCAGGTGTGCCCTGGGCAGATATGCTTGCCTATGGCTACCAATGCTTTGCATTGGGTTCTCCTCAATGGTTGACTGCACTTGGAGAATCTTGTATGTGTCAGACTGTTTGACCAGCCTGAAGGTGTGCGTTTGTCACACATATATATATGGCCCACCTCATTTTACTTGGATGGCCATATGTTGCGGTCAGGGTGCTGCACAGGATGATTGATCAGGGAGGGGTATGTTACTCCCCATGGCTGTGGCTCAGGGTTCTGTGGGTGCAGACACGTCACCATCTTCCAGGGTTAGGCCTGCCTGCAATGAGTGCATTCCCAATGGTTAAATTCCTAACACTGCCTGTTGACTGTACAGAGTATCACAGAATGTCCACTCCCATGACTCAAATGTCTTGTTGGTTACCAAAACAAGTGTGGTTTCAAGCAAAAGTGTTTCTCACATCACTTAGGGTTGAAGTCAGATATTACTGACAGTTGCCATTGCAGTTTCAGACTTCATACCTATTAGACATTCCATGCTAATACAACTAATTCCATCAACTTTACAACATTATTAGAGCAGAATATCACAGGTATCCCTCTCTTTAGACATTCATCACCCCATTATTCATGGCCTTGTCCAGATTTCTGACTCCCTGAGACTGGCAGGTTTGCTCCTAGCAGTTATCAGCATGGCCTTTCTTTGCATTTTGAGGACTGTGTTATGTCGGTGTTATGGACCTCAACAGGGCACTGTGAGTGAGGTATTGACATTTGCCAGAGGCCGGTAGGCCAGGTGTGACAGATGCATGCCATCTGTAGCAAGGCAGTGCATTCTGATGATCATATGTTCCCAGGCTGCCAGCAGGAGATACCCCGGGGATGGCACCAGTAAGTTGAGTGTGGGTGTTACTGACAATTGCTTTCTGTTACTATTGCACCATCAATCTGGGTGACAGCTGGAGTCTGCTTAAGGCTAGGAGCATGTTACTGCATTTCTATGGGAGCATGAGGGGGTACAACTGTATACAATACACATCTGCACAGACTGTGCTGATATTTGCTTAACATTTTTGTCCCATTTAGCATAGTGGTATGCCCTATCTTTCAGACTACAGGCATAATAGTATAAACCACAAGTCAGATTGTTCTGGCATAGACATTTGTAGTTTCAGACTTCTTACCTTTCAAAGCCATATTGCCACTGCCAGACCTGCTGTGATATCACTGTGTAAGAGTCTGTTGGTGCGGATTTCATGGATGTTGCCATGTGTGGGCCTTTGCCAGGCATTTCTGTATGGTTTTCTACAGCTAATCTGCTGTGTGGGGTTGGTGATGGGTATGGGATCCCCACCTTGACATCTGTGCATGTGACCAATGACCCCCCCCAGTTATTTGGCTCACCACATGGTTGGGAGGGTGGCCTAATGGTTAAGGTGTCTGCCTTACAAACACAAGGTACAGGGTTTGAATCTCACAGGGGATAATTGGCTAGGCTTAAATGGCTCACAAGGGCAGTTAGCCTAGTACTAATCTATGAACCTATGAACCTATGAACATATACTGCAGTGGTATTTGTCAACAAAGATGGTACTGCATTGTGTGGGTATGGCAGTACTAGGGATACTTCCCACTGTCCCACAGAGCTGATAATTATCTGCTGCTATCCCAGTTAGCCACCCCATTCCCTTACAAGCTTGATCAATACTATACATATGTTATCAGAAAATTCCACTCCATTTGTTTATTTTGTTATGGAGACTGGCTTACCTTGTGTTTGTAGCTGTTGTGAGGGTGATGCTTGAGCGTTGACTATGTCGGATGCATGCAATACACTGCCTATGCATGGTCAGGTATAGATGGTGTAATGTTTGGCATCCTTTACTGTCTGTGTGAGTTAGAGAGAGAGAGAGAGAGAGAGAGATCAGTCCCTAGGGCCAAACACTGTCAGTGTATGTGCTATGCGTTGCCGCTGCCAAGGCCAGGGCATACTGGGCATGCCTCCTTCTGCCTACAGGGGTAGTCTCAGGATGTTCCTCCTCTGAGTCACTCTGTGCCTGTGGAGGCCTTGGCAATGATGGGGGGGCTGTGTGACCCTTCCCCATTTTGTTCCTGCTGCAGCTGTTTCCGCAGGATCATATTGCGTAGCATGGCACATACTGTGAACATGTGTGCACATGTGGCTGGAGAATACTGCAAGGCTCTACCGGATATGTCAAGGCAGTGGAACCTTGACTTGAGAATCCCAAACACACACTCTATAATGATTCTGGTTTGTGTGTGTGCTTCATTATGGCATTCTTGTGTGGGTGTGTGTGCATTTCTGATGGGTGTCATCAGTCATGACTCCAGTGCTTAGCCAGCATCCCCCACCAGCTGGCCATATGGGATGTCCCCACTGGTAAATGTCCAGTACGGCTGTAACAAATGCCAGATGTGGGAGTCATGAAATCTTCCAATGCTGCCAGCACACACATTAATGATAATGCCCTGGTTATCGCACATGACCTGGGAGTTGATGGAGGGGAAGCCCTTGCTGTTTATGTAGTCCCTACCTTGTTCATCAGATGGTGCTTTGATGTGTATGTGCATGCAGTCTATGGCACTCAGTACCTCTGGGTAGTCTGCTACCTGGTGGAATACATGCATATTGCTGGTCCTTTCCTCACGGGTGCTGGGAAAGAGAATATGCTCAGCGGCATGTGGTCGCATGGCATCCAGGAAGTGGTGGAGTATCCTGGATGCAGATGCCTGTGAAACCCCCATGATATCCCCAGTTGGTCTTTGGAAAGTACTTGTAGCTAGTATTCTTAAGGCTACACTTACCTTGGTATCCACTGGAATGGGTTCCCCTCTGTTGGTTGTAACTCTGATTTGAGGCTGGCACAGCTCAGTGATTTGCTGAAGTATGTCTCTTTCCACCCTGTAGTGCTTTACTATCTCCAGATCATGTAGCCCCTGGTAGTTTACCCTGGGTCTGGACACTTTTCTCCTCCTCCTCCTCAGTCTGAGTTGGTTGTCAGCATTTTCCTCCTCACCACCCTTGGTCTCTAGCACATACTGATAGATCAGAGCAACAGCAGTCCCTAACATGTTTTTTTTTAGATTTGTCAGTTTAAAATTCCCCCGAATGTGCACACAGGTGGTGTAGAGTTTGTGGGAAAAAACAGACTGAAAGGTGTTTGCATAGTTTACAGTACTGCGCTGGGCTGCTGCCTGTGTAATTGGCTGATTCTGATACATTCCACCTGTCATCTATGCTTGCTCTCCTTGATTACCTTCCTTCTGCAGTTTTCCCTTCCCATCTCCTCCCCGTTTAAGCCCTGATGCATGCCGCACATTCCCAGTGCTCAAATGGCAACAGTTTTGCTATCCCCTGTGGTTTTTTTTGTTTTTTGTTTTAGGTCCAGTGCATGCCGCGCACATCCATTTAGCTAAAGTAAACAGTTTTAAGCAGAACTGGTCCTTCCTAGATGCGAACATGCTTGGCATTTCATGGAATAGGGGAATACAGCCTTGGACACACACCCTGCCTTAGCTGTGCTTAGCTAAGGGAAAACGCAGGCTACTGAGCTTCAGTGTGCTTACAGCAATCATGATACACCACCTTATCATGTTAGCTGCTTCTCCTGTCTATACCATGGTGTTGGTGCACCTACACGGTTAGGTGCAGTCTGACACTTAGAAGAAATTTGTGATTCAGTATAACTCCCGTCATTTGCATAGACAACTGCCTTATTCCTGAGTTACCTTCTTACACTGAGCCTTTCCTCTTAGCAACCACTTTTCCCTGGTATTGGTTTCATTCTGCATGCCATTGACTATTATGGCAAAAGACAGATATCTCTCAAACTTTATGTTTTTCCCTTTTTTTTTTTGGTATTTTCAGCACAATCCCATTTGCGTACCACTGTACTATGCTTAAACAGCCGAGATCGGCCAAAAAAAACCCCTTTTATTTGCAAGATAATTAACTATTTTTCATGCCAATGGCCACATATTTGGCCACTGACATGTCTAATACATTAAATACATGCTTTATTTGAGGCTGCCATGCCTCCATTTTCTATTTTACAGAAATGTACATGGCTAGTAGCTGAGTAAATTTCTGCGTTGTACACTGTTCCTGCACAGAGACCTGCCTACTTACTGAATCATTAATTCAGCTCATTTGCATGGTTTTCATCAGCAAATGAGCAGATTAGCATATTGCAGGGCTTTCCATGCAGGAACAGTGTATGCAGGCTTGTGCACGTCAATACGGCATGTTCCTGGATCAATTGAAGGTGATATTCTGTGCAGGAGTGCCTACACTGCTCCAGCACAGTGATTTCAGCTTTGTGAATCCTGGCGACTGTATATTAACTGATGATGTACTTTTCAGTGGCACTTATTATGTCATTAATTAATTATTTATACTTGTAAACTGAAGTAAAGAAATGATCTATGTGTACCTTTTTCAGTCTTAGCCCAGTAGCACTGTCTTGTTGAAATTCTGAGCATTTTCTATTACTGAAGAATGCATATGTAGTCTGAAAATGATTGTGTGGGTGGATGTTTGCTTACTCATAGTGATCACTCAGGTGAGAACATCACTTGGTATATTGAATTAAGTTTTAGTAACTTCTGTGGTTGAATTCTACATGTGTAATTTAAAACATTTACTTGGGCAAGGGTGTGTTGCTGTTTGCTCGCTCATGAACTTCACTGATGTCAGAATATCAATTCTTAAACAACAGACCAAACTTGACACTACTGAAGTGCATGAAGCTAAGTGATTAAACTCTGATATCTGGAAAATGACAACTCATAAGCTCTTATATAGACTGAGACAAGATCTTAACAATTGTTAGGCACCCTCCTGATGACTATGCTATGTGTCCCTGACTTTTTGAAACATAACAGAATGTGTTACACTGTCTTTTTTGACAGCTTTCAAGTGATTTATGGTGTTCAAAGCTGGCCAAACTGTGCTTATTTTTTTCAGTAAGTAGTACTACATTGAGCAAATAAACCTGCATGCACTACAAATAATTATGATTGTGTCACCAATCATAACCCATTATTATTGCAAGATTCACCTCTTAGGTATTTCTCTCAAGGTGAATTACTTAGCATCCATGTCTCGTGCACATACATTGATTATGATTGCAGATCTGCTCATAATCCTGTTATAGTGCAGCTTAAATGTGGTGCAGAATTTGCAGTATTCAGTGCAGTGATTCATCTAGCAATCCATGCTCATCATTCACATCCAACTCCTAGAGTGACTCCGTGAGCAACTACCTGCATCCACAGAGCATACTAGTCAAAAAGGGAATGGCAGTGGATCACCAGGCCTTTCTTGCACATTATACATACACTACATCCACAACTAGAGCAAATCTGTTATCATCAATCAACTTACTCTGTGTCTTTTGGGAAGTGATTAAGTTGCTTAAATTTTGGAAAAAATGATTAATTAAAAAGTTTGACAAAATCCTGCTTTCCTTGCTCAACTTAAAGCATTTTTCTAATATTTAAATGCAATTGTGACTACAAGTTCCAGAAAATGCTGTTTAGCCTGCCAGCACACAGGAGGCTTTCATCTTGTTAACTGACAGCTGGCAGATGTGCAGGAGTTGAAAAGTTGTATTTGATGAGGGGGGGTGCTGTTTGCTTGCTCATATTGTTCAGCAAGGCGGGACACATAATAAGCTACAGCAGGCTGGGTGCTGTACCAGATGCACGCAGGGGTAGATAGTAAAGCTGCTTATAATGACAGTCCAATGAAAAAGGTAATTTTTCTTAAAAATCTGGAGAGAGAACATCAATATCTTTAATGTGTCAGCATCTAAGTGCTTGCTGTAATAAGGTCCATATGTTTATTTACTTATTTTTATTTATTTAAATTTTTAGGGGCACTGTGTTGACAATACCACAGCCTGTGTCATGGATGGAAGATGAGGAAGACTACATGGTCAGCAATAGAATAAAAAAACTGGGAACTATATCTATTAAAAAATAGGTGATATGAGCTCCATAAGTGCTTACCAGCTCCCTATACAGTATTCTATAAGAAGTGCTGGCAGATGCAAAGTTCTCAGGAAAATAGTGAAGACACTATTAAGACTTTGGATCAAATTGGTCAATGGACTGAAAATTACCAAGCTACTCTGGAAAAAAAGGGTACAAATTGCCTCACATCCATTGCATCTGGAAGAGCCTTAGAGTTCAGATAAAGACTCCCTACTGAAATTTCAAGCCTTCATACGTTGAGTCCTGAGATACTGAAAAAAAAGTCTGACAATTCAGGAGAAGAGCAAATATGAAACATTGCTTTTCCCCTTTAAACTATTTTTTGCAGGGGTGTAAGCCTTGATGCACCAGCATTGTGGGGGAAAAGCTCTGCACACCTGCAAACTTATATACGCCAACTCTGAGATTGTCATTCCTCAGAGAAAATGGGATTTTGGCCATTTAGTATCCACATCTTGGGACTCAGCAAAGAGGGTCCCAAGATTTCAAATGGTTACTAAAATAAACACTAAGGCCAGTATTCATGAACACTTGCTTGTCGTACTAAGCTTGTGTGTCCATTTAGTATCATTGAGAAAAGAGATTGTGATTCAAGAAGCTGAAGTTCACATTGAAGCTAGGTGCAAAATGAGCGTTAGCAGCTGAATATGCTAAATTACCATTTTAACAGCTGTGGCCCTTGTTAATGAAGCAAAAAAACAACAAATGATGGAATACTTTAAAAACTCTTAGGGGTTGCCATAGTCATTACAAATCTGTAATAGTAGCAGGCTGTCATCCAAAATGCTGCTGCTGCCAGATAGCCTAGAATGTACAGGGTGTTCATACCACATTAGACTTACCACAGGCTATATGAAGTAGAAATAATAAAGCACTTCAGCAAGGACAGATATACTATACAAGAAATAGTGGACATTTGCTATCCTTACCTGAGGCCCCATGGGAATCATTGAGAATCCGTCCCAGTGGAAAATAAGGTAGGTGCATATGTATGCTAGTTACGGAGACTTTTCCGTGACCTACCGGAGGAAACATTAGGGGATACACAGGCCACTCCTTCAAGAATACTTCACCATTTCCTCAAAGAAAAGCTTCCACATTTGGCTGAGCATATCTGGTTTCCAGGCACCCCAGAAAAGAGAGCTACCACGATACAAAATTTCTGTGCTATAGCCCCTTCCCCCAAGCTGTATACTGCACTCACAGTGAAATAAAAGTCCAATCTGGTAGTAAATTGGAAAGAAAACACATAAACAGAAATAGCTGTCACACTATCAACTGTCAGGTGATATGTAATGCACAAGTTATCAGGGGGGATTCAGTAAAGCCCACACAGTCATTTTTCACCATGTGCACATTGTGGCACAATGCACACACAGCCAGGCAAAGTTTTAGATTCAATAAACTTGATGTAGTAGGACACACTCATGCACAAATATGGTAAATTCAGTGGCATGCAAATTACAGCATAAGTAGATGAATTTTATGCTAATGAAGAAAACCAATATGGTGGAGTGATTCAACACGCTATAAAGCAACTATGTAGACTTCGTGCTCATGTTGCTCGTGTATTCCAAAACCTTTTGAATACAGCCATGGAAAGGAGTCTACATGGAGACCAGAGCAAATAAAAGTTATTAGATTTGTACAGGACAGACCTTAACATGTTACATTATTATACAGGGTAGATGCTAAAGTAGAGTAACAATAGCAACTCTCCTTTTAAGTGTCATAACGTACATGCAGCTTCCAGCACCAACTGAAGAATGTACTTGTACCTAATGTAGACAGCTAAAAGTATAAACCCCATGAAACAGCCTATTCATACTGTCATGGAAGCATATGCAGTATGTAGCTGATGGAATACTGTCAAACTTTATAAAAAAACTTTATTCCTCTGTGCAGATATACAGCAAAGTAATAGTCTCCCTTATTTATTTATTTTATTTATTTTATTTTACATTTGTTGACCGGGCTAGTCCAACTGGATACATATCCATTTTCAGTGGAGGCCTGAGGAGAAAAGCTCCACATTCCAGAAAAAAGATCACAATAACATAAGTACATTACAATATTTAACAAATTTAACTAGTAAATACATTTTAGCTAAGAGAATACTATAGCAATAACCCACGCCTGGGTGTGGGTAATGCTGGATTTACCCACGGTTGGCGTGGTTTGGTCCCGAGGGACAGGTCATTGTAGGGGGTGATTAGATTGCTTAGTATTGGAGTAGATGTAGGATGGAACAGTATCTTATAGGCAATAGTTAGCTGGTTTGATAGGATAAGATTTGGCAATTCTAACCACCCTAGTTGATTAAGATTGTTACAATGATGGGTTCTATAGGTAGAACCAGTTGCAAATCTGGCAATATTATTGTAGGAGCTAACCAGCTTGTTCAGAATGCTTTTGCATAGTTTGGTATAGATTGGGGAAGCATACAGCAGGGTTGAGATAAGGTGGGTCCGGGCAATAGTGGTCCTTGCTAGTGGGGTAAGAAAGGGTTTGATCCTATAAAGGGAGCCTAGTTTTTTGTTTACTGTTCTTATAGTGTTGTTAATATGTGGCTCAAAGGTGAGGTGGTTGTCAATTAGTACTCCAAGTAGTTTTGTAGTAGAGTCTGGAGATATGATTGTCCCATTGCTAGATGTGACTGTGAAATGTAGTGGGGGGGGGGTGCTCTTCGGGTGTGAGTAAATAGCAGCATTTTTGTTTTTTTTGGGTTCAGGATAAGACATCGCTGAAGGAGCCAATTATCTACTGTGTTAAACGTGTCTTGGGTTAGGGAATGCAGT
The DNA here is from genome assembly GCF_019279795.1 of Protopterus annectens. Taxonomy (NCBI): domain Eukaryota; kingdom Metazoa; phylum Chordata; order Ceratodontiformes; family Protopteridae; genus Protopterus; species Protopterus annectens. Next base: position 215,056,094 of record NC_056741.1, on the reverse strand, counting down.
TGTGAAAGTGAGGAGGCTGAGCATATTAGTGTAGAGTCATCCGCATATTGGATACAAGTGGCTTGAGGTAGAGCAGTGTGTAGGTCGTTAGTAAAAATAGAAAAGAGGAGAGGACCCAATATGGAGCCTTGAGGGACTCCAAGGACAACTGGTAAGTGGGAAGACAAGTTATTTTCCCATAGTACAGCCTGTTGCCTGTTATTTAGATAGGATTGGAACCATTGAATAGCAAATGGATCCAGTGAGAAGTTGCTAAGTATGTTTATGAGTAGCTGGTGGTTGACCATGTCGAAGGCTTTTGACAGATCAATGAAGAGGGCTGAGGAAAGAGTGTTGATATTATGGTTTTTAGTAATAACATCTGTGAAGGAAAGAAGAGCAGATGAGGTGCTGTGAAATGGTCTGAATCCACGTTGGCAGGTAGCTAATAGGTTGTTTGCTAGGAGGTGGTTTAATAGTTGCTTATGAATGCACTTCTCCATGATTTTAGCCAGAGGGGATAATATGGCTAAAGGCCTATAGTTAGAAAAGGCTTTGGAGTTACCACCTTTATGCAGGGGGATAACATGTGAGATTTTCAAAATAGTTGGAATAGTTCCTTCAGAAATAGTTCTGTTTATGAGGATGGATATGGGGTAGGCTATAGCATTGGCTGCTTTTTGCAGGTATTCTCCAGGTAATAGATCAGCAGAGAGGGTGGTGGGTTTAAGTTTTTTGATTAGGGTGCAGACAAAGGATGTAGGAATGGTTTGTAATTGAAATGTTGGTGGGCTATTAGGGATAATATTAGAAGGAGATGCAGTGTTAGTGGATAGCTGATTGGCCAAAGATTGAATGGTGTCTGTGAAGAAAGTGTTAAAGGAATTGGCAATTTGGTTGGGGCTAAGGAGATTGGAGTCTGAGGGGGTGGGTGTGATTGAGTGACCTGGGTGCAGGAGTTTGTTTATACCTGACCAGAATTTTTGAGGTTTGTTTTGGTTGGTCTGTTGGTGTTGGCAGTAATAGTTTATTTTATCTGACAATATGGCTTTTTAGTTTAATTTCTTAGTTGTCTAAATATTAGTTGATCTGCCAGGTTTTTGGTTGTACGCCAGATAGCCCATTGTTTGTTTCTATGGAGAATTTTTTGTTTGGTAATTTTGGTGAGCCAAGGGGCTGGTTTAGACCTAGTTCTTACTATTCGAGTTGGGGCATGGTAGTCTAGAATGGTTAAAAATTTAGAGTTAAAGTATTTAGCAGCATTGTCTAATGGGAGGTGTTTCAGGGGTGACCAGTCACAAACTACAAGTTCTTTTTGAAAGCTGTCAGTGTTAAAACTTTTATTACATCTTATTTTCTTATATATGGTTGGGTTTGGCATATCAGACTTATACCTGTTTAAGAAGATGAGTGAGTGGTCACGTATATCTTCTGGAAGGGTCCCTACTTTATAAGATTGGCCTCCCCTTCAGTTTCTCTGCCTACACTGTTACCAACTGTGTATATTCAGGGCTGTCAGCACAGTGAATATGCAAATGAGGTCAAAACTCATTAGAATTTTGAATCACAAAAATGTGTAACCATGTAGGGATGTTCACTTTGTACAGGCAGTTCCACAGTGTTTGTTTTCAGTGAATGGCAACAGTAAATGATGACATCAGGGGTGTGCATCAAGTTACACTTACTGAGGTGTACATGTAGGTCTGTGAAGGGTGAAATTGCATGTAAACAGTGCACAACTCAAAAGTTATGTTTCATCTTCTTTATTTTTGTTAAAATGTCATCTCTGTCCACTTTAAGTTATTTTTTAATTATTTTTGCCATTGTTTTCATGATGAGGCAATTAGCACAATCATGGGAAAAGGAGGAATGAATGGCAGGTTTCTCTATGCTTAACATTTAACTATTCCTCTGGCAACATGTGTATGTGTAGGGCTGGAGTACAGATGGTCCTGGGTTCTAATGCAGGGTGTGCAAATTTAGATCACTTTTTGTGCTTCATGTTTGCATGATACCATGGGAACAAAGGACAGTAAAAACAATATTGCCTGTGTTTACCTTATTTATGCATAGGTATGCAAAGGGGCATGGAGGTGTGCATTGTGCACTAATGTACGTAGAAAAATGTCACTGGAATCAAGGTAGGTAGGGCACACAACACTTGATTTAATATAAAATAATAAAAACATAAATATATGCAAGTTTAAAAACTTTCACCCAGAGGGCTTCCTCTGGTGTATAAACTAGTATAAGAGCAAACAAGTGGGTTTAAATAACAATTTAAAATCACATGACAAATGTAATTAATGAATTCAAACAAAATTATGTCTTTCTCTCAATAAAGGATTTAAAGAGACAGTACCATTCAGATCTGGTGAAATATGACCCTGCAAGTGTAATATACAGTTAAATTCTGATTTCTCAGTTCTATGTACAATGTCTCCACCTCTTATGAGCTCAAGCAACACTTCTAATATCCTGAATTTAAAAATTATGCTGCATTCCTTTCTTAAGTTTATGTTTAAAAAACAGCATTGGTAGGTGTAGCTCAGTGTTTTTCTGAAATATAGCTAGATATACAATCCTTTAGCCCCTCGTTAGTTTCACTTACATAGTAACAGTTGCACTGGTCACATTTAACTCAATATACTAGATTCCTGGTATTACAATTCCCATATGCTCTAACGTCAACCACTTTACCAGTTACAGGATGAAAAAAAGTTTTACAAGTAGAGCTCTACGTATTTACAAAAAACACAACTACCACATTTATATGTGCCTCGTTTTGTGGAATTACTGAGAAACCAGAAGTTAGGGTGCTCTTTGTAATACAACATGTGGTTCAAGTTGGTGTTTATCTTATGGGAAAACCTAGGTTGATGAGTGATAACATTACTTAGTTCTGAGACATTTTGAAGTATATACCAGTATTTATGTATAACCTGCTTAACAGCAAAGGTGTTTTATTGTAAGTTAAAATACATATGGCATTATTTCCAATATGTTGCATATTCTTTGTACATATTTCCAGGAAAAAATAAGCTTTGCTAAAGAATTTCATAATGTTCTAATCTTTTCTTATGCAGCCTTAACTTTACCCTTATTATAACCTCTTTCTATAAAATCTACAGTCATGTTCATCTGTACATCCATAGAAGAGTCAATTGTCTTTAACTTTACTACTCTTAGGAACTGGTCATACATTACATTCTTAAAGGTGTAGTGAGGGTGCAAGTTAGTTCTATGCAATAAACCATTACTTTTAACTGGTTTCTTGTATAAACAAGTATCACTGCATCCTGTTTGATTTTTACAAATGGTAATTTCTAAAAGGTCTATCTTATCTGAAGAGAAACATTTTTTTAAAACTCAAAAATTCATGTGTTCAAACTGTACTCATAGAATAAACTAAAAACATTTTCATCTCCTCTCCATATAATAAATAGGTGATTTACAAAATGGCGGTAGGATAAGGAATTTTCAAAAAAGGGTTTCTTAGAAGATAAAACATATTCACGTTCCCATAGGTGCACGACTATGTTTTCCAGTATATTTGCAACAGGTGTACCCATTGCTACACCTTGCACTTGCCTATACATTTGTGTTTTAAAGAAGAAAACATTATTCTAAAGTACCAGGGATAACATTTCACATAAATTATTTATATAGTGTTGTTCATAGAACAGACATGTATGTGAGATATTACCTCTGCACATGTCAGTATGAGTAGACATGGGATGCAAAATGTCAGTTAAAAAACTGTGCATGTTGTACACATGTGTATTCTTAGCTACTGTGCACCCAAAAGAGTGACATTTCTACAGCTGCTGGTTGTTGCATTGCCCTGGTACAGCTATGGTTAGTATAATAAGCATGATTATCATTATTAAATTGGAGAGGTGTCAAACTGTGTTATGAATTTATGGCCATGCCCACTTCAAACAATTGATTGAACACATACATGGCTGCATGGACTCAGCAATACCTTACTTGTCATACCTGCCTCCACCAAAGTAGGGTAATCCCCTTTGCTGGACAGCAACATTACACAAACCACAGACTTGATCCCTAAAGTGGCTGTACAGGGAAAAGTAGGGGCAGGAACCAACCTAGCATCAAGTTAGCCATGGTCTGAATAAGCATATAAGGTCGCAGGTGGATTACTGTAAGGCCAGCTAATTGGAGACATACACCAAGGACAATCACAAGGACATCTTCCCATATGTCTGCAATCTCAGAGGCAACAAGCCAACCCAACCTGTAATGGTGGCCAATCAGATCACATACACACAACATAGCTACAAGGACTCTGCTGCAGATAGGGTTAAGGCAAACATCTCCCCCTGGCTCAGCATCACAATAGGTGGATATATATACTGCACCCACACCCCTCCCCTCATCACCAACAAGGAGGTACATATTGCCTACTGAAAGGCAGCAAATTTATTATCCATGGGATGTCATATCATCCCTGTATGCATTCTACATGAACTCAGGTATATGCTCCTAGCTGTATTACACACTGTAGTCACACCAAGCCACAGCACCATTCACACACCATCTGCATGGAAGATGGCTAATGTCATCCATTTACATAGACCTGAATGAGGAATGACAGATTATGCAATTAAGTTGCCCTCACTGTGGGAAATAAGACACATCAGGACCAGGAGCGCAATGCCAACTGATACTCTGCTGATAGATTACAGCGGTATGGTGTGGTTGAGAGTGGTAGCTACTGGTATGGTTGTGAGTGCTGGCTACTGGTACTCAAGGTACATGTGCAGGTACTGGACATACTGTTGCCAAATGTATGGGGTCCTGTGATCTGTTTCCCTATTAGTGTCTACCAGGTGCAATGTCACATCACCGGTGGGACACCTTTTCACCAATGGAATGCAAGCTGATAATGGAAGTCATAATACAGAACCACACAGTACTGTTGGGCTGAAGCCAGCAGCACGTGCAGGAGTGGACCACCCTGTGGGCCTGCATGCATGTACATATGAGCAGTTGTGGCATCATGCCACCAACCTCATACGCCATACCTGGCAAAGGGCTGCTGCCATGGCGAGGGAACCCAAAACCACAGGTGGGGGGGCATACCTCTCAACATGGAAACATCAAAATATGGACAGGGCCCATGAAAAATAGGTACAAATCTGTTTGCTGTTTAACATAAATTTTGCATACATAATTATGTAACCCTGCCCACTCCAATGAAATTGTGGGATACCAACTTTCAAATGCAAACTAAAGAACAGACAACCTAAATATGGCACCAGAGTCGACTGCAGCCATTCCAGTGTCCCATTACCTGGCTATTTCACCCCATTTACCATAAACACTAATGTGTGCATATTGCTTTACTTCTACAATGATTATTTGGATTTTATTTTTACACTCTGTAGCACAATGTACAAACACTAATAGACATCTGCTAAATAAAGCAATACTGTCTCACAATGAAAATAGACTTGGCATTAAAACTTCTCTATCCTTGAAACTCATATTTGTTAAAACAGCATTGAAACCCACACCACAGTAGGCAATGAAACAAAATATAAAATACAGAGCATCTAGTGCAACAACTAAAATAAACTAAGTGATGTGTTCTACAATCAGCATAAAAGTTGACCTCAATGGTGAAGGCTAGAGTGGGATGTTTATAAACAGATTTATTGTATAGATAATTACAGGTCATGCAGTTTCTACAGGGAAAAGTCCCTATTCTTTGTGATAATACTGGTTGTTTTAAAGAACTTGATTTATAGCAGAGCTGTCTTTTTAGAGATTTCTTATTTATGAATGAAAACTTAGGTTTATCTTCTAAGGCATTATGTAACTCTGGAACTGAGAGCAAAATATTCCAATTCTTTTCAATAATGCCACAAAATATCCTAATATTACTTGAATAAGTTACTGGGAATCTAACTTTCATGATATTACCATCTTGTATATTATTTTCTTCTTCAAATGTTTCTGAGAAGAATGGTTTGCATCTATTTGCTCATTTCTCATTCATATTTTTAATGCTACTATTGATGTCTCTATTACTGTAGCCTCTGTCTTTAAACTCTTTCTTTTGAACTGTAACTGTATCATTTAAACCTTCATTAGTGTTATGTAATCGACTGGCTCTCATGCACTGTCCTTTTATGACAATCTTATGTACATGTGCAGGATGCATACTCGCCTTATGCAAAATGCTGTTTTTGCTTGTTGGTTTACTGTACATTTCTGTCATACTCGCCTTATGCAAAATGCTGTTTTTGCTTGTTGGTTTACTGTACATTTCTGTCACTATCTCATTTAAATGTGTCTTCCTAACAGAGACATCCAGAAATTCAATAGATTCATGAGAATGTTTATATGTGAATCTAAGGAATTCTGAGGTACTATGTAAATAATCTATCAAACATTGCAATTCTTCAATAGTACCCCCCCACAACAAAAAAAAAACATTGTCTACAAACCATGTGTACCACAAATTTTCTCTGCATACATATTTCTATTAAATACAAATTCATTTTCCCATGCTACTAATACTAAGTTGGCATATCTATTTGCGCACGCCGTGCCCATTGCTACGCCAGCTTTCTGTAAATAAAATTTCTCATTGAATGTGAAGACATTGTTCTCCAATATAATATCCAATAATTCACAGATCAAATTAATTTTGGCACTATTATATACTTGTTTTTCATTCAATATATCACATATTCTTTCGATGCCCCAGTAGTTTGGTATTACTGTAAATAAAGAAGTAATATCCATGGTCACAAAAATATATTCTACATCCAGAGTTGATACTCTACTGTATAATAATCTCAAAAATGCTTTGGTGTCTTTAAGCACAGTATCACACAAAGCTAATATTGGAAGTAAGCATTTTTCAACATAGACAGAAGCAGCTTCTGTGACCCATCCTTTACTTGACACTATGGGTCTCATGGGGGGATGACTTATATGCTTATGTACCTTCGGTAGTCCGTAGATGACAGGTATGGTGGGGTACTCTAATTGAAAATAATCAAAAAGTTCTTCAGAGATTTGTTTAGTAACTAGAAGGTCAAAAATAAAGACAAACACTCTGTCAATAATACCTTTTACTTGTCTTTCATTTATAGACAGATAGGTCTCTACATCATTCAAATGTTCCATCATTTCTGAATATAAAATGCCTTATCCATTACCACTATACTGCCCCCTTTATCTGCTGGCCTTATTTCAATGCTTTGGGACACCTTTAATTGTATTAGTTCTTCAGTTTCTGATTTAGTTAAGTTATAAAATGCAGGAAAAACTGTCTTGGGCATACATAGCTCTAATCTCATTTTCACAGACATTATTAAAAGTTTCTATAACTGGATGTGGTTTAGGTACAAATACACTAGGCTGTTTAAACACATTCAGTTGAACAGATCCAGTATCCTTAAATATTGTCTTAAGAGTTAAAGTACGAGAAAACATTTTCAATTCTTTCAGTATGTCTGTCAATAATGTTTTCTGTGCTGGAATAAAACTTAAGCCTTGTGTGACAGTAGCCCTGAACAGTATACTGCTATCACCCAGAATGATGTTGCAGTACTATCAACAGATAATTGACTGCAACATTGGTTTATGTGTTGTGTGTCATTCTCGGGGATCCAGTATCTCTCTGCTTGGGATAACATGATTGACAGACCTCAATGCCTTGCCAGAGATGTCCTAAATCTGTCAGCCCTGGGTCTTGCCACCCCTATAGTGCCTTATTAGGCAGTGTTCCAAATCAAATTACCACCGTAACAGCTAGACATGTATGCGATCTGTGGGTCATGGTGCTCAACAGTAGACATCTAACTGCCAAGATGCAGTCAATCAAAAACTGCCAAGATGCAGTCACTCAAAGCACTCCTCAGAGTGGAGAACATCAATGTTTGTGGTGTAATGGAGAGGTGGTTCACAGCAGCAGACAGCAGCCCTGCACTAACAAGCTATGATGCATTCCACAGCTGTCAGTCCCCAAACATGGACCCCACCTCCACAGGTAGTGTTGTCTCCATATTCATAATGGATATGCAGACCTACAGACTAGTATCCCAGCATAATGCATCAGAGGTACTTCCGGTACAACTCACTTTGGGTAATAGTGCAATCCACACCATAGCCTGCTATTGGTCCCCATCTATGTCCTTAGACTATCAATGTACATTCCTCAACACCCTGTCATCTATGAAGGTCCAACCCAACACTGACATAAAAGGAGAATTTAACTACCCCTCTATCACCTAGGGAAAGTAGTCAAGCATCAGTACAGTGGCCCAATGCTTCCTGGAATTCATCAGTTCCAATGCCTTGGACCGGCTCATACTGACCCCCACTAGGGGATGCAACAACCTTGACCTGTGTTGATTACTTACATATGGGACTGTTGCTCGACCACAGTTGTCAATCCCTACATGGTCAGATCCAAACATGATGTAATCAACATGGAGCTCAACATCTTACCTACACCCCCCACAAAGGTAACCACCTTGCAAAACCTCTCCAAAGCTGACTTTGCAGTCATAAAAACAGGGCTGGATGACTTCACTGCACCCATGCCAATAGGAAATAGCTGCATGACTGTCGAATCATACACATATGCACTGCACAAACATGTACATGAATGCATGTTTCTAGCCATAACCAATAGAACCCAGACACTGTCCTCCAAACACTGGAAGCCAATGTGATAGTCCCCTGCCATTACTAAAGTGTACAACAGAAGGAGGACACTGTTGCAGAAAAGGGTGGTGTCCCAAGACTGGTGAAGCCCCTTATTAGCCTTAAACACAACTTGTGATCCCTCATGAAATCACCTACATGTAGCTATGAATGCAGAATTGCAGCAGACACTGACGACAATCACAAAAGCTTTTGATAGTTACATCAACAACCTCCACAGCAATAACCACAAGTGCTGTGAGTTATTGCACAATGCTAATTCCTATCCTGAGACAACAGATATTGCCCACAGTCTTGCCTACACATTCAGTGCCAGCTTTACCCCTCTGTCCCCCCAATGTGTTAATCACAATGGCAGATGAATGCCAAACATCCAGCATTACTGCAGGCCAGGTTAGACCTGCATTGTCCACAGGCAAGAATACAGCTTCCATGAGACCCCCTACATATCCATGGCTATGATCTACATGACATAAATAAAGACCTGGCACCACATCTGTGTGCTCTGGTCAGTCACAGCCTCACCTCAGTTTGTCCCTCCAAAATGGCACACTGCTACAGTCATCCCTCTCCATAAAGGGATAGAATCTACAGACCCTGGTGATTATTGGGCCCTTATCTTGATAAGTGTACTATGTACTGGTATGGACCGTATCATCAGGGACCTGACTGACCAAGATATGGGTGATCTCCTAACTGTGGACCCCACACAGTTTGGCTTTGTGAATGGCAGATCATGTGTGCTCAATGTGGTTGCCTTCTTTGTTTGAATCACCAGGGCTGTGTATGACAGTAAAGCCCTGCATGTAGCCTACCTCAATCTGGCCAAGGCTTCTAATTCCATTCCTCAGTCAGGAATTACTGATAAACCCAACAAGCTAGACATCAACCCCTATATCAGTAGGTGGTTTGCAAATTGGTTCACAGAACACACAGTATGACAGTGGCAAACTCCAAGTCAGACTAGCAAGCAGTCACAAGTGGAGTCTCACAGGGATCAGTACTTGATAGTGTCCTGTCCAGCATCTACTTCTCAGGAGTCCAGCCCAACACAGAGGAATTCTGACTGACCAAGTTCACAGAAGACTGCAAGCTGTGAGTTATCATGAACTCCTCAAGTGATGCAGACATCCTACAGAAAGGCCTCACTGAGATCAATGAGTGGTATGGAAACCATGGCCAGAAGCTTAAAACTACAAAATGCATCATCATCCCCTTTGGTAAACACTCAGTTCCCAGTAAGTACCACATCAATGGGAGTCCAAGGAACACTGTAGGCATTATAAGAGATCTGGGGAAACAGGTTGACAGCAACTTCTCCTTCAAACACCACATTGCCACTGTGGTCAGGAAGTCCTTCTATATGGCACATTACATTACCAAGGGTTTTGAATCCAGAAAGACAGAGGTAATGAGCTCTGTCTACTATTCCCTCATTAGACCACTCCTCAAGTGTTATGGCCTATTTGTCATGTACCTCATTAGACACCTGGTACAGCTGGTGAGGCCACAGAAGGACCTCAAAAAGGGGTTCCTAGGCATTAAACACACATCTTACACAGACAGACTCTGAAGACCCATGCTATTTTCTGTGTCAAATCACCTAATTATCAGCTATCTGTGCTTGACTTACAAAGTCATGTCTGACCCTGCTGTTTTAGAAATGCTACATATAAATCCATCCACATCACACACTGTCGAGACCTCCACCCCAGTGCCACAATCACCATAACATGCTGGTGGGACAGGTCCCTCACCAAGAGACTGCACATGCCCTGGAATACACTTCCCATACATGTCATGCAGAGCACATAGCTGGCCTTGTTCAAGAGAAATCTTGATGAGTGGATGGGTAATAGACAGTTCAACCCAAGAATCACTGCAGTGGCTATACTTGATACAGGCACTGGAAGTAACATCGGGGGGCACAATGGCATGGCCCTAATATGTGCTAGGCTTGCAAGGGCTCCGGGCCATTAGCCTACTACACACTTTTGAACCTATAAAGGGAATTACATCAGCAGGATTGATAAAGCAGTGCAGTGGGTGTTAAACTTATGAAAACTCTCTGTCATACAAACAGACACACATACAAACTTGCCATATGTGAGAGTAGATCCCCCTACCTAACAAGTTATTTGTACCATAGTGGTATGCAATTACTGCATGCACTACAGGGCTTACTGGACTGAGAGTTGTCCAAAGGTGCTGATATAGGGAATGACATCAGCAGCACTGATAAAGTAGGGCAGTGGGTGTTAAACCTATCAAAATACTTTGTACTACAAACAGACACACTTGTCAGATGTGAGAGTAAAACCCCTACCTAAGTAGTTATTTGCACCATAGTGGTTATACAGTTATCACATGCTCTACAGAGCTTACTGGGCTGAAAGTTTGACAAAGGTGCTGATATGGGGAATGACATCAGCAGGACTGATAAAGTAGGGCAGTGGGTGTGAAACATATCATATTACTTCTGCTTACAAGCATACATACCCACACACACATTTGGCAGATACAAGAGTAGAACCCCTGCCAAACTAGTTGTTTGTACTATAGTGTTAAGCATTGATCACATGCACTACTGAGCTTACAAGGTTGACAGCTGGCCAAGGTTGCTGATAAGGGACTGAGATAATCTGGACTGGTAAGGTGGGGCAGTGTGAAGTGTTGAGGTGGGAATGGCATAAAACTGTTTCACCTATAAACAAACAAACATACAACTCCCTCAGTCTTGCACACACAACTGTCACACACACACTTTTACACTTCCCAGGATTGAGAATAGAACTCCTACCTATCTAGTTATTTGTACTATAGTTTTGTGCAGTTATCACACGCATCACAGAGCTTATGGAGCAGGGTCCAACTAAAGTGACTTCTATGGTGACAGACATCTTCTGGACTGCTAAGATGGGGCAATGGAAAGTGCACTGGGTGGGGAAGGCCTTTTCATTCCTAGATCCTACTCATATTTCTCTAAGTGTATGAGCATGCCCAGTGTGCCCTTCAATAGTAGATGTAGGACTCCATTCCAGGGACTGATGTACTCCAGTCCAGTTTGTTATGTGCTACAGCCATACCTCTTAACCTGTTGGTGCAGGATATCTAGAGATAGCCTATCGACATCTGGGGACAATGGGCCATATAGTGATTGTGACAATTTCTCTCAGTAATGTATGGGTTGCTAGGGAGACAGGGCTTGTTTTAGCAGAAAACTGTCATTTATGCCTTTTGACACTGTCGTGTATTGTTTCAGTACATTGTGACATACCACCTCAGATCCTCACAGTGATTTTCCAGAGGAATATAGGATGGATGATGCACACAGCAGGCTTATGGACCTAATGCTATGCATTCTTGCACAATCCAACCTGCTGAATGGTGTGCCTACAAGCAATTGACTGCTGGTGCTGTGGAAATGGTCCAGTACCTTGGTGATATATTACAATGGTGGAATCTCTGTGCATTTATGTTCTGGCCTGGTCTGATTTCAGTTTGGTAATATAAGTCAGACAGGATCAGGGTGACAGGCAGACTGCAGATAGATTTGTAGGGGATAGGATATGTGGGGGGGGTGTCCTGGGCAGATATGCTTGCCTATGGCTACCAGTGCTTTGCACTGGGTTCTCCTCAATGGTTGACTGCACTTGGAGAGTCTTGTATGTGTCACTCTGTTTGACCAGCCTGAAGGTTTGTGTTTGTCACACATATATGTATGGCACACCTCATTTTGCTTGGATAACCACATGTTGCAGTCAGGATATTGCATAGGATAAGTGATCAGGGAGGGCTGTGTTACTCCCCATGGCTGTGGCCCAGAGTTCTGTGGGTACAGACATGTCACCATCTTCCAGGGCTAGTCCTGCCTGCAATGTGTGCATTCCCATGTTTAAACACCTACCACTGCCTGTCGACTGTACAAAGTATCCCTAAATGTCCACACCAATGACTCATATATCTTTTTGGTTACCCAGACAAATTAGGTTTTCAAGCAAAAGTGTTTTTCACATCACTCAGGGTTGAAGTCAGATATTACTGACAGTTGTCATTGCAGTTTGAGACTTCGTACCCATCAGAAATTACATGCTAATACAACTCATTCCATCAACTTTATAATATTATTAGAGCAGTATTTCACAGGTGCCCCTCTCTTTGGACCTTCATCACCCCATTGATCATGGCCTTGTCCAGATTTCTGACTCTCTGAGACTGGCAGGTTTGCTCCTAGCAGTTATCAGCATGGCCTTTCTTTGCATTTTGAGGACTGTGTTATGTTGGTGTTATGGGTCCCATGACACTCCCTAACAAGGCACTGTGGTTGAGTTATTGGCATTTGCCAGAGGCCTGTAAGCCAGGTGTAACAGATGCATTCTGATGATCATATGTTCCCAGGCTGCCGGCAGGAGACACCCCTGGGATGGCACCAGTAAGTTGACTGTGGGTGTTACTGACAATTGCTTTCTGTTACTATTGCACCATTAATCTGGGTGACAGCTGGAGTCTGCTAAAGGCTAGGAGCATGTCACTGCATATCCCTGGGACTGTGGGGGCACAACTTTACACGATACACATCTGCGCAGACTGTACTGATGTTTGCTTAACATTTTGGCCCATTTAGCATAGTGGTGTGCCCTATCTTTTAGACTACAGGCATAACAGTATCAACCGCAAGTCTTATTGTTCTGGCATAGACATTTGTAGTTTCAGACTTCTTACCTTTCAAAGCCATACTGCCACTGCCAGACCTGCTGTGATATCACTGTGCAAGAGTCTGTGGGTGAGGATTTCATGGATGTTGCCTTGTGGGGAACTTTGCCAGGCATTAATCTGCTGTGTGGGTTGGTGGTGGGTATGGGACCCCCACCTTGACATCCGTGCATGTGACCTATGACCCCCCCCCAGCTATTTGGCTCACCACATATACTGCAGTGGTATTTGTCAACTAGGGTGGTACTGCATGGTGTGGGTTGGGCAGTACTGGGGATACACTTCCCACTGTCCCACAGAACTATCAGTTGTCTGCTGCTATCCCAGTTAGCCACCCCATTCCCTTACATGCTTGATCAATACTATAGATATGCTATCAGAAAGTACCACTCCATTTGTTTATTTTGTTATGGAGACTGGCTTACCTTTTGCCTGCAGCTGTTGTGAGGGTGGTGCTTGAGTGCTGACTATGTTGGATGCATGCAATACACTGCCTATACATGGTCAGGTATAGGTGGTGTGATGTTTGGCATCCATTTTACTGTGTGTGTGAGTCAGAGAGAGAGAGAGAGAGAGATCAGTCCCTGGGACCCTACAGTGTCAGTGTATGTGCTATGCCTTGCCTCTTTACCAAGGCCAGGACATACTGGGCACACCTCCATCTGCCTACATGGGCAGCCTCAGGATGTTCCTCCTCTGTGTCACTCTGTGCCTGTGGAGGCCTTGGCAATGGCGGGGGGCTGTGTGGCCCTTCCCCATTTTGTTCCTGCTGCAGCTCTTTCCACAGGATCATATTGTGTAGCATGGCACATACTATAAACATGTGTGCACGTGTGGCTGGAAAGTACTGCAAGCCTCCACTGGATATGTCAAGGCAGTGGACCCGTGACTTGAGTATCCAAAACACACACTCTATAATGATCTTGGTTTGTGCGTGTGCCTCATTATGGCATTCTTGTGTGGGTGTGCATTTCTGATGGGTGTCATCAGCCACGGCTCCAGTGTATAGCCAGCATCCCTCACCAGCTGGCCATATGAGATGTTCCCACTGGCAAACACCCAGTATAGCTGTGACAAATGCCAGATGTGGGAGTCATGAAAGCTTCCTGTGCTGCCAGCATACACATTCATGATAATGCCCTGGTTATCGCACATGACCTGGCAGTTGATGGAGGGGAAGCCCTTGCGGTTTATGTAGTCTTTACCTCATTCACCAGGTGGTGCTTTGATGTGCATGCACATGCAGTCTATGGCATCCAGTACCTCTGGGTAGTCTGCTACATGGTGGAAGACATGCATATTGCTGGTCATCTCCTCACAGATGCTGGGGAAGTGAATGTGCTCAGCGGCATGTGGTTGCATGGCATCCAGGAACTGGTGGAGTATCCTGGATGCAGATGCCTGTGAAACCCCCATGATATGCCCAGTTGGTCTTTGGAAAGTACTCATTGCTAGTATTCTTAAGGCTACACATACCTTTGTATCCACTGGGATGGGTTCCCCTCTGTTGTTTCAAGCTCTGAGTTGAGGCCGGCACAGCACAGTGATTTGCTGAAGTATGTCCCTGTCCACCCTGTAGCATTGTATTATCTCCAAATCATGTAGCTCCTGGTAGGTTACCCTGGGTCTGAACACTCTTCTCCTCCTTCTCAGTCTGAGTTAGTTGTCAGCATTTTCCTCCTCACCACCCTCAGTCTCTAGCACATGCTGATAGATCAGAGCAATAGCAGCCCCTAACATGTTTTGTTAGATTTGTCAGTTTAAAATTCCCCCGAATGTGTACACGGATGGTGTAGAGTTTGTGGGAAAAAACAGACTGAAAGGTGTTTGCATAGTTTATAGTAGTGTGCTGGCCTGCTGCCTGTGTAATGGGCTGATTCTGATGCATTCCACCAACCAGCTATGCTTGTTCTCCTTGAATGCCTTCCTTCTGCAGTTTCCCCTTCCTATTTCCTCCTTTTAAACCCTGATGCATGCCACTCATTCCCAGTGCTCAAATGGCAACAGTTCTTCTATCCCCTTTGGGTTTTTATTTTGTTTGTTTTTTTTTTGTTTTAGGCCCAGTGCATGCTGTGCACACCCGTTTAGCTAAAGTAAATAGCTTTAAGCAGAACTGGCCCTTCGTAGACATGAATGCATTCTGCATTTCATGGAATATGGGACTACAGCCTTGGACACACACCCTGCCTTAGCTGTGCTTAGCTAGGGGCAAACATGGGCCACTGAGCTACAATGTGCTTACAGCAATCATAACACACCCTCTTATCATGTTAGCTGCTCCTCCTGTCTATACCATGGTGTTGGAGCACCTACATGGTTAGGTGCACTCTGACACTTAGAAGAAATTTGTGATTCAGTATAACTCCCCTCATTTGCATACACAACTGCCTTATTCCTGAGTTACCACAATTACACTGAGCCTTTCTCCTTAGCAACCACTATTTGCTGGTATTGTTTTCATTCTGCATGCCATTGACTATTATGGCAAAATGCAGATATCTCTCAAACTTGATTTTTTTCCCTTTTGTTTGGTATTTTTGGCACAATCCCATTTGTGCACTGCTGCCCTATGCTTAAACGTCTGAGATCGGCCAAAAAAAAAAAAAAACTTTTATTTCCAAGATAATTAACTATTTTTCATGCCAATGGCCATATATTTGGCCACTGACATGCATAATACATGAAATACATGCTTTATTTGATGCTGTCATGCCTCCATTTTCTATTTTGCAGAAATGTACTCAGCTAGTAGCCGAGTAAATATCTGCACCCTACACAGTTCCTGCACAGAGACCTGCCTACTGACTGAATCACTAATTCAGCTCATTTGCATAGTTTTTACCAGAAATGAGCTGATTAGCATGCTGCAGGGTTTTCCATGCAGGAACAGTGTAGGCACGTTTGTGCACGTCAATACGGCATGTTCCTGGATCACTTGGCGGCCATATTCCGTGCAGGAGTGCCTACACTGCTTCTGCACAGTGATTTCAGCTTCATGAATCCCGGGGAATGTGTATTAACTGATGGCTTACTTTTAAGTGGCACTTATTAAATCATTAATTAAGTATTTATACTTGCAAACTGAAGTAGAGAACTGATCTATGTGAACCTTTTTCAGTCTTAGCCCAGTAACACTGTCTTGTTGAAGTTCTGAGCATTTTATATTACTGAAGAATGCATATGTAGTCTGAAAAAGATTGCGTGGGGGGATGTTTGCTTACTCATACTGATCACTCAGGTGAGAACATCACTTAGTATCTTGAATTAAGTTTTAGTAATGTCTGTGGTTGAATTCTACATGTGTAATTTAAAACATTTACTTGGGGAAGGGTGTGCTGCTGTTTGCTCGCTCATGAACTTCACTGATGTCAGAATATCAATTCTTAAACAACAGACAAAACATAACACTACTGTAGTGCATGAAGCTAGGTGATTAAACTCCAATATCTGGAATAAGAGAACTCATAAGCTCTTCTATAGACTGAAACATGAGCTTAACAATTGTTAAGCACCCTCCTGATGACTATGCTATGTGTCCCTGACTTTTTGAAACATAACAGAATGTGTTACACTGTCTTTTTTGACAGCATTCATTAAGTGTTTTATGTTGTTCAAAGCTGGCCAAACTGTGCTTATTTTTTTCAGTAAGTAGTACTACATTGAGCAAAGAAACCTCCATGCACTACAAATAATTATGATTGTGTCACCAATCATAACCCATTATTATTACAAGATTCATCTCTCAGGTTTTTCTCTCAAAGTGAATTTCTTAGCATCCATTTCTCAAGCACATACACTGATTATGATTGCAGATCTGCTCATAATCCTGTTATAGTGCAGCTTAAATGTGGTGCAGAATTTGTAGTATTCAGTGCAGTGATTCATCTAGCAATCCATGCTCATTCACATCCAACTCCTTGAGTGACTCCGTGAGCAACTACCTGCATCCGCAGAGCATACTAGTCAAAAAGGGAATGGCAGTGGATCACCAGGCCTTTCCTGCACATTATACATAGACTGCATCCACAACTAGAGCAAATCTGTTATCATCAATCAACTTACTCTGTGTCTTTTGGGAAGTGATTAAGTTGCTTAAATTTTGGAAAAAATGATTAATTAAAATGTTTGACAAAATCCTGCTTTCCTTGCTCAACTTAAAGCACTTTTCTAATATTTAAATGCAATTGTGACTAAAAGTTCCAGGAAATGCTGTTTAGCCTGCCAGCACACAGGAGGCATTCATCTTGTTAACTGACAGCTGGCAGATGTGCAGGAGTTGAAAAGATGTATTTGATGAGGGTGGGTGCTGTTTGCTTGCTCATATTGTTCAGCAAGGCGGGACACATAATAAGCTACAGCAGGCTGGGTGCTGTACTAGATGCACGCAGGGGTAGATAGTAAAGCTGCTTATAATGACAGTCCAATGAAAAAGGTAATTTTTCTTCAAAATCTGGAGAGAGAACATCAATATCTTTAATGTGTCAGCATCTAAGTGCTTGTTGTAATAAGGTCCATATGTTTATTTATTTATTTTTTATTTATTTAAATTTTTAGGGGCATTGTGTTGACAATACCACAGTCTGTGTCATGGATGGAAGATGAGGAAGACTACATGATCAGCAATAGAATAAAAAAACTGGGAACTATATCTATTAAAAAATAGGTGATATGTGCTCCGTAAGTGCTTACCAGCTCCCTATACAGTATTCTATAAGAACTGCTGGCAGATACAAAGTTCCTCAGGAAAATATTGAACACACTAATAAAACATTGGATCAATTTGGTCAATGGACTGAAAATTACCAAGCTGCTCTGGAAAAAAAAGGCTACAAATTGCCTTACATCCATTGCATCTGGAAGAGCCTTACCAGTTCAGATAAAGGCTCCCTACTTGAAACTTCAAGTCTTCCTGTGTTGAGTCCTGAGATACTGAAAAAAAAAGACCAACAATTCAGGAGAAGAGCAAATATGAAACATTGGTCTTCCCCTTTAAACTATTTTTTTTTTTTGCAGGGGTGTAAGCCTTGATGTGCCACCATTGTGGGGGGAAAGCTCTGCACACCTGCAAACTTTTATACACCAGCTCTGAAATTGTAATTCCTCAGAGAAAAGGGGATTTTGGCCAATTTGTATACTCATCTTGGGACTCAGTAAAGAGGGTCCCAAGATTTCAAATGGTTACTAAAATAAATACTAAGGCCAGTATTCCTGAACACCTGCTTGTCGTAATAAGCTTGTGTGTCCATTTAGTATCACTGAGCAAAGAGATTGTGATTCAAGAAACAAAAGTTCACATTGCAGCTAGGTGCAAAACAAGGGTTAGAGCTAAATATACTAAATTACCATTTAAACAGCCGTGGCCCATGTTAATGAAGCAAAAAAACAACAAATGCTGGAATATAGCCACTGGAATACTTTAAAACATTTTAGGGGTTGCCATAGCCTTTATAAATCTGAATTAGTAGCAGGCTGTCATCCAAAATGCTGCTGCTGCCAGATATCAGCCTAGAATGTACAGGGTGTTCATACCACATTAGACTTACCACAGACTATATGAAGTAGAAATAATAAAGCACTTCAGCAAGGACAGATATACTATACAAGAAATAGTGGACATTTGCCATCCTTACTTGAGGCCCCATGGGAATCATTGAGAATCCGTCCCAGTGGAAAATAAGGTAGGTGCATATGTATGCCAGTTACAGAGACTTTTCAGTGACCTACAGGGGAAAACATTGGGGGTTACACAGGTCTTTGCCTCAAGAATACTCCACCAGTTTGTCAAAGCAAAGCTTCCACATTTGGCTGAGAATATCTGGTTTCCAGTCAACCCAGAAAAGAGAGCTACCACCATGCAAAATTACTGTGCTATAGCCCCTTTTCCCAAGCTGTATACTGCACTCACAGTGAAATAACAGCCCTGATCTGGTAGTAAATTGGGAAGAAAGCACATAAACAGAAATAGCTGTCACACTATCAACTGTCAGGTGATATGTAATGCACAAGTTATCAGGGGGGAATTCAGTAAAGCCCACACAGTCATTTTTCACCATGTGCACATTGTGGCACAATGCATAAATGGCCGAGCAAAATTTTAAATTCAATAAACTCGATGTAGTGGTGCACACTCATGCACAAATATGGCAAATTCAGTGGCATGCAAATTACAGCATAAGTAGATGAATTGTATGCTAATGAAGAAAACCAACATGGTGGAGTGATTCAACAAGCTATAAAGCAACTGTGTAGACTTTGTGCTCATGTTGCTCATGTATTCCAAAAGCTTTTGAATACAGCCATGGAAAGGAGTCTACATGGAGACCATAGCAAATAAAAGTTATTAGATTTGTACAGAACAGACCATAACATGTTGCATTATTAGACAGGGTAGATGCTAAAGTAGAGTAACAATAGCTACACTCCTTTTAAGTGCCATAACGTACATGCAGCTTTGCTCCCTCACCCTCAAATGAAGACTATATTTGTACCTAATGCTAACAGCTAAAAGTATAAACCCCATAAAACAGCCTATTCATACTGTCATGTAAGCATATGCAGCATGTACCTGATGGAATACTGTCAAATTTTATCAAAAAAACTTTATTCCTTTGGGCAGATATAGTCTCCCTTATCTTTACAACACTGTGCTCCCCATCAGTTTATCTGCCTACACTGTTACCAACTGTGTAAATTCAGGACTGTCAGCACAGTGAAGATGCAAATGAGGTCAAAACTCATTAGAATTTTGAATCACAAAAATTTGTAACCATGTATGGATGTCCACTTTGTATAGGCAGTTCCACAATGTTTGTTTTCAATGGATGGCAATGGTAAATGATGACATCATTGGTGTGCACCAAGTTACACTTACTGAGGTGTACATGTAGGTCTGCAAAGGGTGAAAGTGCATGTAAACAGGGCACAACTCATAAGATCTGTTTTGTCTTCTTTATTTTTGTTAAAATGTGTCATCTCTGTCCATTGTTATTTTTTAATTATTTTTGTCATTGTTTTCATGATGAGGCAATTAGCACAATCATGGGAAAAGGAGGAATTAATGGCAGGTTTCTCTATGCTTAACATGTAGCTATTCCTCTGTCAGCATGTGTATGTGTAGGGCTGGAGTACATATTTTCCTGGGTTCTAATGCAGGATGTGCAAACATTAGATCACTTTTTGTGCTCCATGTTTGCGTGAAGCCATGGGGACGAAGGACAATATTGCCTGTGTTTACCTTATTTATCCATAGATATGCAAAGGGGCATGGAGGTGTGCATTGTGCACTAATGTACATAGAAAAAAGTCACTGGAATTAATTAATTAATAGCTTCAGTACTTGTTTGCTTACAACTTTCTAACTTGCTCTTTATGTTGACAGTTTTTTGTAAGTAAACAGTGGAACTTTACCAATGATTAAACTCAAATCATTGTTACCTAATACCACTTTCCAATTACTTACAAAAAACTGTCAACATAAAGAGCAAGTTAGAAAGTTGTAAGCAAACAAGTACTGAAGTTATTAATTCAAATTTTGGTACATTTCCTTGTAGTTGTTGTAAACAATGTAGGTACATATCAGGAAGTAACACAGTGTTTTTGAAGCACTTGAATAAAGTTATTCATAGTAAAGGGCATTATACTTGTAAGACCCAAAATGTGGTTTATATTGCTTTATGTGGTTCATGTGAACACTTCTATATAGGTAAAACCATTAGGACTTTAATTAGACATATTTATGAACACACTTTAGCAATAAGAAAAAAAGACATGTCAAATGCACTTGCAAAACACGCTGTTAATTGTTTAGATTTTAAAAAGTTCACATTTTCAGTACTTGAGAAAGTTAATGATGACTTGTTTTCTGGAAACTTTAAGGTTAAATTAGAGTGTAAAGAAACCAAATGGCAGATATTGCTCAATGCAGACCAGCATCCTGGGTTAAATGATGTTATAAATATTAAGTGCTTTTTATAAGCACAAAGGTTGTAATATATAATTTATGCACAAAATATATTTGATAATAATAACAATTTTTTATCCAAGAAAGGGGAAGGTCCTTTTACAGTGATTTCTTTGAATTAAGCTTTTTACATCAGTATTGGTCATTTTAGATCACATGTTTATTTTGAATGGTATTTAAATGGCTTAAGAAGTTGAAATGGTTATTCTGAAGAAGTTCATGACAATTAAAAGTGGACGAAATGCGTAAACACTGACTTCTGGCTTTTTTCCGTGTTTCCAGTCATATACTGGCAATTATTTTTATTTAGTTTTGTTGTCTGTGTTTGAAAAGTTTTAAAATACACATGGCATTATTTCCAGTATGCTGCATATTATTTGTAAAATATTTCCAGGAAAAATAAGCTTTGCAAAAGAATCTCTTCTCATGCAGCCTTAACTTTACCCTTATCATAACCTCTTTCTATAAAATCTACGGTTTTGTTTTTCATCTGTGCGTCCATAGAAGTTCAATTGTCTTTAGCTTTACTACTCTTAGGAACTGGTCATCCATTACATTCTTAAAGGTGTAGTGAGGGTGCAAGTTAGTTCTATGCAATAAACCATTACTTTTAACTGGTTTCTTGTATAAACAAGTATCACTGCATCCTGTTTGATTTTTACAAATGGTAATATCTAAAAGGTCTATCTTATCTGAAGAGAAACATTTTTTTTTAAACTCAAAAATTCATGTGTTCAAACTGTACTCATAGAATAAACTAAAAACATTTTCATCTCCTCTTCATATAATAAATAGGTGATTTACAAAATGGCGGTAGGATAAGAAATTTTCAAAAAAGGGGTTCTTAGAAGATAAAACATATTCACGTTCCCATATGTGCATGACTATGCTTTGCAATGTATTTGGAACAGTTGTGCCCATTGCTACACCTTGCACTTGCCTATACATTTGTGTTTTAAAGAAGAAAACATTATTCTGAAGTACCAGGGATAAAATTTCACATAAAGTATTTATATAATGTTTTTCATACTCTGTAAACTCCAATAAAAATTCTTTCACTGACTGTATTCCTACATGTATCATTATAACTGTGAATAAAGAGTCAACATCCAGTGTCACAAAAAAAATCTTTAAGTTATTTGCACTACATCATTCAAATAAACTTTGTAGGAAGTCTTTTGTATCCTTTAAAATAGTACATGTTCTTTCAAAATTCTGTCTTAATTGTAACTGTAAAAACTTCAAGGTTGTTTCTTTTACCCAAACGTGGCCTAAAATGATGGCTCTGTTTGGTGGAGTAATAGTAGGAGCTTTGGTATAACATAAATTACTGGTACCCTAGAGTTTTTTACTATCAAATATTGTATTGACTCTTTACTTATCCTGTTTCCAATTCACAAATCTTGCAAGCATTTTAACACATGGATAACAATAACAGTTTGTTCATGTTTAGTAATTTTAATATAATCTGTAGCAGAGAACAGATCAGTCATATTACTCAAGTAATAAAACATATCTATAACTATTACTCCCCCACCCTCATCGGTGGGTTTAATCACTATATCAGGGTTATTTATTAGGATTGTGATTGTTTCATACTCATCTTTAGTAAGATTGTAAAAATAACTCATTTCCCCTTTTGTATACAGTGCATAAATGTTTCTTTCTACTGCACATTCAAATGTCTTAACTACATCATGATAAAAAGGCACAAAAGCACTAGAATACCTAAAAGGTGGATTAGCAGTATTATCATCCTTCTGAAACATTATTTTTAAATTAAGCATTATAACAAACTATTTAAATTCTGAAATAGTCTTAGAAACATCCGCATATTGCATGGGTATAAAAGTTAATCCCTTGTTAAGTACATTAAGTTCATAACTTGTATAAGCATAATGAGAAAGATTAAAGATTAAAGTTTTCAGACCTTCGTCTGGCTGTGAGTCAACAGCTGATTCTCTTTCCATTTCTGTCTCAAAATGCTATCTCTCTGAGGCCAAGGTTGTGGCATAGGGAAAGGCTTCTCCAATAATAAAGGGAACTGAATGGGATCTAAATCTCTGACCACATGATGCTTACAAGTGTCTGTTGATGCTCTGGATCAATCGGGTTGCAGCACGGAGTCATAGGTTGGAGGATGGTAGCTGAGTCTGAAGAAATTACTGCATCATATGTTTTAGAACCAGTTGCACATTGGTCACATTAGAAATCCATAACTGCTATGAACCAACAGAATTGAGTTGGGGGGGAATTAAATAAGGAAGTATACTTATGTTTTTAGTTGTACTGTCAGAATTGGGATTAGAATTGATGTTAAAGTAATTTGCCTAAATGAAAATATAAAGAAAAAAGAGTGGACCAACTAACACAGCCAAATCCAGTTTAAAAACACACAAAACATTTAATAAATAAGATAAAACAGATAAGCACTTTCAACTATTAAGCTCTTCTTCAGATCTAAAAGTCACAAACTGTGAAGCAACACTTTAAACAGAAACCCATATTCCATTTAATAAAAATTATCCAATCAAAAAATACAAAGAATGTATCAATGGAACAGCTGATGTGAAAGTAATGCAGGTCTTAAAGATACAGTCCCATTAAGCCCAGAAGTCTTATCCATTTGTAGCCACAAAATCCACTTCATCTCTGCCAGTTCACTACTATGAATAATGTTACCTCCACTCTTATTCTTCTTCACCAGCTGTAAAACCAAAAATGAGAAAAGTATGCCCTGGATTCATAGAAAAATGTTTCATAAGCACATTCATCATGTTCTTAAGACAGATATCACTCATATGCTTTCTTTAAAAAGTCTGTTAATTTTCCCCACATAGAAGTGAGGGCATTTACTACAGACTGCCAGGTACACCAAATCACAACTTCTACAATTGGCATACACAAACACTGGCAGTGGACAACTCATGCACTATGTTTGTGTGATGGTAAGCATCATGCAACATTTCAAACACTGTGTGTACACCCAGTAAGCACATGTTTACTGGAATTGGTGGCAAAACATTGACATATACTATGCAATTGGCAGGAAAACCTTATGGGCTTGAACTCTGGTAGTCATGGCTGGTATTTGTGGGGATGGAATGCACTTCCAAACTCAGAGGTGAGGTGTTCAGGAATCCAAAATGTTTGTTGGACTCCAGGTTAAGCATCATGGTCCCCAGATACTGCAGAGAGACTGTTCAGACTCGGAATACAAATCTGAAGCATAGGATAGTGTCACCAGGGCTTTGGCATGTATCCCCCACAGTGGTGAACAACGTTGACACCATTTTAACAATCTAAGAAGGAGGATGTGGAAGAGGGATACCCTCAACTGTTAGATTGGAGAATTTAGGACTGGGGATACCACACAGATGTGTAAGCATCAACTACAGTGACTACATGTATGGGTTTAAAGCTGAATATAATCAAGATTGGTATTCATGATGCACTATAGAGGGGCAGAGCCTAGGTGGCCAGCTAAGCACGGCACTTTTTCTGAGCTCTATACAATTAATATAATAGACAGGAATTCAAATAATATATACACACATATATATATATATATATATATATATATATATATATATATATATATATCCTTACATTTTATAAAATTTAGTTACTAATAGTCTAAACTTTAACTTTACAAACTTTGAAGTTTTGATTACAAACAATTCCTGTCAAATTATTTCAGACTAAACTTGAAGGAAAATGAACAGCTCCAAGTCTTCACAATCTGATGCTGCACTGAGGAAAGAACTACAGCTGGTGTCTTCCACTCTGCAGTCAGTAGCACTGAAGGTAGATGACTTCCAACAAAAGCTGGAGAATTGTAAGTGATAATAGTTCTAAACAAACTGAAGTTTTTAGAGACCTTTTTCAACAACATCAAAATAAAATAATCGACATGGAGACAGCTATAACTGACATAGATGGAAGATTAAAGGAAGATGAAAAGCACACAGACTTTATCCCAAAACAAGAACACATGGCTAATGAATAAAATTGATGACCCTGAAAATCGGGAAAGAAGATGCAATATTTGAATTTAGGAGTACCAGAGAAAACAGAAGGTAAGAACATGATTTTATTTTTGAATAATTGGATTCCCAAAATTTTAGCCTTGCAAGAAAGGCTCTCATTTGGTACAGAAAGCACTCACAGGGCAATTGGTAAGCCAATTCCCACATTCCCCCACAGCAACACAGAGATCTATTATTGTAAAATTCCTCTCTTATCTTGATAAGGACCTAGTGCTAAAAACAGCTTGGAGGAAAGCCCCATTAAAATGTAACCAAAAACCCATCAGATTTGGCAATGACTACTCTGCAAGAATTCTGGAAATGAGCAAGAAATGTTGGCCACTGGTTAAACATCTGAAAAACAAAAAACAACACAGCGCCCAAATGTTGTATCCAACAAAAATCAAAATGTACCTTTCTTCTGGTACAAGTATATTTAATAACCTGGATGAAGCTATCTCTTTTATAACAAACAGTAACCCAATGACCATCCCAGAGGATATGGAATTTTCCCTGACTTCTTTAAAGAGAACATCTGAGAAAAATACATGGAATGATGTCAAAAAGAAGAAACAAAAAAACTGAGACTTCAGCTGCCACAACAAATTTATCTCTCAAAGAATCAACCGGTAAATAAATAATCAAATCTTGTTTTTTTTTTAGTGATTAATGTCTCTTAATTCATACTTACTGCACCATTATGGTAATTAATGCTGTTTAAATATCATTTAACACACAGAGCAAATAGTTAACTTACAGTACTAATATTAAGGAATTGCTTAAAAAAGTTTAATCTCATTGCATACTGAGATAATTTATAGCCAAAATGAAAACAAAAACAAAACTGAGTTGATTTCCAAATAAGGCACTATTAGTAAATCTAATATGTGCAGCGGCTTCATTATGTGAGTTGGGGGAGGGCTGCATGCTGCATACATGCATAAATCTTTATTAGAATACTAATGTAGCTTGTTTAACCAACTACATAATGTAAAGTTCCACAATAACTTAATTACATTAGATAATCTATTTTTTTCATTTATTTAACCTCAAATGTTCAATTTCATGTCTTATTAATGTTAAAGTATCTGTTACACTGTATAAAACTGGAAAACATTCACTAACAAAGATGGCACCATTTCTTAGCTTTATTTTCTTTTTTTACCTCACTAAGCCATTTTTTACTCAAAGAATGTTGTTTAAATTTGAGGTGAAGCTTTTTCTTACCTTGAGATGACCATCGAGTTGTTTTAAACTGCCTTGTGTTCCCTAAGGCTTTTGGATGCTGATGGTCTGTTCTGCTATGTTGCACCTTACAGGAAGTGTAGGGAACAGTACTGGAGATGCACCCTTAGCTTCAAACTTCCTAAGTATAGCTGAAAACACCCAGACTGCTGCATTTAAGTAAGTTAGATTATATTATTTATATAAAAAGTAACTATTTTCAAGCTGATGTTTAGAAATTGGAAAATAACAGTTTATTTTTTATTTATTCATTTTATTTAACATTTGTTGACCGGGAAAGTCCGACTAGGTTCCACAGATCCTGTTTTCAGCGGAGGCCTGGGGAGAAATGCTCCAGAAGCATGTCTTTAATATGATCACTAATTTAAATTAAAGCTGACAGAAAAAAGTATAAGCCTGAATCAGTTCATTTTTATAAACATAAATATATACACAATTTAAGATTTCTATTAGTTTTTCTTGATTATGTTGTTGTTGTTGTTTACTTGAAAATAGCAAACTTGCTGGCTTTTGAGCACATTTTCTTATAACTGTAGCCTCAGGCTTCAGTGCTAAGGAAATTCTATTAGACTGAAGACAAATTCAGAGTATTTGTACAGCAAAACCTGGTTGACAGCTTTTTCATATTACTGCATAAGACTAGAGGGTTTATATGAGTGTCATGTAATAACATTTTTAACTAGAAGGTATTATAGCTCTGCTAATTTTGGACATTTAAGGCAGTTACATGCAAGACAAAAAAATCACATGCTTCATTACTATGGGGACAAGAACATGTGTTAGATGGTCCTGGATGCCATTGTCAAACAGTACTTCTCAGAATCTTTTGCTGAGAGCTCATGGTGAATAAGCACACATTTAAATGTGATTATGATACTGTAGATAGCTGCACTAAGATAGTGGCCTCAGCTCCAGTCCACTTGGCAGATATTGGCTATAACTGTAAGGATCTTGAGCAAGAAAAAACTTCTAAGAATCATCTGTCTTTTATGAGGTGAACAAAAGGTGCAAACAATTAGATTTAACATAGATTAAATCTTCTCCGCTATCTTAGCCAACAGACCTAAAAAAATCATGCCCTCCTTAATATCCCCTGACCAAGCAGGTTTTATGAATCACAGGCACACTTGAGACAACACTCTAACTCTTGATTCCCTAATACAGTTTACAAAAAAAGATAAAAATCTGATCTATGCCTTAACATTTGATGCTTCCAAAGCATTTGACAGAGTAAATTGGGACTTTTTGTTCTCAACCATATCCCATTTTAGCATACCTAAAGCTTTTTCTGATATGATTAGACTACTATATACAAATTCCTATACCTACTTACATGTAAACAAAAAAATTTCCAGCCCAATTAGGATTACGAATGGAACAAGACACAGATGTCCACTTTCCCCCTTTCTCTTTAATATTTTCATTGAACCCTTTTTCCTATTTATTTCCCAAAATACCTATCACTCAATTCCCAAAGTCTTAAATACTAATATAATGCTTTCTGCTTTTGCTGATGACCTTAATCTATATTTCCAATATCCCAACACAGACCTGTGTAAAATCTTAAACACTATCAATACGTTCTCTAAGGCTTCAGATTATCAGATCAATCATAAGAAATTACACATTTTTCCAATTAATCCTGATGGTCATAAATCTAACTATTTTCCGGATTCTCCCTTTCAAACAACTTACCACCTTAAATACCTTGGAATACACTTCGAGCACAATCAAGCTTCCATGCTTCAAAACAATTTACTTAGAACTTGGTCTAAAATACGTCAGGACCTCCACAGATGGAAACTCATGAATCTGTCCTTTTTTATCCAAGGTCGCAATAGTGAAAATAAATGTCTTGCCCAGACTCCTCTACCAGTTTAATGCCTCAAATCTGATTGTTTCCAATAACCTTTGCTCCAAAATGAATAAAGAACTAGCCAAATTAATTTGGTTTCCTAAAGCAGTTAGAATATCTTACTCCAAGCTAGCTTACCCTAAGGCAAAAGGTGGGTTATGCCTTCCAAATTTCCAACTCTACTACATGATTATCTGTGCTAATAGAATCTTGACTATTTCAAATCTCAACTGCGAAGCTCATACTCTGTCCCCATCCTGGATGAAAATATGGTACCACCACATTGTTACTAACAAAATTAACCCGAAAGCTCTCCCATTTTTATCCCCAACTGCCATTAACAATTCCAAATTATTTAGTACCCTAAAACATAAGATCAGACTATTCCAAAAATTAATAAAGGATGTTAACCTTGAAAATACTTTACACCTGCTTCAGCCCCTTCATCTCAATCCGAACATCAAGATCAATAATAAAATAGTTAACCTCACTAACTTTCCTCTTATTAAAGATATCAAGGTATGGGATATTTTCAAATACAAGGCGAAAACTCTTTCTGAGTTACGACTAATTCTTAAAACCAACAAGAAATACACAGTCATTCTCCAGCAATTAAGAGAGTTAATCTCTTCACAATTTGCTAAATTTTCTGCCAATTCTCAAGAAGTTAACAGGCTCTCGAGTCCAGAGAAAATGCTCTCTAGATCCTACAGCTTATTGAACTCTATACTACATAACTCAGACTGCCTTTTCTCTAGTTACTGGGACAATCAAGGAACCCTTATTACGGAGGATCAAAAACTTTCTGCTATAAAAATTACAGCAGAACTTTCCCCTTTCAAAAAGCTCATCTACACACAACTGATGATCAATAATAACTCTTATTACACTCCCTCAGTGCTTAATCATTTTGACCCCAAAATCTCTCCTTCTTGTACTTGTTCCTTTCCGAGAGCTGACCTCCTTGATATTCTTTGGTTCTGCAATCATACCCACAAACTTTGGTGTTCTTTAAACGTACACCTTGAGGAAATGGGCTATCACAAATCTACCCTTTCCTGGGAAACAGCCATTTTCCATATCCCCATCACTAAGCTACTCAAGTTAAAACACCATGTACTAATCACTCTCTGCTCTCTTACCAAGTTATACATCACTAAAAACTGGATGGATCACACTAAACTTTGCTGGAAGGGTTTTAAGGAGATGGCATTGAAATATATTTCTGCACAAAAGTTTATCATAAATGGACGCAAGAAGAAAGCCTACTTTGAAAAATTATGGAAATGTTTACTTGACCAAATTCTTTGTGAGTAATCCATCTCGTAGCTTATCATCTTGTTTACCGTAGTGGTCCCTCCCCCTTGTCACACTTGGAGATCCACTGATATCCCTCATAACTTTGTATTTTCTTTTCCAATGGAATTTATTTATCTGGTAGCACTTTTGCTTGTAAATTTTGTATATAAATTAGTTAGCTTTTAGGTATAGGTAGTTTTTTTTTGTTTGTTTTCTTGTTCACTCTTGCATGTATTGCTCTGTTATTCAATCACATTTTTTTTTTGTAATGCTTTGTTACTTGTGAAATAAAATAAAAAGTTATTTGAAAAAAAAAAAGATTTAAATGCACGGGCTGACCTCTGGTGGTAAACTTAAAAACTGCAAGCATTGTTACATCAATATAACCTAGCTAATGCTAAGGTTCCTTTTCTTAATGAACATATAACCTGCTTCTCTATGACAAAGTTTGCTGGAATTTCTCTGTTATATGTAAAATATCTAAAGTTGTTACACTCCAACTGAGATTGTTTAGAAAAGAAGAGCAAGTTAAGAAGACCTTGCAGAAGTAAAATAAATAATAAATAGATGCAAGATGAATGGTTAGAATATAACACATAATACATTATCGGCATCTGAACAGAAGATGGAATAGAGTGTGATGTAAAGAAGTTTGTTTTAAAAATACAGGAAATGTAATAATCATCACTAACCTTTACTTAACAATGCTTAGTAGCTATATGGTGCATTGTTATTACCATTATAAGAATAGCCTATATGAAGTTTTGGTTTTGCAGTGTTGGTGAACAGTCAGCATTAAGCACATTTTAACATAGTCACTTCACTTTCCCTTTATTGAGTTGGTCATTCACTACTTGTTGTTACAAATAATATAGATAACAATGTACTCAGACTTTTAATCCTATAAAAATAAATACAGTCCAACAGTATCTATTCATCTTAACAAAATGTACTTTAATATATTTCACTTAGGTAACTGTGAAGCCCCTTAATGTTAATCTAAGAGAAATCTTTGAGAGCTTTTACTCTTATGTGCAACTTTTACTTGATTAGAACAATATAGATGAACAATTGTTTACAGTGTTAATGAATACCTATGCTCAAGCAATTATTTATGTATTTTTCTATGTATGTATTACAGTGCCCCAAAGATTTTTACAGAAGTTATGGGTTAATTAACATGTTTTTAAATACAAAATGAAAGATTTTCAGCTGGAGTGACATATACTTCAACTAGATATAAATGTCTGAGCCAGGCTATAGGGTCCTTTGATGTTTATTACTGTTGTTCATGATACTTTCTAATACATGTGCACAAGTCTTTCGAAAAAAATAAAAATAAATATATATATATTATAAAAGGGATGCCCAGCTTCCTTTTTACCTGTTTATTTTTAGATAACATAATTAAAATATACATTTTTATTGACTGTAGCTATTAAAGACTATGTACTTGTTTTAAACTCATTTGATCTCATATAGTAATTCATATCAAAGATAGGAACCTCAGCATCCAGTATTGCATCTGTTACTTAAAGATACTAATATATGTATGTTTCTCCTTTTTCCTAACTACATTTTAATAACTTAGTGGAAACTGTTCAATCAATAGTATGTTTACAGTACAAGTCTGTTTACTAGTACAATTTAGAGCTGATAGGTATGTTCATGATGGTTTGGGAAAGCATTTTGATTGATTTTATCTCATCTTTCAAACTAGGAATTTTTTTAATTCTATGTATATGTTGGGGAAATAACATTTTTTGTTTTTCTATGTTTTAATATGATCATTTTGTCGTTTCTTTCTGTGCTTAGGCCTAATTATAATACACTTCACATCATATTCACAGTCGTGATTCTTGCAAATATGTCACTTAAACAAATCAAAGTTTAGAAGTCTCAACATTTCATTGAATGCTTTGAGATAAAATCAGTTATTACTGACCATTGGAGAAATTACTCCTATAACTCACAATGTCTTTGTTTTTAGCTTCACTTAATATAAATTGCATTAATAATTCAAGGAAGAGGTCCAACCTTTTGAGATACCTTAACTTAAACAAACCACAAATAGTATTCCTACAGGAAACACATTTTAAAAATACAGAAAAGGATGTTTGGAAACCAAACACTTATACAATACTAGCTCATGTTTCATTTAAATCTAAAAACAGAGGAGTGATGATCCTATGGAAGAATTATCTGCCCATGAATATTATATAAGTATGAAGACCCCATGGGACTACTAGCTTTCACTATACTAAAATTCAATCACAGAATTTGGGCACTTGCTAACCTTTACTGGTTCCCAAGATGGGGTGCTTCAACTGCTGAACAACATTTCAGTCTTATTGATAGTATATCAAAAGAGAATCTGATTCTAGGGGTGATTATTACTGTTTATTAGATAATTCTGATACAACAAGTAGTCATCTACTTAGACTAACATCCACTGCTAAAATTCTTAAGAAATTGATAAATTATCATAATCCGTATCATACATATAATTCCAAAAATAACAAATCACTCTGTTATATACACACTGATCAAAAATTTAAAACTCAAACCAGAATAGATAAACTCATTATCTCCAATGATATAAAATTAAAGCTTACATCCTTTACTATCCTTCCTTCCTTCTTTATCAGACCATGATTTTCTTATGTTAAATATACAAATAGACTTCACAAAACTAAATACCATTACTAGAATTTGTGCCTACATCACCAGACTAAAAGATTTTAAACCATGGTTATTATCAGAATTAAACTTCTTCTTAGAAGCAAATAATAACTCTGAAACAAACATTATTATGATTTGGGAAGCTCTAAAACATATATTTATGGTAAAACTATAGTCTGGTGTAAGAAAAAACTTAAGGAATGGGAATCGGAACTACAAAACCTACAATCTGAATTAACTTTCTTGAGATCTAAGTCATCGCAATTAGGAAACAAGAAAAATGTAGATATTTTGGCACACAAAATAAACTTAGTACTAGAAAAAAATGAAATTAAACTGTTATGCTCTTACTTCCAAACACATGCACAATTTGTCATTAAGAGCAAAATTACTTTCCAAGGCAAATAATATCTTAAAATTATTACACAAAGGTACTAATAAGGCAGTTTCTGATATTGGAGATATATTAGAAGCCTTTATATATCATTTCACCAAACATTATAACTCTGATAATATAAACAAAAATGTTATAGCCCAAGAATTAATCACTTTAAATCTGAATGCCATCCCAGACAATCTTAGTACAACTCTCAAGAAATAAATAACTCTAAATGAAATCAAAAATAAAATCTAAAACCTTAAACCTAACAAAGCTTCCAGACTCAATTATATCTTCACTTCATAAGACCCTGGTTGAAGTGAAAACCAAAATTTTGATCCCTCCCTCCTGGAGATACTCCTTGATTACCCCTTTCTTAAATCTGACAAAGAATCACAGCTATGTAAATTGTATAGACCAATTTCCTTATAAAATAATGACAAAAAATATGTATATCTATATTTGTGGACAAAATAAAGGCTCCACTTTCACACTTAGTTCATAATGACCAAACAGGGTTTATTCATAAAAGGCACACTCATGATAATATCAAAAGAATATTAACATTAATAGAATTCTTAAACAAAGAAATGAAGAAGCCTTGTTG
The DNA here is from genome assembly GCF_019279795.1 of Protopterus annectens. Lineage (NCBI taxonomy): Eukaryota > Metazoa > Chordata > Ceratodontiformes > Protopteridae > Protopterus > Protopterus annectens. Next base: position 215,022,638 of record NC_056741.1, on the reverse strand, counting down.
GTGAGTCTAGACATAGAAAAAGCATTTGACTCTGTAAACGGGGATGTTTTGTTTGAAACACTAAAAGCATTCTCATTTCCAGTGTACTTCATTTCCATGATAAAGGCTATTTATAAAGATAATTTGGCATACATCAAATTAGGCCCCTTCATTTCAAAGTACATCTCCATAACCAATCGCACCAAAAAAGGTTGCCCTTTATCCCCAATATTATTTGCCCTTCTCATAGAAATATTAGCATCATCAATAACAAATAACCAAGAAATCAAAGGCATTAATATTTATAATCAATATGATTCCAAAATAGTACTATTTGTAGATGATATTCTGCTTACCTTACCAAAGTCAAATCAAGAATTATTAGAACTAGATACAATAACAAAAACCTTTCAAAAATGTTCAGGCCTCCACTTTTATCTGGTTTAAACACTTGGGCTTTGGACCAGTTGTTTTACATTAAGAAGGTTTGTGAGGCTTGTGGTCTGCACTGTTGTGGCAGGACAGGTAGCTTACATCCTTCTAAGTTGAGAGTTGCTGATTGAAGGCTTACTGTCTGTTATTCCAAAAATGTGTTACTTCTGGTTTAAGCACTTGGGCTTCGGGCCAGTTATTTTACATTAAGAAGGTGTGGTCTGCATTCTTGAAGGATGAGAGGGTAGATTCTGCCCTTCTGAGCTGGGAGTTTCTGGTTAAAGGCTTATTGTGCCTACTTATTTAAACTGTTTCTTTCTGAAATTGGTACACCTTGTTTGCTGTAGCATAGACTAGATTCAGCCCTGCTGAATCTAGCGTTGTTTATATAACTTGAGCACTAATCCAGGCCATCTTTTTTTTGGATAAGGCTCCCCTGCACCCTAATGGCAGGTGTGTCCAGTTAGAATTTGTCTGATCGAAGACTGCTGGAATGGAGCTCAGTTTTTAGCTTTGTATTGGTTAATTGGTTAATTTGTTTAAATCAGTTTGCTCATTTTGGTACTGTTATAATAAAAAAAAATACTCTTTATGCATCGCTGCTCAGCTAGGGTAAAACTACTCCTCGTGCCATAAAGTCTGGTCTTCAAATTTTCCCTTAGACCTAGCCATTTCTATTTTAGTTTTAGCACTCAGATCTGTTTCTTTGAGCTCAGCACTTGTTCAGAACTCATTGTAAGCACTAAATAAGCTACAAATTATGACAGCACTCAACTTTCCTCACTTGTCTAGAGGAAAACAATTTTTAGTACTTAAAAAATAAGTACCTATCCAGGCTTGTCTAAGGGTCAGCTCCCAGTGTTTTCCCCTGTCTTCCTGATGAATCTGGGCATCTTGGGGCAGTGCAGCAATTGCCTCATGTACACAGACAACCCTCTCCTTCTACCACCCAACACTACGACCTGTGAAAGATGCATTTATATAGCCAAACTGGAAACAAAGCTCCCTTCACCCAAGACTGGACTAGACAGTCAAGAGTAGAAGGTAAACACTTGCACAACACCACACTCATCACATAGTCCCTCAAAACCTACACCACCAAAGCACACACATAGAAACACAAAACACACACCTACATTCATGGAGGCTCTCAATAAAAATCTGCACAAGCAACAGAGACCTCCAAAGCAGAAACGCAATTAACCTGCACCCCCCAAAACAACCCAAATGACACATAGCCCACAAACTAAGTGTGCCACTCAACCATAGCCCATAAGGCATAACAACGTACCAAACACTCTAGTCATATGTGACTCTAAAGTCAGGTACACTGATGTTCCACTCACCAGGCTAAATAAGGAGAAAGTTACTGTCAGCTGCCTGTCAGGTGCCAGGATCCACAACATAATGCATATACTCAGTTCACTCCACAACAAGTACAAATATGACTCTGTCATTGTCCATGGTGGTGTGAATGACTTGAGATGTACCTCCCTGGACTACATGAAAAGAGACATGGAGGAGCTCTCCCATCTTGTAGCCCAGGCAGGTATGACCCTAGCCCTGAGTAGCATCCTGCCATCACCCAGAATTATACCACTCTTCAAGGACAAAATGACTGACTTCAACAATTGGCTAAGCTTCTGGTGTCATTCTAAGGGGATCCAGTATTTGTCTGCCTGGGATGACATGGGCAACAGACCACAATGCTTTGCCAGAGATGGCCTGCATCTGTCTCTGCTGGGATTTTGGATACTGGCTAAGGCTGTTTCTACCCCTATAGTGCCTATTTTATGCAAGGTGCAAATGACAAATTCACCACCATAACCAGTACAAGCAAGCAAAATCTTAGGGTAATGCTATTCAATGATAGAAGTCTAAACTTCAAAATTCACTCACTCAAGGCACTCCTTAAAATGGAGAATACTGACATCTGTGCAGTGACAGAGACCTAGTTCAAGGCTCCAGAGAGCACCCCTGCATTACCAGGCTATAATTCATACCACATCTTTCGACCACCTAACCTGGACCAAAACACTAAAGGTGGAGGCATGTCCATATTCATTAAGGATATCCACAACTCCAGGCTAGTTGCTCAGCATAATACATCCGAGATTATCCAAGTGCAACTAACTCTGGGCAAGACAGCAATCCAAACTGCAGCTTGATACAGATCCTCCACCATGCCTCAGAATTCCCACTCCTCATTTCTTGATACACTGGAAAATATTAGGGTACAACCCAACACCCTAATAATGGGCGATTTCAACTACCCAACCATTAACTGGAAAAACTACTCATGTACCAACTCTTTTGCTCAATGTTTTCTGGAATACATAAATTCCAATGCCTTGGATCAACTTATTCACTTATTCACCAGGGGCAGTAATATCCTAGACCTGGTCATTACCAACATGGGTGACCAGTGTTCCACACCAGAGGTCAATTCCTCGTTAGTCAGATCCAACCACAAGCTAAGCACCCTAGACATGCACATCCCGCCCCAACCCCCATTAGGGAAACCACAGTAAAATAATTCTCCATAGCCAATTTTATGCTTCTTAAGACAGAAGTGGCAAATTTTACGACACCCATGCAGATGGACAATAGAGGTACGACTGTTGAATCCTACACAAATGCACTTTATAAGCACTTACACGAGTGTATGGATCATGCTATCCCTAACAGAACCAAGATGCTATCCTCCAAAAAAAGGAAGCCAATCTGGTGGTTCCCTGCCATAAACACACTCTACAACAGAAGAAAGAAACTATTGCAAAAAAAGAGTAACATCCCATGATTTGAGGAACTCCCTGGTCAGCCTAAGTAAGAAGCTGAGATCCCTCATAAAATCCTCCAAAGTTAGTTATGAAAACTAAATCACCACTGATTCTAAAGACAAACACAAAGCATTCTATAGCTATGTCAAGAATCTCAATGGCAACACTCAGATCTGCTCTGAGTTACAGCACAATGGCACTAAATATACAGAACCAACTGATATTGCCAACATCCTGGCAGATAAGTTCAGTGCTAACTTTACCCACCTCTCACCCCCTAAAGGGCCCATCTCTATCCTGGAAGAATTCAAAGTTCCTGTAATCACAGCTGCACAGGTAAAAACCACACTCTTCAAAGCCAAGAACACAGCATCCAAGGGACCTGACAACATCCCAGGCTGCGTTCTACATGAACTACAGAATGAACTGGCACCCCACCTAAGTACCATATTCAATCATAGCCTCACCTCAGGCTTTGTACCCACTGAATGGCTCACAGCAACGGTTATCCCACTCCACAAAGGGTGAGCCACCATGGACCCCAGGAACTATCACCCCATTAACCTGAGTGAAAAGCCATGGAAAATATCATCATGGAACTTAGAAACAGAGACATTGGTAATCTCCAAACTCTGGAACCCACCCAGTTCGGGTTTGTAAAATGCAGATCATGTCTCCTAAACCTGATAGACTTCTTTGAAGCTGTCACCAAAGCTGTAGACGAGGGTAAGGTGGTTCACACAGCCTATCTAGATCTCGCCAAGGCTTTCGACACCATCCCCCTCTCTGGAATTAGAGATAAACTCATTAAACCAGGTATAAATTCCTTTGTCACAAGATGGGTTGCCAACTGGCTCACTGACAGAACCCACACTGTGAAAGTAACAGACTCCAAATCTGACTTCAGACCAGTGATAAGTGGAGAACCACAGGGTTCAATCCTGGGTCCTCTCCTGTTTGGTATCTACATCTCTGGAGTACAGGTTAACACAGAAGGTGTTTGGCTAATGAAGTTTGCAGATGACTGCAAACTAGGAGCCATAATAAAAACTCCTAACTATGTGGACATCCTACAAAAGGGTCTCACTGAAACAGATGCCTGGTGTCAAAGCCATGGCCTCACGCTCAATGCCAAAAAGTGCATTGTCATCCCCTTTGGCAAAATCTCTCTACCCATGAACTACCTCATAGGCGGTAGTCTACTTAACACCAAAAGTATGATAAGAGACCTTGAGACACAGGTGGACAGTAGTCTCTCTTTTGATAATCACATCACCACAGTAGTCAGGAAATCCTTCTATGTGGCACACTTCATAACAAAAGGTTTCTCATCACAGAAAAAAGAGGTCATTGTTCCCCTCTACTCATCACTCATTAGACCCATTATAGAGTACAATGCCCCTTTTAGTAAGTTAACTCACAAGACATCTACAACAACTGGAAATGCTGCAGAAATACCGCACAAAGAGGATTACTGGCCTCAAACAGAAGCCCTATGCAGACCGTCTCAAAAAACTCCAGCTTTACTCCATTGCATATTGCCTACTCAGAGGCAATCTCTGCCTAACATACAAAGCTATGTCAACCCCAGAGCTGTTGGATATGCTCCACTTAAAGAAATCCCAATCCCTCCGAGCTGCACACTCTAGGGACCTAAACCTTGTCACCACAATAAACAGAACATGCTGGAGGGATATATTCCTGTCCCAGAGACTTTCCATACTCTGGAACAAAGTACCTATCTATATCAAACAAAGCTCCTCATTAGCACTCATCAAGAAAAATCTTGATTATTGGATTGGAAATAGGAAATTCAGCCTGGGGATCACTTCTGTGGCTTTGCTTGACAGGGGCACAGGGAATTTTTGGTACCTTTTTGGCTAGGCTTATATAGGCCCTAGGGCCAATAACCTAGTACCTACCTATTAACCTATGAATCTGAACATATTATTCTTAAAGACAAAGGGAAAATTCAGCTAGTTAAGTAAAGCTTTATTGGAGAACAAGTTATTGTACTAAACTATTTAGGGATAATCTTATGCAAAAGCTTGGAAAAAAACAAGAGAAACAAATTATAAAAGCATAATATCTCAGGTAAATACATACATAAGTAGCTAGAGCAATGTGTTTTTTCATTTGAGGACAGACTCCAATTGTTAAATGACTCTCCATCCAAAAAATGTATATATTGTTCTGGCTCTAGACACCCATCCTGAAAATAATTATATTAAACTTATAAATAAAACATTATTAAACTTCCTATGGTACCCAAACAAAAACAGGATTGCTTATACCCATCATATTAGATCTAATGGTGATATAAGATTTCCTGACTTGGAAACATATATCAAAGCATCATTACTTAAAAGCACATTAAACTGGATTGATTCAAATTACAACTCAAATTGCAAAGATCTTCATATAGCTATATTCAGAATGAAAATGTAAAATTCCTTCCAAATATCCCTCCAATAAGTTCTGGTTTCTTCTTAGTCACACTGTTCAATATAATGTGACAAAACCCATGAAACTATCTAAATAACATTATTAACAACTTTAGAAAAATAATATATTCAAATGGAGATATCAAATCCTGGTTTGACCTAATAATCCCCTTTAAAATCCCCAAATATTCCTGGATAAACTTCACATTAACATCTTTAATGAATGGGAAACTAAAAATTGTATTTGTTGGAAACAATGTATTAAAGACATGGAAACTTTACAGCTTCAGCAAATTATTACAGACTAACTTATCATAGCAAGATTGGTTATTACTACAAAGTGTAATTGCTTATTCTCAAGACTTATGCAGAATTATTCAGAATTATTCATATTTAGATCAACCTCCCTTAGTCAGTCTCATATCTGAAATATTATTTAATGATCAACAGTTTTACAATTTGAAATCCAAATTATACCCTATTTTGTTAAACTACAGGTCCATTTTAACAACTAAGCTATGATTAAACAATGATTAAAGGCTTACCTCATAGTCTTTCCCAGACAGAAAAACAAAATTCTGTCTTCAGTAAAATTTACTTTTTGGTGTCAATATTGGAGTATATTTACTTGGAAGTATTTACACAGAACATTTTTACCTTCTGACAAAATTGCTAAATTCAAAAAATTGAATAACATCATTTGCTGGAGATGTCTAACATTATGTAATGCAGATTGGTTCCATAGTTTCTATGAATGCTCTAAACTAAAGAATTTTTGGAGCGATACTGATGATTTTCTTTCGGCTTTATTTTCAGATAACTTCACGTGAACTATAACTTTATTTTTTCTTAATGTTGACGAAACCTTTTATTTGAATAAATCAGATTAATACTTATTATGGCCGATATCAGTAGCCAGGAAATGTATTACAAGAAAATGGACCTCTTCCACCTCTCCGAGTCTTGGTGAATTTCTCTCCTTACTAGAAGATACCATAAACAAGGAACTCAGAGCTAAAGAACTTAGAATATATCTGATGAGTTTTACTAACAATCCATGGGCAAAGGTGTCAAACCTAATTGAGACTTTCCGAACTGATTTTTAACCCTGTTTAATCGTTATTTGCTTGCTTCACTGAAAGTTTTTTTTCTTAAAATATTTGTACTATTCAAACATTTTTCATGCCTATATAAATAATATATTAGTTAATTTTGTTTCATTGTTGTTAAAAGTTGTCTGTTCAATATAATCAGTATATTAGTGCTTATTCTCTTATTTTATCCTTAATAAAAATATTGGGGGAAAAAAGATTGGTATTCATAATGATATTCTGTTCTTTTCTGTTTTTTTCACAGCTGCCCTGGAGACAGCTTTGAATGTAAAGACCCATGCTGCAAGACTGGCAAGGATGAGAGACGCATGTGGTATGTATGCATCAGAACAGTTCTGTTATTGCAGCATTAAAAGTTAAAGACAACTTTCTTTGTACTTAATGCAGTTGTATCTAATTGAATATGCAGCTCTCAGCTGTAAAAGGAAAATATGCATGCATTAGTTTGTAGGCCAAAACAACAGTACAGTATTAGAGAGTAGTCAGAGATTGTGGGCTCAAAAACCACATTTCCAGTCTATACAATATTGTTAAATTTTCATCAATATTGCAACGTTACTTCAGACTTCTATACCAGTGGCACAAATGGCCTGCTGTAAACTGTGATCAGTATAATGTGGACGTGCATATGTGCAATATAAGCATACACCAAGGATTGCTTGCTGCGATCTCTACTATAGTGTGCAACTGTTATGAGCTGGGTAGTCTTAAAAGTAAAAAAGGTATTTTAGGAGTTGGTAGCCTTAAAGGTAAAGTTAAAAGAATAGAGTCCAATAATTGTATCAATGCATTGTATGTCACATATGAAGTTACAAATGTTAACCTTTTTTTTTTCTCTCACCAGAACCATTATCTTCTCACTTTTTTTTATTTATTTATTTTTTTTTTTGTATGTTTTTTTTCCTCATAGTAAAGTGGGGTAGGCCTGTCCCATAGGATCCCCATGCCTCTATTCCACTGGCTTCAGAACCACTGCCCAGCACATTTAGCATGCAACCTGGCAGCACCCCCCTCTGCTGCCCCTGCACTACCTGGACATTCAGGTAGTTCTGCCCCACAGGAGAGGCTAGTGGTTCCCTCTAGGAGCAGTGGCAGAGGTGGTGATTTTATCACCTGTGACAAAATGCCAGGGTTGGTGCTTAGGATTGTGCATTGCACTGTTGGTGCATGCCTACATTGGATGGAGACACTGCTGTCCATAATTGTACTCAATAACACAAGAAGGCTGATGCAAAAAAAAAAAAAAAAGAAAAGAAATAAAAAGATGCAGACATCAGGCACTGCAGCCATCAGTGCAGTGAGGTGAAAGTCCAGTGGATGAGGACTCAGTTCTCACTGTCTCCCAGCTTGACATCCTTGGGTTCTTGATGTCCCCACTCTCACCACAACCATGTTGCTCATCGACCTCTTATGTCCTTCATCGTCCATGTGTCTTATCTTATATGTCCTGTCGGTCTGCTTCCTCACCTACCAAACTTACCTGACCCACAAAGAAATAGAGCATCAACCCTCTCTTGGTAGTTCCGGGCCTTTAGGACTGTGGTCTTTTGGGTTAGGAACCTTTGAGGCATTTATAGTTGCTTTATATGTTTAGTGAACTACATACCAAAGGAGACACTGTACTTGATAATTGGCCTTATCATTGCTGAATATAAGGGAGCAATTACCTCTTTAGACATTGATGATATTCCTTTGGCTATTAGCTGGGTAAATAAAATGAATTCCTGATAGCCATTGCCATATGATGGTCAAAAGAGGAAGAGATAGCGAAAGAGAGAGAGCTATAAACCCAAGTACGTAGGTCCCCAACTACTTTTTAATTTTGTAGAGGAGTGTTATTTAGACAGTATGATAAGTATGGTTGATTTACCTGGGGTTCTGCAATTTTCACTCACTATGCACTGCATATATCGCATTTTCCATAGCTGTATCATGTTACCTCTGCCTCTGAATCACACAAACTAGAAACATGCCCATCCCCAATATTATATTGAACTGTACATTGCACAGACTGCATATGAATCCTAGCCATAGATTAATTTTCTTGGAACAACTGTCCATAAGAATGTCCATATTCATAGTCGTGCTGTCATAAGAAGGATATACTCTACATTAATAAATAAATGAAGTATGACACTTCCATGCTTGTAGAGTAAACTTTTGATAGGTGATTTCTAAGGCAGGAATTGAATGGGCTATGTAATGTCTGAATGACGATGCCCGTGTAGAAGATAATATGATATGTGTAATGTTTGCAAATAAAAATATGTCAATATGGTTTGTTTTCATTTATATAAATGTATGATTGTCTATGTCATAAGTGATAATTCAAAAAATATGTTTCTTGCTTAAAAAATATATATATATCCTGAGCTACATTTAGAAATGTTGAAATGACAGACACAAAATAATAGGATAACAAAAAAAAAACTTGGAAATGTTAATAACAGAATCAGGATTGCTGATGTGTCACAAGCTGAATGATTAGTTTAACACTGTTGTTAACTATGTATGGTATTTTCAAATTTATGTAAATAATACAAAATATTTCATCTCTTCTAAAGCTGAAAAATAGTGTTTAGTCATTGTGCCTTGTAAAGTGCCTTGTAAATGGTAACAATATTATAAAAAAATGAGAGAAAGCTATGATGTTCATCGTGTTTCCCTGTTGCAGTCATTACACTTGGGTTATCCTGCTGGCAGGCTACCCGCAGTCGGCCTGAATTCCAAAGTCCTGGTCCGGCATCGGTTGCTGTCACCTCTTCCCTGACATCAGTGCGCCAGGGGTATATAAGATGCAGCCGACGCCATTTTCTTCAGTCTTTCTTACCGCACGGTGCCCGAAGCAAAAGCAGTTCACAAGTGCCGGTCGGCCGACTCCTGAGATTTTTGAAATCAAATTTCAGATCCAAAGTCTTCAATAAAGCTAAGTACCCCATTGGGGAAACTTTTTTCTTGCTCCAGACTGATGTCAGAAAAAGTTAACAATTGTATTTCTTGTGGGAAGCAAATACCTCATAAGGATTTTCATTCTTACTGTATTCCTTGTCTAGGCCCTGACCACGACGTTGCTAGTTGTCGGTTTTGTGCTAGATTTAACCAATGCACTATTAAGCGTCGGTATGATTTTGCCTTTCATTACTTTGGCTGAAGGTTTAATTATATAATGCCGTCAGAACAGTTGATGACCGTAGTTCATAAAAAGCGCAAGGAAATAGAAAAGGACAGGCATCCAAGGTCCAAAACCGACGATGAGGCCTCTGCTAGGCCAGTCACCGGTTCGCCGGTTCTCAGTGAGGTGCTTTCGCAGCCCATGACACCTGCTACCTCAGAGCCACAGGCCGCTTCCGACTCCCACATGGAGACAACTAGGCCTCTGGATACTCAAGGTATTGGACCTTCAGAAACTATTCCCTCAGATGGGTCTGGAGCCACTGAGCAGGCATCGGCTTCTGAGGGTGTTTTCAGACCTACACAGTTATATATCAAGCCAACCTCAGCTTCCAAGGCAAAGACTAAAACAGCTTTAAAGACAAAGAAACAAGTACAGCATTCTCCTGGAAAGACTTCCATGCCTAAGAAACAGATGCTCAAAATGGCCGTAAACCTAATTACTTTGATCAGAGGTTCCCATCCCCCTCCTGATAAGAGGCCTAGGCAAGACACTGAATATGATTCTTCTGATCAGGTTTCCATTTCCTCTGACTCCTCTTCAGAACAGGGATACTCACTTCCTCCCTATGAGGATTCTGATGCTGAAGAATCTATCCCTTCAGCCTCTCCTCCTGAGGACTATTCTTTTGGGGAAACCCTGCATACCTTGAGGGAGCATTTTCACTGGGAGAGCCAAGATTACTCAGAATCTAAGAAAAGGCTCAGAGATTTTCTTTTATTGCCTCAGCCTGTACTAGACATTGTAGATGATGTATTTTCAGAGTCTGGCCTGTCTCCTGACTATTTACCCCCTGCACCCGTTAAGCCAGAGAGGTACTACAGGGTTCCAGATTCACATAAATTTCTATATAAAAACCCTGCTGCTGACCCAGAAACTATATCTCAGGGTCCCAAAGGGGTCAAGGCTTCCACTGCAAAAACCCCTGTCCCCTCTGATAGGGATTCTAGAGCTCTCGACAGATGGGGGTAAAAAAGTTTACACCTCTGCTACCTTGGCTGTAAGGGTTTTAAATTGTCAGTTTCATATGCTTAAATATCAGCAACATTTAATGTCACTGCTAAAACAGAAAATGTTGACAAATTCTGAATGTTCTGAAAACAAGGAAATGCAGGATTTATTGCATGCAGCTGAACAAGTGGGAAAGCATACTTTGCAATGTGGTTTTGACTCACTGGAGGCCTCTTGCAGGGCTGCTGTTACAGGCTCTGTCATTCGAAGGCATGCTTGGTTAAAGGAACAGAATCTGCCTGATCATGTTAAAGCAAAATTATTGGATGCTCTATTACAGCATGATACTTTGTTTGGTGTTAAGGCAGGAGAGTTGTTAAAGAAAATGAAGGATAAAGTGAAATCTATGCAGACAGTAAAGGATTTTTTACAGGTTCAGCCACCCAGATTTAGCAGGAACTGGCCTTCTAAGAATTGGTCCTTTCTAGTGTCAGACAGGCCACAAAGAGGCAGATACAGACACCCTAGAGGCAGATCTCAGCCCCAAGGTTCATACAGGTCTAAACAATGGGGTGCTTCTACCTCAAAAAGTGGAGAAGACAAATCACAGCCATATAGGAAACAGTCCCAATGACTTCCACTGCCAATGCCAAGTGATTATCTTTTGGCAGCACCCTTAGGGGGAAAGCTAGCACTTTTTTCACAAAATTGGCACATGATCACCCAGGACAAATGGGTCTTGAATATAGTTTCTCAGGGCTACAGGTTCCACTTTCACACCCTTCCAAAGACAAAAGGTATGCCAGACCTGCCACACAATCAATGGGCAGAGGCACAAAAGCAAATCTCATCTCTCATGGACATGAGGGCTTTTCAGCAAGTACCACAGCAAGAACAGGGACAAGGATTTTACTCAAGACTTTTCTTGGTACCCAGAAAGGACAAAGCCTGGAGACCAATACTGGACCTGTCTATTCTAAACACTTTTCTGGATGTTCCAAAATTCAAAATGCTGACACTTTAGCAGCTTCTGCCCATGCTGGGCAAGAAGGCTTGGCTTGTAACTTTGGACTTCAAAGAGGCATACCTGCATGTCCCAATCAGACAATCTTGTAGAAGATACCTCAGATTCATAGCTGGCTCAAGGCACTACCAATTCTCTGCACAGTTCTTTGGCTTATCTACTGCAGCCAGGGTCTTCACAAAATGCTTGGCACCAGTAATTGTATTTTGCAGACAAAGAGGAATTGAAATATATCCCTACTTGGACGACTGCCTTATTCAAGCAGAGAGCAAGGACATTCTACTGAAGCATCTGACATTTATAAAAAGATTACTAATTTGCCTAGGGTACACAGTAAATGAAAATAAATTAAAACTAGTACCCTCTCAAGAGATAATATTCCTGGGTGCAAGCTTAAATACAACTGCCGAGATGGCTTATCTCACGCCAGACAAGCAAAGGCAACGGACTTCTTACTTCAAAAAGATGGCAACAAAGACCCAGTTACCTGCAAGAAAAATTCTGCAGGCTTTGGGCTTCATGGCATCCTGCATTCTGCTAATTCCATATGCAAGACTGCATATGAGGAAGCTACAATGGTACCTAAAAAGTGTTTGGACTCAACATTGCCACAGCCTGGAAACATTAATTACCCTCATTCCCTGCCTGCAACAGGAGTTTCGATGGTGGGCGCTGGCCTGTCACCACAACAAGGGACAGCCATTCACTTTACCCACAGCCAGGCAGACACTAACAACAGATGCATTGGATTATGCCTGGGGGGCCCACATGACAGGAAAATGTATTCAGGGCATGTGGCCCGCAAGCCAAATGCATCTTCATATCAATCAAAAAGAGATGCTAGCTGTACAGAATGCCCTGACAGCCTTCAAGGACCTACTCCATCCAGGACAACTGTTGATAAAGACGGACAATACTACAGTCATGTGGTACATAAACAAGCAAGGGGGCATACATTCCTACCCCCTCTGCAGACAAGCCATGACTTTGTGGAACACAGCATTGACTTATCAAGTGCACCTGCAAGCACAATTCCTGCCAGGAAAGACAAATACTCTGGCAGACAAACTAAGCAGAAGCCTCATGGACCCTCACGAGTGGAAACTAGATCCACAAGTCTTCAGCATGATTACAAGGAACTGGGGATACCCAGACATAGATCTATTTGCATCCCCTCACAACTGCCAACTACAGAGATTCTGCACAAGGATTTATCACAAACAAGCATGGAAGGTGGATGCTCTATCATTCAGCTGGAAAAACCTTACAGTATATGTCTTTCCTCCGCTGCCTCTCCTCCCCAAGGTACTCCTAAAGGTCAGACACGAGAAGCCACCAATAATACTGATTGCCAAAGACTTGCCACGCCAGCACTGGTATCCATTCCTAAAGAGCTTGTCTCAAGGCCCAGCCTGGACTTTACCTCAAATCCCTCATCTACTGACCCAACAAAACAATCAGATCCTGCACAGCCAACTCAGAACCTTAAATCTGGCTGCATGGTGGATAATATAACTTCTCAGAACACACCTCTCTCTAAAGCAGTTATGGATGTTATTTTGGAGGCCAGGAGGCCCAGCACCAGAAAATCTTATGCATAAAAATTTAAGAGATTCTATGCTTGGAACCAGGCACAAGGAATTGACACAGTTGTTCCAAATATTCCTCAGATTTTACAATACCTAACTGTGATGCTGGACAAAGGCCTATCCTTCTCATCAATTAAGGTTCATGCCCCTGCCATTTCAGCTCATTACAATACGGAACCAACTATTTTTTCACATCTACTGCTAAGGCAGTACCTCAGAGGGGCCAAAAACATAAGACCTCCAAGGAGAGCACCGTTACCTACATGGGACCTCAATTTTGTCTTGGTAAAACTCACACTGCCTCCTTTTGAGCCAGCCAATACAGCCGAGATAAAATTCTTATCATGAAAAACAGCTCTGCTCCTAGCAATAACTTCAGCAAGAAGAGTCTCAGAGTTACAGGCATTAATGGCTGTGGAACCTTTTATTATTTTCCATCCGGACAGAGTTTCTCCAAGGACATACCCAACATTTATGCCTAAGGTAGTGTCCAGTGTGGCTCTTAGTCAAACCATTAATGTGCCTACTTTTTATCCAAACCCACAGAATAAAGGGGAGAGACTACTGCATTCTTTGGACATACACAGACAGCTATGCTTCTACTTGGACAAAACTAAAGTTTTCAGAAAGACTGAGCAACTTTTAGTGGCATACGCTGCAGGATCACAAGGAAAGGCTATCTCAAAACAGACTATTTCAAAATGGATAGGCCACTGCATTCATTTCAGCTATTCACAACATGGCAAATCAGTGCCTAAGGGCATTAGGCCACATTCAACCAGAGCAGCAGCCACTTCAGCAGCCTTCCTCAGAGGAGTACCAACCAAGGATATTTTGGAGGCTGCAACTTGGACTTCAGTGCACACTTTTACAAAGCATTACCACTTGCCTCTTTACTCTAAATCCAGAGCAGGCTTTACCACTGCAGTTCTGTAGGGCCTCATAGCCACTCCTAATTCTATAGATTAGATTCATAACTAAGCACACTGCCTTTGCAGCCATTTTAAGCCAATTATCCATTCCATTGTGAGACTCAAACCCTGCACCTTGTGTTTCTAAGGCAAACACCTTAACCATTAGGCCACCCTCCCAACCCTATTTATTCTATTCTATAAATTCTATTTAGACCCAGCCACCCAACCTCAGCTTTGGGATTCAACCCAAGTGTAATTACTGCAACAGTGAAACACGATGAACATAGTACAGTTGTGTACCTACCATAAATGTAGATGTTCGAGTGTATTCACTGTTGCAGTCCAGGTTACCCACCCACCATCCCCCTTTCTTTGCTGGGACTTATCTGTACTTCTCTATTCTATGCAACCTATGTGGTGTATTTGCTTGTAGATGAAGGTAATGTTTATGTTAGTGCATGCTTTTTTATAAGCAATATTTTTAGCCTACCCTTTTGGGGGCACCTGACATCTGGGACAAGAAAAACTGAAGAAAATGGCGTCAGCTGCATCTTATATACCCCTGGCACACTGACATCAGGATAGAGGTGACAGCAACCAACGCCGGACCAGGACTTTGGAATTCAGGCCGACTGCGGGTAGCCTGCCAGCAGGATAACCCAAGTGTAATGACTGCAACAGTGAATACACTTGAACATTTACATTTATGGTAGGTACACAACTGTACTTTATTACCCTTGTTCAAATGCAAAGTGCATTTACACTTTTGTTCTGTATAGTTTCATGACTCATCAGCTGCTGTTTCCTTTTGAAACATAATTGCCAATGATGTTTCTAGTAGTGTAATGAGCAGTGACTCAGTGTTTGCTTTTCAGTTCTCTCATTGGTTATTGTGACCATGAAGTTAGTATATTTCAGTAAGATAGATGTAGGGGAAAGCCCCTTATATGGATTCAGACAGCCTGCTGCCCTCCAAACAATGCATTTAATTTTTTTTTGTTTGTTTTTTTACCCAGCTGAAGCTTTGACAGTTTTGTTTTAGTCAGCTATCATTCTTTCAAGATGATATTCAATGATTTGTAGTAGAAATAATAGCAATGAGGCAGTGTCTATACCAAGTATGGGCCATGATAAGGGCAACAAAGAATAAATTGATGTTTGCATTAATAGCTCCAGGCCATATACTAGAATGCATAGAATGGACAATCTAGGCATCAGGCATTACTTTATCTCCACTGCAAGAGAGGTGGGCAAGGCAGTCTTGATAATTTATACATCTGATGTAAGGCACAATGACACGTGGCAGCAATGCCATCATATTGGAAAGCTCCACAAAAGGAGAATGCAGTAGTCACACAGGTTGATTGCAAGCTAGATGGTGTCAGGGATTGAGAAGGCAGTAGTCACTCAGGTTGATGGCAAGCTTAATGGTGTCAGGGATTACATTATCCAGTGTCAGTGATCAGCTTCCAGATCAAGAGCAATGGCCAGGTGCTTTGTGGCCTTGCAGTGTCAGGGCAGAATATTTCCTGTATGAGGAAAGGGCAAGCAGTTTATGAACATGTACAAAATTCAGTGTGGCTCTCCATGTTTGGATAGATGGATGATATCCATGACCCTGATTATGGAAAAAGCTATGAAAGGCACTTTTATATGTACTATCAAGACGTGCTGTAATGATGTCCTGCTGAACAACTGATATGGACATAGCATCTGGTCCTGTGAGCAGTGAGCCATCCCTGTTAGCTGTGCAGATCTGCACAGGATGTCAAGATTTAAGCCATCATAGTGTATGTTCTGTTCATCCAAACATCTATATTAGTCTGGCAAACAGCTGACGGTGGAAGTAATGAAGTCATGATAGACACATGAGTTTGAGACCCCACCACCTTCAGAACAGTCATGGTAATGTGAAATGTATCATGCACAAACTTCATAGGTTTGTAATAGGCATAGCTACGATCTCTCCTTATATATCCCCCCTAATATTAGGCTGTGTCCACATGTGATGCTCTGTTTCATAGCAAGGCAGAACAGTTCAGTTGTGGAGGAAGAAGGTTCAGAGTGTGGATCCGATGTCTGAATGCACTCCATATATATATATATATATATATATATATATATATATATATATATGTATAGACATGTATGTCTACATATATACATACATATATGTATATATATATATATATATATATATATATATATATATATATATATATATACATATATATATATATATATATATATATACACACAGACACACACACACACACACACACACACACACACACACACACACACACACACACACACACACACACACACACACACACACATACATATATATATATATATATATATATATATATATATATATATATATATATATATATATATGTGTGTGTATATATATATACATATATATATATATATATATATATATATATATATATATATATATATATATATATATATATATATACATTTTCCCTGCTGTTGAATGACTGTGCTGCATGATATGTTTGAGAAAACATCACACATATCTGCAGCTCAGATGGCTTAGTGATAAATTGCTGTGGCTAGGGTGTGCACGGTCTTGCAAGGTTTGATACTTTATTTTCTGGCCATAACAAAGGCTATTGGATACAGAGTGATTAAGGCACTTTTAAGCAGTTGAAAGCAGGTGTGAAATGGGTAGCTATGTATGGTGTGAAATTCTTTTTAGGAACAGATTGCCCTTTTTTTGTTATGGTGAGATGTTGGGGAAGGACGGTCGGTATATTTGGGGAGGTGGGTTGGGTCGGAAGACAGGCAAGACAGACAAGATAGGCAAGACAGCATACAGAGGCAGTATATGACATGTGGGGGGGGGGTTAAACCCCTTGGACGGGGAGGGGTGTTTGGAAATTGGAAGCACATGAGTCCCCAAATGGAAACAGTGGGACTGAGGTCCCCACCCATGGCCAGTCACCACTGCACCTTCACGGCCCTGAAGGTGGCTGCACTGGGGGCTGAGCAGGAGTGACAGGCTGACCCTCTAATTGTGCCATGAGGCCCTCAAGCTGGTGTATTAGATCTCCCAATTCTGTGCGGAGCTCCATATGTATCAGACCCTGGACCTGACTGCAGGTGACAGGATCCTGTCTGTGCCCGCTCCTGGGGGGGATGAGCCCCATCCTCTGAGGTGGTTCCACCTGAAGGTAGTGCAGGACCAGCAGATGAGGACGTCCTGGGTGGGTCCCAGACATGTTGTAGCCCAGTGCCATGGCCAGATGAGGTGGGAGAGGTGGGTCTGGTATGAACAGCCTTCCCCAACATGCTATTCTGTTGCAGGTTTAGAACATATGTGAGTAAGTAATAGTCAACACAATCCAGGATTAGTTATAACAGCATGCATAGATATTTCCATTAACCCAAAACACCAGATTTGGAACAGTTGCATAGCAAAGAGAACACGTGCATATATGGAACCACAGTGGCTACTGCAATGGCATGCAGGTTACATTGATAGCAATGGGCCACCAATGATAGTGTCTCAACATGGAACATGAATCGAAACAAATTTCAGTATTTGTTGAACAATAGGATATATGTCCCAACAGTAGGTTTTGTGTAATCATACCCATTGATTTGTGTGTTCAGATTATTGTTGCAGATATGGTGGGGAGAGAGAGAGATGTCAATTAACAACTATTATATCCTTGCAGTATGAGGTCCTCTAACCTTTTTTCCTGTTTATGTCTTCCAGGTACCATGTCCCATGAGCATCTGACTGTGAGAATGATATAATAATAAAATTCCTGATTCAGCATCACTGAACCCTCTATGGACGCATGGCCCATGATCTGCAGGAGAGGACCACCCTGTTGAATGAGCTCATCCACAGGATAAATGATGTCGGCCTGCATAACTGCAGTTATAAGCAGATATGATATCATTGCACTGATCTCATCTGCCACACCTGTCAGCACGCTCCTGCAGTTAGGAGTGTGCTGACAGGTGTGGCAGATGAGATCAGTGGCACACCTTTCAGCATGCTCCTGCAGTTAGGAGGGACCAGCTAGCTACAGGTGGAGGTAATGCCATCAAGCCCCCACTGACACATGATGAGGAGCTCCTTGCCAGCCTTGGGGCACCTGCCTTGCAGCCAAGCCAGAAACCTGATGATAGCATTATGGAGGTGGGTGCTACCCACACAATGGACAAGGAGCATGCAGGTAAGGCCCCAGGGCACATTAGTAGACCACTGTTGCTTATCCAGCTTCATCTGTAAAGTATCTTCATGCATATGTCAGATAACATAGTCTATTGCTGCAGTGTAGTAATGAACAGATGTGCATAATCTCTAGTACTGTGGGTTTGTACTGTTGCTGCACTAAAATGCTGCTCCCACCCTGTACCAATGCCACAGGTGTGGCTACTGACATTACATCTCCCACACAACTATGTAGGTACCTCTGATATACAACTGGGGCAGCAGCCTGTAGCTGATGAGTATGGAGTTGTTTTGCTCAGGTTTGCCAATACACCGGCCATGTTATGGCCATGGTATTTGCCATGCACACATTCAATGCATGCTGTACATGTTCTCTTATTGTTGCTGTTAACTGCACTGCATCACAGTGGTCACCATGGTGGCATATCTTAAGGGTATGTAAGAGTCCTGCAGTATAACTAACAACCTATTAGTGCAAGATGTGTGGACAGAGATGAAAATAATGGTGGGACAAATGGTCTACAATAGGTACATGTCTGAAACATTACCCTTATACAGTGGCTACAGCAGTGTATACACCACTATTACAATGGAAACTGTTACAGATCTGCACAACGGCATATCACAATACCACATTCCACACCTTTTACAACATGTAATGTGATCCTAACATGAGCAATGAATGTGTAATATGGAATCCTATGTTAGGACAACAAATATAGGGAGTGCATACCTTAACAAACATTGGAAGCATATGTGTTAATATATAACATAATATATTGTGGAAGCAGCTTTTGAGGTACTGACAGCATTCACTCTTCCTGAATACGCACCTTTCATCAAGTACAGGGCCTCAATGCCACACCATAGTCTGCTGTCCAAGAAGTATGTCCATGACATTTGCCCACTCACCTGCAACAGAGACAGCCATGGCTTGCGCACATCTTACAAACCATGGAATGGATCCCATATCCGAAAGGTAGCACTCAGGAGTGGGAGACGTAGCCTTACCTCACCATTGCATATACCATGGCAAACAGTGCAGACAGTCATGTGTATGACTATGAAGTATGGAACAACATTAATGTAGAAAGTAAGCAGATGCCCATCAAAGACAGATGACAACATGTTGCGAACTGGTCATGGAGGCTGCCCAGAAACATTCAGCAACACTGAGAGACTTGCAGGAATGTCTAGCAAGTACTGCATGTGCAGTACCTGTGTCGGCAATCGCATGGACTCTGAATAAGTATGGCCTATGGGTTATGGTAATCAGATGGAAGAGTTTCTCCATAGGAAACATCATCCAGGGCTATCTATAGGTTGCATATGCATAACATCAAGTCTCCCAAAGGTATGTGTTGCAATGCGTAATGGTGTACTGAGGCCAAGGCTGAATCCTACAGACAGTATTAATAAAGATACATATGGTGCACAAGCAACACCTCACTCCACCTCAGGCCCACCACCCCCATCTGCACCTTGCTGGTGCCAGTGTACTCCTTTAGGTTTGCTGTTCATAAGCAGGAACTAGTTCAGTAGACATGGCATTCTGAAATTGGAACACTGCAAAATGACACTCATGTGTGGCCCATAGTTGTCAAGCATCTTCAATAAGGCTGAGGATGGGGAGGGGTATGATCCTGAAACACAACAGTGAACTGAAGCATACATCCAAAGCTTGCTAAGAATTGTTGTATCTGAACACAGTCAAGGTCATGAATTGTGCCAGATATAACCCTGACTCCACAGCAATAGTGAAGGCATTGTTTGACCTCCAAGGGCTGTGCACATGAGCTGATCTTGCAATCAGGCAGAATTGGAGGAGATTTGTAGGGCAGAGTGACCAAATAATGGCAAGTGAAGATGAGCTATGCTAATATACTCCTTCCACTAATAGTGACTGCTGTAGTTCACTAAACAGGTGCTGTAACAAACCATCACTGTAAGGGTGTGCACACTTATGCAACCCACATATTGTATCCATCTCAATCAGCATCTGCACAATTAACACATTTCTTTGATACTGCATTTGATTGCACAGGTCATATGTCACATATCAGGCGTGTGTAATGTTAACATATGCAGTATTGTGGCCCCATTGTATATCATGGAAGAGGCTGGCATGTCAACAAGGGTGTGTACAGTCCTCATAGCCACAGTAATATTTGAAGGTTTTCAGGTCAGTGTAATTACATTTTCTTGCTCATACATGCACTGCTGATAATGAGATCTGCTTATCAGAAGTCAGGCATTCACTATTGACATCTGTCAACATATCATCCCAGGTATGTGTCAGACAAACACATAGGGGCTGTGAGCAACAGAGCAAACATAACTGCAACACATATACACATTCAGTAATGGTGAGTACACATTGTGAGGCATGGTGCATAGTACATGCCAGGGTGCTGAACAGGTGCACAGCAATACTGTGTACATGGGTGCAGTGTGTTCTAGGGGAAGGGGCATCACCTACTAACACTACTCATAGGTTCATAGGTTGGTACTAGGCTATCAGCCCTAGTGCCTATACAAGCCTAGCCATAACAGTTCCCTGGCTATTTCATCCCACAGTATTTACGTCCCTGGACCCCTATTTAGCAGGGTGACTGACATGATCCCCGGGGTGAATTTCTTATCTCCCATCCAATCATCAAGTTTCCTTTTGAAGAGGGCCATAGAGGCACTCTGCTTGACATGCATCACAGAGATGTATAATGTTGGTCACAAGGATTGAGTATAGCTGCAGTGCATGCTGTTGAGTGCCATATGTCATGCATGTTGACTGTTGGGTAATGAGAGTTCTGTGTAATATCTTTGTGCCACCTCACCTGTAAGTGTGTGTGTGTGTGTGTGTGTGTGTGTGTGTGTGTGTGTGTGTGTGTGTGTGTGTGTGTGTGTGTGTGTGTGTGTGTGTGTGTGTGTGTGTAAGTATGTGTAGAGGTAAGCAATGATGTACAGCTCTTAAATTATGTTTTTTTGTTTTCCCATCACAGGTGGCAAGGTGGGTCAGGGTCACTCCTGCAGGCAAACTGATGTCATTGTCCATAAAGACTCTAACAATGATGATAGGTATGGTGAGGCACAGGCAGGGTTGTCTGGGGCTGAAGCTGTGCCATCAGTTGACATCCCATATTTATCCACCCCATCCCTGCACACAGTCACAATGCCTATACATACCCCATCACCAGTGGCTATAGATGAGAGATAGTTGGGAGTGACAAGGGACAGGACATTGTGTTGACTATGGCAAGTGTGTCTGTACACAGCAGCCATAGCCAAATGACTGGCAAGGCACCACACAGGGGTGCTCGTAAGAGGGCTACTGGCCATCATGTCCCTGGCAGAAGTGCCACAGCAGGTGTCACCAACAGGTGGAGGTCTACGTGGACATTCAACAAGTCATAGCCGCTCTTGTAGTGGCAGTACCAGCACCAGCACTGCAGGGTGGTTGCTGTCCACACCACAACACAGCAGGACACATGCACGTGGTCTTGTCCAGTCCCAATATGGGCCTGGATCCTGCAGACATTTGTCATCATCAAGCACAGTTCTCATGTCCTCGGCCAGACACAGTGAACTGTACACCCTGCCATGTACGGTCTGCAACTGTCCATCAAACCCCTGTATAAGCAGCCACATAGCATAACTGTGTGCATATACACACACACACACACACACACACACACACACACACACACACACACACACACACACACACACACACACACACACACATTGGCAACACAGCTAAGGCATCTCCATGGCTACAGCCCAATTGATAACAAAACCCCCTAACACACACACATAATGTCAACCAAATGGCTCAGTCTAGGTATCTGGCAAACCCACAACACACCCTGTGCATATGGTGATACCTGTGCCACAACCCTGTCATCCATACCATCAATGCAGGGACATGCTAATAGGGTTCTGATTCACAGGGTGAATGTACTAAGGTTTAGCAATGTAATGCTGTGTAACATGTTTTCAGCTAGAAAGTTTAATGCTTACATGTCAGGATGTATAGCTGTCCAGCCATGATGCATTATAGCTGTTATTAACACTGACTGACTGTGGTCTCCATAACATATTCAGTTGGTGTTGTAGGTGTCTATGTGTCAGCAGGATGTTGGTCTGCTGTTGTTTCCCAAAAGGGGTATGGCACTGTGGGGACACATTGACTGTGTCATATCCTGGGTACAGCTGAACACAAGTAACAGGTCTGTATAACAGTTACTGCACGTGCCACATGTCTGATAGGTCTGAGGGGTGTATATAGGTGAGTGCATGGTGGCTGATGTCAGCAGCTTTTCTACAGTGGACAATGGTAAGTGTGCTGAGCGGCACACACCAAATGTTTGTGAATAACACACACACACACACACACACACACACACACACACACACACACACACACACACAGAGGCTTTGGTGTTGATGCAATACTGTACACATGGATGTACTTAATTTTGCAGTGAACTCATTTTAACCTATGTAATTTCACAAAGACAAAATAGGCAAAACATCACATCAGTAAATAATCAGTCCCCAGTTTAATCTCATTGAAGATGGTACTGGCAGGGTATATGTCCTCTTCCACAATGTAGTGAAATCCTGGAGTTGGTAAACATAGATGTGCTGGTGTGGGTGGCATAACCCTCCAATTTGGAGGGTGTGGGGTGGTGTATAACCACACATACTGTGATCGACAACTACTTAACCTGTTAACATAAACTGTACAGTATTACAGCAGACTAAGCGGGAGGACACACACGACAATAACCCCCAATGAGGGTGGCTGTGCCCACAACATCCACACCCAACTATATATACCAACTCCAGTATCGCTGTACAGCTGTACAGTGGTGAAGAGGGCATTTGCACATCTACTACTAGTTTTGATGGAATGAATTTCCACAAGACGATTCCTTTGAAATGTTAGCATTTGCCAGTCAGTTCTCAGACAAATGACTTCCTGGGACATGTATTTTCTGCAAACTGAAGTAGATGTCTTCACATAGACACACACTTATTTGGCAACACTGAGAGTAGAACCCCTACCTTGGTACTTATTATTACTAATATGTTTGGCCTTAATTGCACACACCACACAGCTTTTAGGATGAGGTGTGTCCTGAGTTTCTTGTTAAGTGAAGAACATCACCAGGCCTTGTACAGTATGGTAATGGGGGATGTACTGGGTGTTAATGAACAATACATAGCATGGCATACTGTCATATACACATTGACACACACATAAGAGTCATAGACACATCTGAAAGACATGGGTTTATCAGTGCTAACTACCTTGTCGGTGAGTCCAGCCTGTTACCGAGAATTTGCACACAGCACATGCATCATTGAGCTGGATAGTGTAATCAGTTACCTGTATGGCTGATGGTGACAGTGGTCCTCATACAGTGGACCTTGGGACATGTGCTTGGGGTACCATGATATAAAGACAGTATACCCAGCAGCCACACCCCATATTGGATATTTTACTCAATGAAACCCATGATGATGCTCTGACATACCCACAATCACAAATTGACCAGGACTGCAATATAACCCTTTGTCTATTTAATCGGTCCTACTACATAGGTTCATAGGTTCATAGGTTCATACTAGGCTATCTGCCCTAGGGCATTTATAAGCCTAGAAAGAGTGTGTTTGGCTTTCGCCACCCATTTTAAATTAATTTTGCTATGCCCTTTTTTGAGGTTAGTATACTGTGCCTCTGTCTAACAGTGACACAGAAGTGATACCCAGGGTAAACCTACTATCTCCCATCCACTCATCAAGATTCCTCTTGAAGAGAGTCAATGAGAGACTCTGCCTAACCTGGACTGGGATTTTATTCCAGAGTGAAGGGAGCCTCTGGGTTATGAATCTGTCCCTCCAGCATGTCCTATTTATTTCAGTGTTGAGGTTCAAGTCTCTCAAGCGCGTAGCTCGATGGGATTTGGATTTTCTGAGGTGCAGCATGTCCATTAATTCCGGGTTGGACATGGCTTTATACGTCAGGCACAGATTGCCTCTGAGCAGGCGTTATGCCACTGAGTAGAGCTGATGTTTCTTTAACCGGGCAGCATATGGCATCTGTTTGAGCACTTTGATCCTCTTGGTGAGGTACTTTTGGGGTCTTTCCAGTTGCTGCAAGTGTCTGGTAAGGTACATCCAAAAAGGGGCATTGTACTCAATTATGGGCCTGATGAGGGATGAGTAAAGAGGCACGATGAACTCCCCTGATCTAGATGTGAATCCCTTCATGATTAGGTGGGCTATATAAAATGTTTTTCTAACCACTTTGGCCACGTGGTTGTCAAATGAGAGATTGCTATCAACTTGGGTCCCCAGGTCCCTAATTACTTCTTCCGTACTTAATGGATTACCACCTATGTGATAATTTGTGAGCACTTTGTTTTTGCCAAAGGGGATGACTATACACTTCTTGGCATTTAGCTTGAGGCCATGGCTGGCACCAGTTGTCTGTTTCTATGAGGCCCTTTTGGAGGATGCTTGTGTCGGCTGGATGGTCAATTATAGTGCCCAGTTTGCAGTCATCTGCGAACTTGGTCAGCCACAGTCCTTCCGTGTTGGCCTGTACCTCCGAGAAATATATACCGAACAGGAGAGGTCCCAGGACTGAGCCTTGTGGGATGCCACTTGTAACTGGTTTGGAGTCTGACATGGCTCCAGCAATTCTAACCATGTGGGTTCTGTCCTTGAGCCAGTTTGCAACCCATCTAGTGACATAGGGGTTTTTATTTAAGCTGGTGAGCTTATCTATAATGCCCGAGTGGGGTATTGTATCAAAGGCTTTTGCGAGGTCCAGGTAGGCTGTGTGGACAACCTTCCCCTAGTCAATGGCCTTGGTGACTGTTTCAAAGAAATCAACCAGGTTTAAGAGGCAGGATCCGCCCTTAACAAAGCCGAACTGGGTAGGATCCAGGGTCTGTAGGTCCCCAATATTTTTTTATGAGGTCCATGATGATCCTTTCCATAGCTTTGCAGACCAAGCTAGTCAGGCTTATGGGGCTATAGTTTCCATGATCCGTTGAGGCACCACCTTTGTGGAGAGGGACCACTGTTGCTGTACGCCACTCTTTGGGTACATATCCTGTGGTAAGGCTGAGATTGAACAGTAGTTTTATGTTTGGGTTTAGCTCTTCTTGGAGTTCATGTAGGACACAGCCCAGGACACCATCTGGTCCCATCGATGCTGTGTTTTTTGCTTTGGCATTTTTTGCTCTTAGCTGAGCATCTGAGATGTCAGGGGGGCAGCACTCTGCTGGGATAGATATTTGCCCTTTTGGTGGGGAGGGGGGGAGAAGTTTGCACTGAACCTGTCAGCTAGGATGTTGGCAATGTCTGTGGGTTAGGTGTATTTTTTGTTATTTTGGACCAATTCTGAGCATATCTGGGAATTCCCACCCAGGTTCCTAACATAACTAAAGAAAGCCTTGTGATTATCCTTAGTGTCCTGTGCAATTTTTCTCTCGAAGCTGGCCTTAGACGATTTTATGAGTGCCCGTAGTTTTTTGCTAACACTGATCAGAGATGCCTTCCCTTTTTGGGATTTTGCTCTATCATGTAGTAGCTTCCTCCTTCTATTGTATAGTTTGTTTATGGCTGGGGTCCACCAGACAGGATGTCTGCCTTTGGAGGATTAGGTCTTAGTTTTATTTGGGATTGCATGATCCATGCATTCCTGAAGGTGTTCATAGAATGCATTTATAAAGGATTCTGCGGTCTGGGCCATATTTTCCACAGGCCCGGGGGCTTTGAAGGATTCCACCTTGTTTTTGAGGAGTGTGAAATTTGCTTTAGAGAAGTTTTTCACTGTGGTTTTCTGGGCAGGGGGTGGGGTCAGAATGTGAATATCCAGTAAGATTAGTTTATGGTCTGATCTTACCAGTGAGGGATACACTTCTGTTCTGGAGCATAGAGTCCCCATGTTGGTGATGATCAGGTCCAGTATGTTTTCCCCTCTTGTGGGAGTGGTAACAAGTTGTTCCATAGCATTTGAGTTTATAAATTCTAGGAACCTTTGAGCTAGGGTGTTGGAGCTAGAGTAATGCTCCCAGTCTATGTTTGGGTAGTTGAAGTCGCCCAATATAATGGTGTTTGGAGAGACCTTCATATTTTCCAGTGTTCTCAGGAAGGCCGAGTGGGGTTCCTGGGTTTGGGAGGGTGGTCTGTAGCAGGCTATAAACTGGAAGGCAGTTTTACTGACTGTTAGTTGCACATGGATAGTCTCTGATGCTTTGTGCTGTGCCACCAACCTGGAGGTGTGGGTATCTTTGACGAATATTGATACTCCCCCTCTTTTTCTGGTTCGGTCCAAGTTTTGGGGCCGAAAAGCATGGTATGAGGTATAACCTGGCAGTGCTGGGGTGCTCTCGGGAGCCTTGAACCAGGTTTCTGTTGCTGCACAGATATCGATGTTCTCCATGCTAAGGAGAGTTTTGAGTGCATGCATCTTGAGGTTTAGACCTCTGGCATTGAGTAGCATTACTCTTAGTTTCTTATCCCTTGTGATACCTATGGATGTGGGTTTGTCTTTTGAGCCTTGCCTAAAAAAGGCACTATGGGGGTAGCAAGAGCCTTTGCCATTATCCGAAAGCCCAGGGGTGACAGGTGCAAGCCGTCCCTAGCGAAGCATTGTGGCTTGTCGAGCATGTCATCCCAGGCTGACAGGCATTGAATCTCCTTTGAATGACACCAATACTTAAGCCAATTGTTGAAATTGATCATCTTGTCTTCATATTGTGGCATCATTCTTGGTGAGGGTAAGATGCTACTCAAGGTCAGGGTCATACCGGCCTGGGCCACATGCTCAGCAATATGCATTTATTGCACATGCCACAGGGATATTAGGGTGAGGGTTTATCATGGCCCTTCTAATGTCAGCAGCATCACTATCCCTTATAATTCATGGCAAGGTGTATTGTATTTGGAGAATGTGGATTCAGAATGTTGTATCCTACAAATATTCATACTTGCACACATACACACACTTGCCATGACTCAGAGGGTAACCCATGCCTATCTACCCATTTGTACAGCAGTGTTATGCTGGTACTGCAAGCTCCAGGTATCCCATAGGGTGAAGATTGTAATAAGGTACATTTAATGTCCATTACAGCAGACATTTCTAACTATGGCAATGGGGGGGGGTGTAGTGGGCGAGAAGGCCCTCAGTGTATTATTAACTACAAGTTTACAAACACACAGACACTGTTATTCTCAGTAATGCACACTCACACATTTGTCAGTACTGGGGTCCATAGGTTCAGGTGTTCCTAGGTGTGTACCAGGATAATGTCCATGGAGAAATGAGAAGAGTATGGGATGTGGGTACACTGATATCATGCCACCTGACATTTGTTAGCAGGCCATCTATCAACTGATGCCACTTGAGTGATTGCTAGGGTGACAGTGGAATGCAACATCCGATCATCTGGTTTTCTTTTGCAGAGGTCCAGTGAGGTGCTCCAATTGACAGGTATGCAACATATCTTACACAACATGGCCAGTGTCTGGGTTGGAGACCTGTACCCAAGCATGTTCTGTTGACTGTGGTAGTTTAGTTAAGGTACCCATGGTATCTGGTAAATACAAGGTGGGGTTTCCTAGCAGTGGCATTCATAAAACAGCTGGGCAGATATGTCAGTGTCAGTCAAGCATAGATTGACTGTAAGTAGCCAAGATGGATACCCGACATCTGCACATATGTACAGAGGACAGACAGAAATCAGCTAGCCAACAAGTTATGCATTAGGATGAATGTTGTGACAAACAGACACCTGACACTGATATGTATGCCATTACTACATGACAGCAGCCCTCACTGACATGTCCTAGACACATAGTAGTCTACAGTTAATATACACATATCAGATCAATATCCAGTAGCAAATACTTAATAACACACAGCTCACACACCAAGAACGATAGTCAGATAGTCCAGCTTTGCATGCAGGGGTGTATGGTTCCAGTACTACAATTTGCAATATACTCTTACTTGAGAAAGCACTGTTAATAGTAGTACTGTAATGATACAATACATGTAAGTGTGACTCATATAACCTGGGATACTACCCATGTATGAAACACATACAAAGAGAAAAGATTGTCATACTAGCCATATATACTCAGGTGTCCCATACAGAATACTCACACCCCTTGCTACTGTAATGACGACACATAGAAGCATGTTATGTGCATGGAATTAAATACACTTATTAAAGATGTCATTACCCTGCTATTTCATCAGATTGGAAAATGATCACTGGCTAACAGGGCTGAGCTATGCTTAGCAGGAGTAAGCATTGCTTAAATATTAATGCTAAGCACATTTGCACACTGGTAAACAAAGCCTACATGGTGTAAGAGCCTTTTCGTTTAACCATACATAAGCACCGCTTACCTTCGCACAAACCCATGCAAACCCACTTAAAGCTGCTCAAAACTGCCTTACCAAATATGTATCCAACAGTCCTTGTTCTGCCTAGCAAAAAAGTAAACAAATGATACAGGTCTTGAACCCAGGACCCTGTACACTATAGACACAGCCATTAACCACTAAGCCATCAGAGCGGTGAAGATGATTATTGTTTTTTTCAAATATATCTTTCAGAACACATACTGAAAAGTAGTGAGCAACTGCTATGACTTCTACAATTGTTATTACTTGTTACTAAAAATAGTGTTGAATCAGTAAGTTGTTATATCTAAATGGGTCTACTACAATTGATTGAAAACTCACTTGATTGAAATGAAATTACAAGGACCACTTCACTGAAAGCTCACTTCACTGAAAACTCATTTCTTTTAAGCTCATTTCATTGAAAGTTATAAATGGCCTTTTCCCCACTGTAGTGCGAACCTGGAGTTAGTATATAAAGTAAGGGGGTGGGGGGAACAGCCCCCCCACATTGGGGGTGTGGGGGGCGTAGCCCCCTACATATTATAAACAATTTAAACTATACACAGTGATACTTACAAGTGCAATAAATAACTGCTTACAAAAGAGAATATATAACCAAGATATGTGGGGGGCTTTGCCCCCCAACCCCCTTACTTTATATACTAACTTCAGGGTCACACCACAGTGGGGAAAAGGCCATTTATAACTTTCAATGAAATGAGTTTCAGTCAAGTGAGTTTTCAGTGAAATGAGCTTTCAGTGAAGTGGTCCTAATAATTTCATTTTCACTCAAGTGAGTTTTCAATCAACCATAATAGACCCATCTAAATATCCACATATCAGATAAGTACATCTGGTAAGGCATATACAACACTCATGTTTACACTTAACAAGGATATGGATACATATATATATATATATATATATATATATATATATTATATATACATATATTATATATACATATATATATATATATATATATATATATATATATATATATATATATATATATATATGTATAAATATGTATATATATATATGTATATATATATATATATATATATATATATATACAGATGTAGATATATGTATACATGCACGTACACACACACACACACACACACACACACACACACACACACACACACATATATATATGTATGTACATGTGTGTCTATATTTATATATATATATATATATATATATATATATATATATATATATATATATATAGATATATAGTCACAACCCTTTAGTGCACGTGGATGTAATGTAAGTATTTATAAATGTAGAATGTTGCTACAGTAACAGGGGTTCTTTCAACAGACATGTTGTGTGGGAAGTCATCTCTGATACTGACATGTACACCATCAGTTACTGACAGACATCATAAGATCATCATAGTGAAGTACCACAGAAATCACAGTAATGATCCTGTGGAATACAGCAAAGATATGACCAATAAATGTGGACAGCCTGATACAATCTGGTCAGTCCAGAGGTATACGCAGAACTCCTTAGTGCAAGACATGTGGACCAAGCCTGACAAAGTGGATGTTTATAGCCATGTAAATGGGGATATCACAAAAATACTAGAATAGATAAGCTCACACAGTTGATACATTTATACACTCATGTCTGTGCTAACACATATTAACCGGAGGAGCATAGGTTCTAAGGCCACATACTTCCCACTAGTTAGTGACATACATCATCTCAGGATCCCACTGCTTTTTCAGAAATACGCAGCAGTTATGGTGGCCAGGCAACAGTACATCTGACAAATATCCGGACATAACATCACACTAGGTAAATACACTGACTTGCTTGGCATGCCACAAAGCACTGTGCAAACTACAGGCAGACTGCCGGAACACTGACCCAAGTTTCCTATGGGGGAATACACATGTACTTGCAAATATAGCAGGCCCTACAGGCATGTAACAGCACAGAGTAACAGACACCAGGGTGAAAGTGCATACCCACAACCAGTCTGAACACAGTCACAGTCACATTATGGTAAGCCTAATTAATACTACAGTATATGGACTATGTGAACAAAACCATCATCATATGTGCCACTCACACACTAACCCTACATATACTGGCCCAATATACAGTGTAGTCTGATGCCTGAGTGTGGTATGGGGCATGTTTCAGTCTGGCCCTACGAATATGTATGCTGATAGGATACCATAAACTGAAGCAGCATGCAACGTCAGATAGAACAGGACCAAGAACAGTGACATCTATCACTGTCTGTACACAGTCCAAGTAACATATTCACAATATACATTCTGTCAACAGTCACCATAAATACACAGACCTAACTACTTTAAAGACTGCCACAGAATATCTAGGTTTTCTCCTCAACTATTCAGCCTCCTATACAGTATGTGAATGGCAGTTTGCTATATCACTGGCTTGATAACAGAAGTTATGTCAGCAAATAATGGTATACTGTACATATTCACATCTTACTGCATGACTTATGAACAAAGGGTGACAGGCTTGGGGGACAGAGGCACAGACACAGAGCCAATACTGATATAGTGCAGCTGCTAATTGAAAACATTACTGATGTAACAGGGTTTGTTGTGACATATCTCTTTTGAAGGATATGAAGTCTTTAACACACATGGATGTTACAATTTCCCAAGTACAATCATCAGAGTATGCTACTGCATTTATGAAGACAGTAAATGTGTGTGTAACACACCAAATCTCAGGCTTTAAACTCTGGCTGGTCTGCAGATAGCCCTACAGATGAGGGTTTTCTCAGTTACATACTGTCATGCCAGACTTTACATCATGCAGAACAGCCATATCCACACAAAACCTATTAAACCAAAAGTACTTAAAACGTAGAACAGTAATACTTGCATTCTGTTCCCATGTCTGGAACATCCCCCTCGAGTTTTTTGGCCTGTCTCCACAGTGTTTATTGCAAGAGGTATTTCCAACTACTGTCTGTGATGCTGTTTGTCACACACCCACATGAAGTCCAGCTCACAGTTAGGGAGAAGGGCCAACAACCACTTACACTACTTACTTAAAGGAGTGTGTTTCCATGGTATTGGCTATAGGAATGATACCACAGGTGTTCCACATTCAGTAAGCAAATGGTGGACTCCAATTCATGCACAGGCCATCAGCTGATCATGAGCATCACCTACCAAAGTCAAGCTGCTACCTATGCAAAGCAGATGTATTTTTCCACATCTAGCAGAGAGGGAGAGAGAGAGAGAGAGAGAGAGAGACAGAGGGAAGGACAGAACATAAGAGAGAAAGAGAAGCGTGTTTCTGTATAATCTCTTGGTAGAGAGAGGTCTCTGGGTATTATAATGGTTGCCTATATATAAATGTCTGGCTGTGTATTGATTACAACAACATGTATGGTATTTGAGAACTGTTGGCCTTCTAGTGTGACATAGGGACATATGGGTCCTCAATATGAAAATGTAGCAAACCCACTCTACAATGGATCCTATTGTTTACACAATCACCCCAGCAGGATACTGATGGCACCAACTCACACACGACTGAGTTTCAAACCCCTACCTAGCTCTGTATTGGTAATACAGTGTTACACAGTTATCACATGCGCCACAGTAGTTATATGCTGGAGAGCTGTCCAAAGGTATCTTTGAAGGTGAGTGACATCAGCTGCCATGCTAAAGGAGGGGTGAGGGAAGTGCAGTAAGTGTGAATGACCACAAAAGCAGGTGTCAAAAAAGACTCAAACACTCTCACATCGTCACAGTTGCCAGGACCAGGATTAGAACTCCTACCTAACTAGGTTGTTTCACTACGACATTACATAGTTATTGCATGCACCAAGGCAGTTATATGTTGGAGAGCTGTCCAAAGGTATCTTTGAAGGTGAGTGGCATCAGCTGCAGTGCTAAAGGAAAGGTGAGGGAAGTGCAGTAAGTGTGAATGACCACAAAAGCAGGTGTCAATAAAGACTCAGACATTGTCACACACACACATTTTCTCACTTGCCAGGACTAGGATTAGAAATCCTACCTAACTATGTTGCTACACTATAGTATTACGCAGTTATTGCATGTGCCACACCAGTTATATGCTGGTGAACTGTCCAAAGGTATCATTGAAGGTGAGTGACATCAACTACAGTGCTAAAGGAGGGGTGAGGGAAGTGCAGTAAGTGTGAATGACCACTAAAGCAGGTGTCAACAAAGACTCAGACACTACCATACACAAACATCTTCTTAGTTGCCAGGACCAGGATTAGAATTCCTACCTAACTAGGTTGCAATACTATGGTATTACACAGTTATTGAATGTGCCATGACAGTTATAAGTTGGAGAGCTGTCCAAAGATATCTTTAAAGTGAGTGACATCAGCTGCAGTGCTAAAGGAGGGGTGAGGGAAGTGCAGTAAGTATGAATGACCACAAGAGGAAGTGTCAACAAAGACTCAGACACTCTCTCACACATCTTCATAGTTGCCAATATCAGGATTAGAACTCCTACATAACTAGGTTATTACACTATGTTATTACACAGTGCTCACATGCGCCACAACATTTACATGTGAAAGAGCTGTCCAAAGCTATATTTGAAGGTGAGTGACATCAGCTGCAGTGCTAAAGGAGGGGTGAGGGAAGTGCAGTAAGTGTGAATGACCACAAAAGCAGGTGTCAACAAAGACACTTTCACATCTTCACAGTTGCCAGGACCAGAATTAGAACTCCTACCTAACTAGGTTGCTATACTATGGCATTATGCAGTTATTGTATGCGCTACAGCAGTTATATGTTGGAGAGCTGTCCAAAGGTATCTTTGAAGGGGAGTGACATCAGCTGCAGTGCTAAAGGAGGGGTGAGGAAAGTGCAGTTATGTGTGAATGACCAAAAAAGCAGGTGTCAATAAAGTATCAGACACTCTTACACACAAACATATCTTTACAGTTGCCAGGACCAGGATGATAGCTCCTACCTAACTAGGTTGTTACACTATGATATTACACAGCTATCACATGCACCACGGCAGTTATATGTTGGAGAGCTGTCCAAAGGTATCTTTGAAAATGAGTGACATCAGCTGCAGTGCTAAAGAGGAGTGAAGGAAGTGCAGTAAGTGTGAATGACCAAAAAAGCAGGTGTCAATAAAGACTCAGACACTCTCACACATCTTCTCACTTATCAGGACCAGAATCAGAACTCATACCTAACTAGTTGTTATACTATGGTATTATGCAGTTATCACATGCACCATGGCAGTTATATGTAGAAGAGCTGTCCAAGGGTATCTTTGAGGGTGAGTGACATCAGCTGCAGTACTAAACAGGGGTGAGGGAAGTGCAGTAAGTGTGAATGACCCCAAAAGCAGGTGTCAACAAAGACTCAGACATTCTCACATACAAATCTTTATAATTGCCAGGACCAGGATTAGAACTCCAGTTATTGCAAGCACCACAAAGCTTAGAGGACTGAGACTTGGCCAATGGGTTATTTCAAGGTGACTGACATCAGCATGGGTGCTAACATGGGCAATGGGAAGTGCAGTGTATGTGAATGGGCCATACAGCATTCCTCTGGAAACACACACACACACACACACACACACACACACACACACACACACACACACACACACACACACACACACACTCAGTCACACACCACTTTGCATGTGACAGGACTGAGTATACAAATGCTACATAAATACTGGTTTGTACTATTGTGTTACACAGTTATCACAAGTGCCACAGACACTATAGGGATGATGGCTACCAAAAGGAATATCTACATTGATTAACATCAACACATCATGCAATATCAGCCAATAGGATGTGTAGTAGGTGGGACAGACCTTATGATGGAATTTTATCTCTCACTGTCTGTCTCTCTCTTCACATCTCAGTATGTGTATGTTTGATATAGTGTAGTGTGTTGGCCTTGGATATGTGTGCGTATTCCTAACCAATGTGTGTGTGAAATATGAATGGTGTACAATTTGGTGTGTGTGCACAGACTTCTGCAAATGACAGATATGTATAGTCCACTGTGTTGTCAGACATTGGCTTCATTTCTCTAAGTGTAGGAGAATGCCCAGTATGACCTTCTGTTTTGAGTGTGCAAATCCATTCCAGGTAGGGTTTTACTCCAGTCCAGGATTTGGTGTTTTCAACCTACAGATAGCAACCTGTTTCTGCAGGATATCTGTAGATAGGTTGACAAAATGGAGTCACAATGGGTGACAGATAGGGGAATACTGTAACTATTGCTGTCTGTGTTGCTTGTGTTATATTGTTGGTGTTAGCAGAGATATTCAGACATATGTACTGTTTAAAACTGTGATGTATTATGTCATTGACTACTGACAGATATAAATTATTTGCTCACAGTTATGTACTGGGAAATACATGATGAATGAAGCTGATTCCAGTATTGTGGTTCACAGCCTACACATGCTTGCACACTCCTGACATTATGTTGGGGTAGCTACAGACACTTGCTGATGGGTCTGTGTAAATGGTCCAGCATCTTGGTAGTATGGTGGCTGAGGATCCCCTTGTTGTACATATATCAACTTAACAGAATGGCCATATCCTGCTGTGGCCATAACTCTCAGCTGTACAGATTCACCCGGGATAACCAGAGACAGGGCTCATATATCTGGACATTTCCCCTTCACATTGTGATATACGAGCAGGATTGTAGTCACCCATTACTGGGTTTGCAGGCAGGGGTAGTATGCGCACACATCAGAGCATTGTAGACTTCACACATTCCATGACATCCATGCATCTATCCCATCTGCTAGTCTATCCTCATCCTAACATTATGTGAGCAATATCTGGGATGTATCCTTATAGTTGGCCCTTCATCCCAGCAGTATTTATGGATAGGCACCCAGTTCATGCAGTAGGATGTGGGGGGCATGCTACTGGGATTTGTCAATATGGCCTTTCATTTGTGTTCTGTTGACTGTTTTAGTTTGTTATTTGGGACCCCATGAGATACCATATATTGGCAATACAGGTGAGGCACAGGCCTTTGACAGAGGACTGTAGGCCATTTGGAAGTGATCCAGGCCATCTGTAGCAGGCCAGTGCACTCTGTCACTCCTACATTCACAGGCTGTGAGCCAGTGGATTCCCCTGGGGTGACAGGGTAAGTGTGCAAGGTGTTAATGTCACTAGTTCCTGTACATATTAACTCATTGGTCCAGACCCATGCAGGCTGCTGCTTACAATTAGAGACACATCTGCATAGGACACACCTTCAGCATGCTGCATTCTGTGTATTTTCCCATACAGAAGTGGGGTCATACTGTACTCATTCCCAACAGCAAGGATATGACTGTCATAAACCTGTGGCTGATGGGGTGAGCTGAGTGCATGTGTTATATGGAAGCTACTTGCAGCTGACTCACAGATCTACCTGGGACATTCCCCTTATGCTGCCTTGTGCAGGGACATAGGCAGTCTCTCATTACTTCATAAATATGCCTTTTGTGGTCTGCCAGTGATTGTCCAGACTACATCAGTATTCCATACTATACAGACAACTAATGTGCTGCTAACCTGTATGTACAATTCCAAAGTTGTCTGCATTTGACAGTAACAATTTATGCACTCTATATAAGGTACTTCCACCTATGTACTGAGTGTATGTATGGGCCCACTTTCATGGCATGTCCATCTTTCAGACAGTGACAGATACTGACATCTGGACAGTGAGTATGGATGACTGCTGACATGGGTATTGCTGAGAGGCATTGTGGTTGGCACTGTAGTTGTCAAAGCATGGCCCTGCCATCTACAATGCTACCCATAGGCAACTGAGACACAGCCCTCCATGCCTGCATGCTGACAACTTCCACACAATATTGAACATAAGACAACCTAACACATGAACACCTGCATACTGTACACATGCTACAATCTATCCTGTAGACTAGGCCAGCTTGTGTAATCTGTGCTCTTCTGTTATTACACCTCACACTTACATACTACTGCATTTCTACATGGTTTGGTGGGGCACACCTGCCAACTTTATACATTTGTTATGACTGTACTAGTATTTCAGGACTCTGTTGGCTTCCATTTCATTTTGTATTCTGACCCATCATGCAGACTGGAGGCGTATCAGTAGTGTACAGATCTTAGGTTTTATTGACCTACATTTCAGATTCAGACTTCTTACCCTTCAGAACTGACATACAACTTTCAGACCTGTTGTAGTCTGTCTGTGTAGGTGTGGAGAGGTACTGTTCATCATTGCCATCAAATGGAGGCCTTAGGCCAGCCTTTCTTTATAGTCATCTACACCTGTCCTGCTGGCTGAGGCTGGTTGTGGGTATTTGAGCCACACTGACAAACATATGTGTGTCCTATGGACACACATTTGGGCCACCACATGTACTGCAGTGGGATTTGTCACCTTGTCTAGTACTCTCTAGTATGTTGACAGCCGTATTTCTTATGGATTTCATGCTGCCCATATAGCTGTACACTATCTGCTGCCATCACATTCAGCAACCCGATTCCCTTGCATGCTCATGTACATACCATAGATACAACTATCAGAACATACTTCTCCATTCAGCAATTGATAGGAAGAGTGACTTACCTTGAAGCTGTGGCAGTACTGAGGATAGTGCTGGAGGGCTGACTATGTCAGATGCACATAGTACACTCCCTATACATGGTAAAGCACAGGTAGTGTCATGTTCAGCATCCCGTTTACTGTACGTGTGAGTCAGAGAGGGGTGTCATTCCCTGGGTCCCTACTGTGTCAGTGTTTGTGCTATGCATGACTCTTTGCCAAGGCCTGGGCATACTGGGCATGCCTTCTTCTGCCTACAGGGGCAGGTTAAGTTAGTTACTTCTCTAAGTCCCTCTGTGCCTGTGCTAGCCTTTGCAATGGTGGGGGCTATGTGGCCTTGCCTCATGCTGTTCCTGCTGCAGCTGTTTCCGCAGGATCATATTGTGTAGCATGGCACATACTATGAAGATTTGTGTGCATGTAGCTGGAGAGTACTGCAAGGCTCCACCAGATATGTCCAGACAGCGGAACTGTGACTTGAGCATCCCAAACATGCTCTATTATGATTCTGGTTTGTGTGAGTGCCTCATTATGGAGTTCTTGTTCGGGTGTGTGTGCATTTCTGAGGGGAGCCATCAGCCACAGCTGCAGTGTGTAACCAGCATCACCCACTAGGTGGCCATATGGGATGTCCCAACTGGCAAATGACAGGTACAGCTGTGTCATATGCCAGATGTGTGAGTTGTGATAGCTTCCAGGGCTGCCAGCACACACATTCAAGATAATGCCCTGGGCATCATACATGACCTGGCAGTTGATGGAGGGGAAGCCCTTGTGGTTTATGTAGACCCTACCCTACTCTCTGGGTGGTGCTTTGATGTGTATGT
Organism: Protopterus annectens; assembly: GCF_019279795.1. Lineage (NCBI taxonomy): Eukaryota > Metazoa > Chordata > Ceratodontiformes > Protopteridae > Protopterus > Protopterus annectens. The sequence goes on along the minus strand of NC_056741.1, from coordinate 214,984,172 downwards.
GCATGCAGTCTATGGCACCCACTACCTCAGGGTATTGTACTATTTGGTGGATGAGAAGCATATTGCTGGTCAACGCCTCACAGATGTTGAGGAAATATATGTGCTCACCGGCATGTGCTGACATGGCATCCAGGAACTGGTGGAGTACCCTGGATGCTGATGCCTGTGAGATTCCCAAGATATCCCCAGTTGGTCTTTGGAAGGTACCTGTGGCTAGTATTCTTATGGCTACACATACCTTGGTATCCACTGTGATGGCTTCCCCTCTGTTGGTTCTGTGTGTGAGGTGTGGCCAGTAAAGCTCAACAATTTGCTGTAGAATGTCCCTGTCCACCCTATAGCGCTCCACTGTCTCCAGCTCATGTATCCCCTGGTAGGTTACCCTGGGTCTGTATACTCTTCTCCTTCTCACTGTGGATCGGTTGTCAGCATTCACATCCTCACCACCCTCAGTCTCTTGCACATATACTGATGTATGAGAGTGACAGCAGCCCCTAACATTTTGTTAGTTTTGTTATGTAAAATTTCCCCATCTGTATACACTGGTGGTGTAGAGTTTTTGGGAAAAAACAGACTGGAAGGTGTTTGCATAGTTTATACTGGTGTGCTAGGCTGTTCCATGTCTAATTGGCTGATTCTGATACATTTCACCTGCCAGCTATGCTAGTTCTCCTTGTTTGCCTTCTTATTGCTGTTTCCCCTTCCCACTTCCTCCCTATTTAAGCCACAAGGCACCGAGCAAACCCGTTTATCTAATGTGAGCTCTTTTAAGCAGAAATGGCCGTTCCTGGACACAAACATGCTCTGCATTTCTTGGTATAAGGCAATACAGCCTTAGACACACACCCTTCCTTAGCTTTGCTTAGCTAAAGACAAACATGGGCCACAGAGATCCAGTGAGCTTACAGCAAGCATGACACACCCCCTTATGAAGTCATTTAGCTCTTAGATTTGCACTGTTGTATTGCTGCACCTACATGATTGGGTGCAAAGTAACACTGAGAGAAAATCTGTGATTCAGTATCAATCCCCTCATTTGCATAAAACAGAATGCTAATTCATAGTTTCCACACCCACACTCACGCAGCCTTCCCCCTTAGCAACCACTACTCCCTGGTATTGTTGTCTTATGCATGCCATTGACTATCATGGCAAAATGCTGATTTGTGTTTAAAAGCTTATTTCCTACTTTTTTTCTTATATTTTGGATGATCCCATTTACACAGTTCCGCCCTGCGCTTAAACAGCAGAAATCAGCCCAAAAAAAATAAAAGTTATTTTTTATAATTTTGCAAATATTTATCATGCCAATGGCCATATATTTAGCCATTGGCATGCCTACTCCATCGAATACATGCTTTCTTTGGAGCTGTCATGCCTCCGTTTTGTAATTTGCCGAAATGTATTCAGTTAGTAACCGAATACATTTCTGCAGGTTAGACTATTCCTGCACAGATGCCTGCCTGCTTCCTGGAATACTAATCCATCTCATCTGCATGTTTTTACCTGCAAATGGGGTAATTAGCATAAAGCAGTGGTGTCTGTGTAGGAATAGTGTAGGAGCGCTCGTGCACATCCTGGGAGCTCGGCAATGATGTCTGGGTGGGGGATTGTGTCAAAGGCCTTAGCTAAGTCTAGGTAGGCTGTATGTACAGATTTGCCCTTGTCTAGGACTTGGGTGACTGTCTTGAAGAAGTCCACCAAGTTTAACAGACATGATCCCCCTTGAAAAAGCCAAACTGGGTGGAGTCAAGCATTTGGAGATTTCCTATATCTTTGTTAATAAGGTCCATAATGATTTGTTCCATAGCCTTGTGGATAAGGCTGTCAGGCTAATAGGTCTATAGCTCTTGGGGTCCGTGGATGCACCCCCATTGTGCAAAGGGATGATTGTAGCTGTTTTCCATTCCACTAGGATCAGGCCAGTGCTTTGGCTATGATTGTAAAGCATGCTCAATGGTGATGCTAATTCCTGTTTTAACCCATGTAGAATACAGCCCAGAATGTTGTCTGGTCCCATAGAGGCTGTGTTTTAGCCTTGGGAGAGGACATTTAGGACCTGCTTCTCAGAGATATTAGGCGGACAATTGGTGTTTGGGATGCTTTGGGGTATATGTGGCAGGGACAGAGGACTGAAGTTTTTACTGAACTTGTCAGCCAGCAGTTTTGCTATATTAACAGGTTCTATATATGTAGTACCATTAACTATGAATTCATCGCAAATCTTGGTCTTACCTTTAAGGTTACAGATGTAACTAAAGAATGCCTTGTGGGTGTCCTTAGTTAGGGAAGATAATTTGGATTCATAGTTAGCTTTGGATGGCTTCACTAAGACTTTCATTTACTTGTTTAAGTTGAGGAGGGAGTGTTTTTAGTTTTGAGACCATTCCTTCTTACTCTTAGACAGCGATTTCTTTCTCCTATTGTATAGCCCAGGGGTCTGCAATCTTCACTATCAAAAGAGCCATTTGTAGCCCCTCTCCCACGAAATAAAAATCATTGGGAGCCCCAAAACCTACTTGACCCCTAAAATGAAGATAACACAGTGTATAAAATTTTATGTAAAGTTATTATCCTAAATATAAAATAACTAAGTTTATAAGAGCAATATTTAAAATCCGTCCCTATTTTTGTTCGTTTGGTAGGACTGCTCGATCGCTCTCAGTGTGTGTGTGTGTGTGTGTGTGTGTGTGTGTGTGTGTGTGTGTGTGTGTGTGTGTGTGTCATATCTCTCAACCTTTTAGAACAAGAAATGTGGACAAAGTCATAAATAAGAGGGCACAGAGGCCCAAAAATAGGGGCACTTAAATATTGCTCTTACAAACTTATAAAGTTGCTAAAATACCAGATTTTGCATTAGCATTATTTTTCTGCAGGGTATGAAGTCTGAAACTCAAATGTCTATTTTTTCTGACTTCAGCCCTCAGTGGTTTACCAGAAAACTACAATATTATGAGAAACGGACCAAAATATGAGGCAAAAGTCAGGACATTCTGCAAAAATCTGCACAGTTGAGAGGTAACTGTGTGTGTGTGTGTGTGTGTGTGTGTGTGTGTGTGTGTGTGTGTGTGTGTGTGTGTGTGTGTGTGTGTGTGTGTGTGTGTGTGAAATGCATGTTAACAGAAACCATGCTATTCTAGCAAGTTTCTAAGTTCATAAGAGCAATATTTAAAGTCTGTTGCCCGATCACTCTCAGTGTGTGTGTGTGTGTGTGTGTGTGTGTGTGTGTGTGTGTGTGTGTGTGTGTGTGTGTGTGTGTGTGTGTGTGTGTGTGTGTGTGTGTGTGTGTGTGTGTGTGTGTTATGTAGTAGAGTGGCCATTATTTTTTAAAGCTACGGGGAGCCACTGCAGAGGGGTGAAAGAGTCACATGCGGCTCAAGAAACGCAGGTTGCAGACCCCTGGTACAGCCAATTAATGGCAGTTGTCCACCAGGCAAGTTTGTTTTTCCTTGAAAATCTTGCTTTGGTTTTATCTGGTATGGCAGAATCAATACAATTTTGCAGGTACTTTTATAAAGCATTGGTGTATAACTCAGCATAGGTGTCTGTTCCATCAGTGCGGGAGGGGCTATGAATCTATTTAAGAGGTTGTAATTGGCCTTGAAGAGGCTTTTTTGATGTAGTTGTTGCTGGTGGGGGTGGGGGTCTTGTGCTATAGTTACTTCTAGTGACACTGATTTGTGGCCAAATCACACCAGGGATGGCCTCACACTGGGGTTGGTGTAGCAGTCCCCCATATTGGTGAGCACCACTTCCAGGATGTTTGAGCCCCTTGTGGGTTGTGTCAACCAGCTGGTTCAGGGCATTGGAGTTAACAAAGTCCAAGAACCTTTCAGCAATTGTGTTAGAACACGTATAATTTACCCAGTCTATGGGCAGATAATTAAAGTCACCCAAAACCAGGGTATTTGGTTGTTTATTGATTGACTCAAGCAGATGTAAGTAAGCTGAGTGGATGTCCTGATTCATGGAGGGGGTCCTATAGCTGACAGTGACCTGAAGATGGGTCTTACCTAAAATCAAACCTGAAGTAAGTCAAAGGAATCATGCTGTTTAACCAATTTGGAGCTGTATTTATCTTTAATGAATATTGATACACCACCTCCTTTAGTTCTCATGCCTTCAGTTTGTGGTCTGAACATGTAGAAGGAGGTGTAACCTAGTATGGCTGGGGTGCTCTCCACATCCTTAAACCAAATCTCAGTGACTGCACACATGTTATCATCTTCCAAGGTGAGGACTGCTTCCAGTAAATGCAGTTTCTGGTTTAGACTCCTAGAATTTAGCAGCATAACCTTGAGGTTGTTTTTAGAGAGTATTTTTATGTCAATAATTTTGTTCTTGTGGCATTGCCTAAAAAAATACACTATGGGAATGGCAAGAGCCTTAGCCAGTAACCAAAATTCAGGGTCACAGATGAAGACCATCTCTAGCAAAGCATCCAGTTCTGTTGACCTAGGCGAAGGTGAAATGCTGCTTAAGGCTAGAGACATACCTGCCTGAGACACATAATCTAAGAGCTCAGTCATGCTTCTCTTTGTATAGTCCAGGGAGGTAAGTCTCAAGTTGTTCATGCCAACATGGCCTATAATGGAGGCATAACAGTGCCTGTTGCTGAGAGACTTGAGTGCGTGTGTGATTTGGTGGCTCCTGGCACCTGACAGACAGCTGAGTATGACCTTTTCCTTATCCAACCTGGTGAGATGGACATCTGTGTGTCTCACAATTGAGTTGTCTATGACTAAGATGTTTGTTTTTGTGTTATGCCTTAGGGGCTTGACTGGTGAGACACTAGTGTGTGACATATTATGTGTACTATGTTCTGCAGAGGATGTATTATGTGAAGCATGCTTGTATTTGCATTTGGGAGGTCTCTGATGTTTACATAAGGACCTCTACATATGTAAGTTTATGTGTTGTTGGTTTGGTAGGTGCAGAAGGTGAGCTGTGCATGCTGACAACTTGCTTGGTATCAGATAGACTGACTGGTGAGCAAGAAAGCCTAGATACTAGGTTCACAATATATAGGCATCTCTCACATAATCAATTTGTGTGGACTTGGAGAAGTGGTTTGTCAGTGACCATGAGGGAATTTCTACATTGCCTCAGGACGCAAATGTCGACCTGGCTGGCTGGAGAAACTGTGGAAAATTGTATGTCCATAACGCTAGGTAAGTTGATGTGGTCAGAAAACAGGGAGAGGACAGGAAGGAAGAGGTAAAGTAGAGGACAGGAAAAGTGGACAAAAAGTAAGATGTGAGTGGGATCTGTGTTGGTACCTCAGGAGCTTCGCTAAATGTATCTCCTGCCAGTGAGGGACAATCACAAGAACTCACAGATGGAGCACTAGCAGAGTACTAAGGGAAAATTTGAGGCAAAAGTGTCTGCGTCTATAACCACCAATGGTGCCCACTGCTGTGCAGCAGTGCACATGTCCCAAATGCAGCAATAAGTAGCAAATAAGAGCAGATTGATTTAAACAAATTAACCAATAAAAAATCTCAAAACTCAGCTCTCTTCCAGCAGCCTTCAATCAGATGAGTTCTAACTGCACACTCCTGCCACTGGGGTGGAGGGGAACCCTCTCCAACAAAAGATGGCCTGGTTTAGTGCTTGAGCTATACAACAAAACTAGATTCAGCAGGTCTGAATCTAGTCTAGTCTATGCTACAGCAAAGCTTTTTAGATGAGAAAATATGTACTAGAGTTATAATATTCCTATGGAAAAGAGGAGAAAAAGACAATATAAGGAAACGGAGACTGATAGTATTAAATAATACAGACTATAAAATATCTATGAGAATAATAACTAAAAGGTTAACAAATAAAATGGATAACATACTTGATCATGTAAATGAAAAAACTGGAGGTCTGAACACCACAGCTTAAAACTTTAATAAACTTCAGTAAAAAAGAAAGTAAGCACTTTCATGGAAAACAAATATATATATATATACATATATATATATATATATATATATATATATATATATATATATATATATATACACACACATACACACACATACACACACACATATATAAATTCAAAAAGACATTTCCAATGAAAACAATGTTCCGCTCTAAAAACACAGCCCACTGGAAAAAGGAACTGGCCACTAGAGATGTGCTGTATCAACACGCCCCTTTAAAAACATGAATATTAAAACAGTGACATGGAAAACTTATCAGAAACAATAATATCATGAAAGGGGCCAAGACTTAAGAATCGGCTTCAGAGACACATGTTCATTCAGCCGTGGAGATACATTTCCTTTTAATTATCCATTTAATTTCCTTTTTTGTGATATTCTTAAAGTCTTCACCCCTCAAATTTTCAGACACTAATTCTAATGCAAGAAATTTAAAAGTGTCTCTGCTCCCATTCTCTATAACATGTTGAGCTAATACATGCATTCTCTTCTGTTTATGTCTACTTCCCATGTCTTCCAGAACCCTCGCTTTAAACATTCTATTGGTCTTCCCGATGTGGGAGGCTGCACACATCATGTATTTGCATAATATATTATAGCAATAACCCATGCCTGGGTGTGGGTAATGCTGGATTTACCCACGGTTGGTGTGGTTTGGTCATGAGGGCGAAGCCTGAGTAGCCAAACAAAGACAACCGTGGGTAAATCCAGCATTACCCACACCCAGAAGTGGGTTATTGCTATAATACAATGACATTATTTAAGAAAAAAAATACTTACTTTTCTTAAATAAGGACATTCATTGTATAATGCCTCTTTGCTGCCCTTCTGCAGCTGTCTGGTAGTCTGCAGCAGTTCTGATGTACTGCACATGTGTATGCTTACGCAGTACATCAGAACTGTGGGTGGAAGCAATGGAGAAAGCAAGATCACTGTTGCTTTTTACTAAGTGTCTCGCTATGTTAAAGGAGTTTAACATAGTGAGACAGCTTTAAAAAAATCAACTGGGAAAGGAAGATGTCTGTTACTTTTTTAAAGCTGTCTCGCTATGTTAAACTCCTTTAACATAGAAAAACAGCATCTAAACAGCAACGGAGATCTTGCGTTCTCCATTGCTGTAAAAAAAGACATACTAATGGAAAAAGTCTGGGTGACCGGACCTTTTTTCCATTAGTATAAGTCTGATTTACAACGTGCACATTGACCAATCAGCATGCACGTTTTGGAATATTAATGTGGGGGTCATTGTATAATAAATTCTTAGTTTTACAATTTGCATACAAATCAAAATTAATTTCTTGTTTAGTTTGTGAGTGTACCAGAGAGGTACAACTCCAACTATACTGACAAGCCTTGCCTTACGTAGTCTACACCGAATGTCCCACATCTATCTGATGCATGAAAAGGAATCTTTTCAAAATTCTTATAACATAACTGTCACTTCAGTGACAAATTATTTCTTAATGAAAACAGGGGTTTATCATTTCAAACTCTTCTTAGATGTGAGTTCATCAATAAAAGTGGCCAATATTTCTCAAAAGCCTCACACGTAGAGGTTAATATTGCTTGAATAAGTTGGGAGAAGCTTATTCTTATTAGAACATCTACTTACCTTTATAGGTAACAGAGCTACTTCTTCTGCTGAATCTGAGAAATACGGTCTCCCCACAATATGTTAAGCAGACCATCTGCTAGACATTTGTTTGCATTGCTTAAACTATACCCCCATTATATTAAATCTTTCTTATTGTTACTTAAAATAACTTGCAATTCCACATTATCATAGTGGAGATTCATGGCTCTTAAAAACTGTCCTTTAAGGACACTCCTAGTCACATGACCGGGGTTCATACTGGTTTTATGTAGTAAAGCATTCTTTCTACATGATTTTCTATAAGTCCCCATGTTAAATCTTTTACCTTCATCAATTGTAACACGCACATCTAAAAAGTCTATACATTTATCAGAAACATGATGACTAAACTTCAGAAATGCTGTGGTACCATGAAGGTAATTTTGAAAACCAGTCAACTCATCTAATCTGCCAGTCCATACAAAAAACACATCTTCCACAAATGTCTCTTAAAAAGTGAAATACTGTGTATAATGGTTACTGTTAAAAACATGAACTTGCTATCAGTGGGCTAAGACAAAGGTTGGCATAGCTGTTGGCACAAGCCATACCCATAGCTACATAAACTCTTTGGAGAAAAAATGCATAATGAAAATTAAAAACATTGTTTTCTAAAATCAAATCAATCAAAACACAAATCATATCTATCTTCCCAACTGTAAAATCAGTGTTCTTACTTAAAGATATCCTCACATTCTCTACACCTTAATAATTAGGAATAATAGTGAAGTGAACAAAGACATCGCATCCAGATTCACTAAATATACATCATTATCCCTAGGATATGATCAATACCATTGGTAAAAATCATTCAAAAAATTCTTAGTTTCTTTAAGCATACTAATGATATTGTCCAACACTTTCCTTAAATTTCTTTCAGTAAAAATTGAAAATTGCTCTGTAACCCATCCCCTGCTGGACACAGTTGGATGCATATGTCATTTATGGACATCTTTGTGGACCTGAAGTCCATATAAAATCAGGGTCACAGGATGTTCCACTGTAAAATATTCAAACAATCCTTGTTCAATAGAACCAGCTATCAACAAGTCATATCCTAAAAAATATACTTTATCAATAACACTTGCAACAAAACCCTTGTGAATTTGCAAATATGTAACACTGTCAGACATATCAAACACGCTGTTTAAATAAAATTCCTTGTCCATCACAACCACTCCTACTCTTTTATGCCACAGACATATGACAAGGTGGGGACCTGAACATATCTCATACAAAGCTTTTTGTTGCTCTAAAGTCATAATTAGAATGCTTGTATACAACTGTTAAGCGCTCTTGAATCTCATTCTCACAAAACCCTATAAAAGCCTTCAATTGAGGCTGTATCATGAGATTAGAAGTACTGGGTTTATTAAAAATGTCAAAGTCACTATCTTCTGATTGTGTAAACAGTAAGGAAAGAGAGATATTACATGCAAATGACCTCAAGTCTTCCAGTATATCAGTCATATCAGAAGCCCTATTAGGATAAATATCAAGCCTTTGTTCAAAACCAGCATCTGTTCAACAGTCAGTTCAAAAGAAGAAATATTAAAAACTAACTAACTTGATTTTGTAGCATGATACGAGTTGCCATCACCAATGTTCTTCCTCGATGGTCGAGCCACTGCACACACTCCTTCCTTGCTCGACTCTTGGAACGTCCTCACTTGTAATTCCTGCCTATGGGTGAAGGGACTGAAAGTGAGAAAGAGGCAGTGACTATATTACTTGATAAACTGTAAGTAGATGGAGTCACAGAAGCAGACTCTCTAATGGCATTACCTTTGCCCAAATTAATAGATACTCAAGCGGAAGCTTCCTCTGTGTGTACAATAACAATGTGAGTGTTACTTACATTGCCATGACGCAAACTATCCCTGGACCAAGAGAAAACATTTCCACTCTTAAAATTTTGTAAATCTCTATTAAAGTTTCTTAACCTTAGTGGCTTGCAACTGTTTCTCCTACATAGCCACTTGTTCATATAAATCAACTGGTTCTATAAATATTCAATGTAAATTTATTTACAATTTCAAACTGTAAAGTCTGAATCTCCTTTAATGACAATGTTTCAATAAGTAAAAAATAGTCAGTGAGTAGCCGTATTTAATCATTGCTCATCTGAAGGTTTAATGACTGCCAATGTTTAAGTAAATCAAGGTACTAAGTACCATAAGTAGGTATTTTTAAGACACATAGGCCCCGTGAAATCACCTTATGATGAAATAGCTGCTTCCAAATGAAGCCTCTGTCATTACAAATGTTTATATTTAAAACATTTACCTTCCAGCTCTTTATATTCCATGTTGAAAATGGCCTGAGAGGCATTATTAACAGCTGAATCTTCTCCTGGACCATCCTCAGTAATTGTATTCAACAGTGGGTTAGAGTCAATCAATAAAATCCTTTGCAGTCAATCTGTACCTTCTTGAACACTGCTTCCAGTGATTATAACCCAGTTCTAAATTGAACCCTTCTGCCATCTCCTGACTACTGCATCAAAACAAACACTCCAAACAAACAAAGTCAGGTAGTCTGATAAAAGCTGGAATACCACCCAACAGTAAAATGTAACAAAAAAAAATGGAGCTCCGAACATCACAGTTTAAAACTTTAATACACTTCAGTAAAAAAGGTAAGCGCTTTTGTGAAAAACAAACCTGCTTCTTCAGACCATACAAAAAAGTTACATAAACCACTCACATATATATAAAATTTTTCAAAAAGGCATTCTCCAATGAAAACAATGAAAAGAAGAAAATGAAATGGATACTTCTTTCAAAAGTAAATATATTTCCAGTGCTTAATGAGCATGTGTCTCTGAAGGTGGGTCTAAAGTCTCAGTCCCTTAAACATTAATATTTAAATGTTAGAGAAGTGTGTACTTTTTCATGATATTACTGGTTCTGATAAGTTTTCCACATCACTGTTTTAATATTCATGTTATTAAAGGGGTGTGTTGGTACAGCACACCTCTACTGGCCAGTTCTTTGCCCCAGTGGGCTGTGTTTTTAGATTAGAACATTGCTTTTATTGGAGAATGTCTTTTTGAAACTTTTACATATATATATGTAAGTGGTTTGTGTAACTTTTTTATATGGTCTGAAGAAGCAGGTGTGTTTCCTGCAAAAGTACTTAGCTTTTTTATTGACGTTCATTAAAGTTTTATGCTATGGTGTTCAGAGCTCCATTTTTTTCTTTTACAATTTACTGTTTAGTGGGGTTCTGGCCTTTATCTGACTAGCTAACTTAGCTTTTTTGGAGTTTTAACTTATTTCATAAACCAATACTTCATAGAAAGGGAAAAAGAAGTCAAGACTTATCATGGCTAATAAAAGAAGTAATAGATAATATTATAAACAGTAAAGTAGAAACAAAGATCATGATAGGAGATTTAAGTAAGGCATTTGATAAAATACAATATGAGTCCCTATGGGAAATTTTAAAGACATATAAGTAAAAAAAAAATAACACAGGTAATTAAATCAACATATGAAAGGAATAACAATAAAATAAATGTGAATAGATGGGTAACTGAAAAAATAAAACTAGAATGTGAAATAACACAGGGAAGTCCAGCTAGCAGTATTATATTTTGTTTAGTGTTGAATGTCATAGTGAGCAAGACTAATAAAATGACAGATATTGCAGGATATAGGATGACAGAAGAATTGTAACTAACTATAATGTATGCATAGGCAGATGATATTATGTTAATCACCAGAAACAAAGAATAGATGAAAGAAATAAGTGAGAAATGAAATCAATTATTGAAGAAGATTGGTTTATGTATAAATGAAGAAAAAAGAGAAAGCTTTGGATATAAGGAAAATATGGGAGGCATAAAATTTAATGAAGAAACTATAGATATATTATGAATAGTATTTGGATTAAATGATGATAAAATATACAACGGGAAAAAGCAATTCAAGAAAAAAAAGGATACATGTGCTTTTTGGAAAGCATTTAGATTGTCATACAAGAAGAAAGTGCATTTGATAAACACTATTTTATTAGGTAAAATAGCATCTATAAAAATACCTATATGATTAAAAAAAATAATTAATGTCTACTATACTTTTTCATATGATCAAGACTGAAACCAGTCAAGAGGGGAATTTTGTGCATGAAGGAAGAAGTAGGAGGATTAGGCCTAATAAACCCAGTTGTCTATGCAGCATCATTGATTCTATCTAGAGCTTTGAAATGTTAGTCAAATAAAAATAGAAATTTGGCAGAGCTTATTTTATACTATAAGTATAATTTTTTTCTGGGAAGGAAAATAAATAAGGAAAGACTTAAAAATGTTATGAATGAAGATATAAAGGAATATCAAAATAAAGTTATATTATGGAAATTAAAAGTGAATAAGACTGAAAAGAATAGAAAAGAATGGTATTAAATATTATGAAAGCATATTATTTTACTGACCCTTGGAAACATTAAGATATATAAAAAAGAAAGCAATAACAATGAAATAGAAATGGTATAAGAATATATATGAATGTAAAGATTTTACATGGACACTGTCTATAGGTAATTTGCCCATTAAAGCAACTATGCCCTATGAAAGAATACAAGATAAAATATTTATTAATTGTGGGGAATATGAGACAACAGAACATGTGTTTTTGAATTGTTTGAGGGTGAATAAATTATGGGAAGAGTTATGTAAAAAAGAAAAAAATATTGGAAGGTTTTATAAAAGTTGAGCAATTAAATATGGTTATTATGGCAAGAAAAACAAGACATGAAGAAAATTGCTTGAATAATATTTTTTCATGGACATTATAGACTGAAAAACTCAATCAAATTAAATTTAACGTAAGATAGATATTATCAGAAATTCTGAAGAAGATATGCTTTTTGTTGTGGAAGAATGGGCAGGGGAAGTGTTTATTAATATAATTTTAAGTGACATTGTTAAAAGTGTAAGTAATTTTAAATAATTGTAAATAATGCAGATGGATATATAATAAATATTGTATATGTATATATATTTGATGTTAATCAATAAAAAAACATAATCCTAGCGTACAGCAATGCTACTATCGGTGGTGTTTCTCACTCCCTGTTTCTGTTCCAGGCATGTATATGGTTTGGAGAACCAGAAAGGAGTATTGGGTATGGAGAGTGCAATTCATATTGAGGTTTCTGCAGAGAGACAGTTGGAAAATCTATGCTTGGAGGCAGTGGAGCCTTTGCAATAAAGGCTGTTAGATGCAAGTGTAGAGGAGTTATCTGTATTGGCAGGGAAGGAAGAAAAAGAAGGGGTGAATGAAGAGAAGGTTGTCAGACCTTTACAAGACTCAAAGTGTTTATTTCAGAAGAGGTTGTTCAAGGCAGATGAAGAGATGCAGCAAGGATGTATCATTAAAACCCTGCAACCGGGTGGGTTTTGAGATGTGTATTTAGATGATTCAAACACTGCCTGCAGGAAATGAAAACCAGCATGGATACTGAGTATTTTTAAGTACTTTTCATCCTTTAATCCAAGAACTCCATCAAAAAACAAATACCCCACATAAACCACCACTATTTATACAAAGTCATCAATCAATTATGCAATCAGTTATTCAAATCAATCATAAATTGATATTATACTGAAATTTTAAAGTGAAAAATCTTGAAAAAAATCATATTAAAAAATATTTTGCACTAATACATATAAAAACAAATAAATACATATATTCCATAACAATGTGTCTTAGAATGAAATAAATTATATTAAATGAAATAAATAGATTAAAATATTTCAGAGTTTGATTTATAACCTCTGAATTTGCAAAAAACATTTTATATTGATTGTCTCATTACGACCTGGAAACTGATCAGCACCTAAATTAATCTGCCATGTACTTTCTTTGCATTCAAGTACAGTCTTAAAGTCTCCACAAAATACACCTGGGGAAACAGAATCTGCCACAAAAATATAAAAACCTTTTGTAGTTTGCACAACTGGCTGCATGTTGTGCTAGGGCATTATTAAAATCCCTATTCTTAATAGCCAAAGTATGCTCATATATCCTCCTGCTCAAACATCTAGTGATTTTGCCAATATAAAAACATTGGGAGCTTCATGGGGAGAAATTATGGATAAGATGCAAGAGGAGTAGGTGTAAGAGATAGAGACAAGGAAGAAAATGTATGCTCAAAAGGTAAAGGAAGGAAAAAAGTGAAAGAAGAGAGAGAGAGAGAGATGAGAAGGAGAAATTTTATGGTAAGACTGAGCAGTAAAGAAGAAAAATTATTTAACAGGTAGCAGCAGATGAGACAAATAATTTAACAGGTATGAGGTCTGGGATACATTTACAGCTCTCAGAATATCACCAAAAGAGGTAAGAGCTTTTATACATAATAATAAAGAGATACATTGTGACATTTTGTTTGAAACTGGGCACCTTATGGAATTTTTTTAAAGAAATTGTAAAGTAAGAAAGACTGTAATGTGTGTAGCTCCTGTCTAGTACAAGCATTTAATAGAGAAGCAGAAACTAGATTGTTATTCAACTGTAAACTGACGTTAAAAAATCACTGGTAAAATATTTTAAAGACTATATATAGAGAAGTAATGGACATTGCAAAACTATATGGTAATAGAGGATTATGGACTGGGTATCTATTGTGAAGTGATTTTGAAAATGGAAAATGAAAACATTATGCATATTTTGAATGTGATAAATGTGGATAGAAATAGAGGTTGTGTTAGATATATATAGGGCAACCAAAACATGTTTTTTTCCCTGTGGAAAAGATGATCATTTGGTCAGCAATTGTGTTAACAGAAAATGTTTCATTTGTGGGAAATTGGGCCATGAAGCTAAAAAGTGTGATAAGATTTGAAAAACATGTGGAAAGATGGGGCATGCATGAATGGATTGTGAAGAAAATATAGACGTTAAAGAACAAGAGCAAATACAAGAATGTGTAGACAGAATTGTACAAAAAGATTATGATAAGTAGATTGGTAAAAAATAATAACAGATAAATATGAATATAATGAAGCTGTAGAATTGATATAGGGAACAAATGAAAATACATATATTAATTGGGGAGTAGTGACAGGTAAAAGGAATTCTACAGGGAAACAGTGAAAGAAAAAGAAAGTTAAGAGTGTAGTTGTGAAAGAAAATAAAAACGGTAAAGGGTAATGTGAAAGCAGGTAGTAAATTCTACTAAAAGAAATCTGAGAATCTTAGTGATAAATGTTAATAGTATAAAGAATATTAAAAGAAGAAGTGTTTTAGACTGGAGTGGATTATTTGATATCCATATAATCATACTAGAAGACATGAGAATGTTAAAAGAAGAAAGATTACAAACAAAATGGAAACATTATCTGGAATATAGGAAATTATACAATTTCAGGTATTCCAGTATTATGCAATGAAGCAATAAAAGTTTTAGACTATACCATAGTAGAACTAGGAAGGATAATAGTGATAGATATAAGATGGAAGACAGACATGTATAGACTTATTGCAATGTATGCATATGTTATGAAGAAAGATAAGTAATGTTAAAAAAAAATCTAAAGTATATAAGACTGAACATGGAAATAATATTAGTGTGAGAGTTCAATTGTGATTTAAGAAAAACAAGGAAAGTAGGAAGTGGTGTTAGAAAATATATGAAATAATAAAAAGTGGAAATTATATATATATGGGATGAGAAACATTGGACTTATAAGAGAAATGAGATAACAGAAATCAATTATTTTGTAATATCTGATAGTCTAAAAGTTGTACAGGGAGGAATAAAGGGAAAAGGATTTTTGGATCATTTAGCTATGTGGGTAGACATACAAGTAAATGAAGGCTGTATAAGGTTAGGTGCAGGCATTAAGAGACTTAATGAAAAATACTTAGATGAGGAAGACAGAAAAGAGATTAAACAATTATGGAAAGATCACATGACTATGAGAATTTTTTTTTTACAAAACTGGACAAACTGGTAGATAAGTTTTAATGAAAACTATAAAAGTGTTTTCTGGAAAATCAAGCAATAAGAAAGAGGAAAGAAAATTCAAATATAAGCAATTAAGTCATAAGGTGTTTAAAGAAATAATAGAAAATAAGATAATCATTTATGAAAAAGAAAAGAAGAGATATGAAATGAATCAGGAGAAAACAAAACATGTTATATAAACACATATATTTTACAGGGGAGAAAAGAAGAGTTGGTGCCATATTTAAATAAGATTGTAAGAGAAAATGACAGAATAAGGGTATTGAAGAATAATGAAGGACAGAGAGTGAACACACAATAAAAATTACTTGAGGTAATAAGAAAGTATATAGGGAATACATTTAAAAAGGGATATAGAAAAAAAACAGAAATGGAAAGTTTGAAAATTAAGTAAAGTGGATAATAACAGTATGAAAAAAGAAATACGCGTAGGAGAACTTAATATAATTTTAAAGGAATTATATATGGAAAATGCCACGGGAATAGAAAGAATATTACATGTATTACAATATGGAAGAATGGCAAAAAGTGTATTTTGTGGATGTTTTAAACAAATGGTTAGAAAAAGAAATATGTACAGATATTTCAGGGGTTATGAAATTTGTATTGAAAAAAGGAGAAAAAGATGATATAAGAAATGGGAGACAGATAGTATCAAATAATATAGATTATAAGATATTTATTAGAATAATATGGAAAATATTAGGAAACAGTGCAGACAAATTACTTGATGATATGATATTTGGTAAAAAAAGGTTAAGAAGGTCAAGATTTATTATGGATATTGAGAGAGGTGATAGATGATTTTATAAATAAAGGAGTGGAAACTAAAGTTATGGTAGGAGACGTAAGCAAAACATTTGATAGAATACACTATGACATCTTGTGGGCTATATTAACAGATTATAATTGATAACATAAATACATTTTATTTCAGTATATGGAAATAATAATGTGAGAGTGATACTAAATGGGTGGTTAAGTGAAGAAATAAAAATAGAATGTGGGATAAGGTAGCAACGTATAGCAAGCAGCATCTTATTTATGCTAGTTATGAATGTAGTTGTCAGTAATATGAACAAAGTGATAAAAATGGCAAGATATCATTTAACAAGAGATATTCAAATTCCTATAATTTTTATGTTTATGTATTTATTTGACATTT
>NC_056741.1:214897470-214962470 GCF_019279795.1 Protopterus annectens | reverse complement strand
AAGGTCTGCTACACATTCTTGATGCTCTTATAAGTTGTCCCTTTATTATACCTTTCTTTTGATGAAGCGGGTGCTGACTCTCATAGTGTAGTAGAGAGTTAGAGAAAGTGGGTTTCCTGTAAACCTTGGAATATAATTCCAAAGATTGAGGGTCCCTGTGAATAGTGACGTCAAGGTAGTGCAATTCTTCATGGCTAATATTGTGTGTGAAGGTCAAGAACTCCGTAGTGTTATTGATGTGTTGCAGGAAAGCCGATAACTGGTCCTCAGTGCCTTTCCAAATGAGGCAGATGTCATCAAGGTATCTGCAGTAAAGGTGAGAAACTGTGCCCAAGTCGTGCCAAATATATACTCTTGCTCCCATCTGTGTAGTACCACGTTGGCATAATTGGTAGCAAGAGGCACCCATCGCCACTCCTTTTAACTGCTTAAATAGTTCCCCATTGAAAAAATGTAGTTGTTGTTTAAAACCATGTTCATCATGTCAATGATTAAATTGATGAAGTTGTTGCCCAAGTTGGTTTCTTTGGTGAAAAATCAGCAAACCATTCTAACCCTGTCAGTGGGGAATGCTGGAAAGAGGTCTTTAATGTCAATGGTGACCAGAAGAGGAGGGGGGGCAGTTGGTAACAGGGAAAAGCTTTAAGAATTCCCATGAGTCTTTGCACACATGAGTAAGAGCATGAATGTGTTGTTTAGTGACATAGTCAATAAACTTGGCAATGGGTTCAGTCGCACCACCTGCACCGAGACAATAGGTCTAAAATCAACGGGTTGATGCCCTTGTGTGTCTTTGGGATTCCAAAGATGACCGGAATAGTTGGTTTATTAACAATCAAAAAATTGTAAAGTTTTTCATTTATAAATCCCTGCAATAAGTTGTCATATAAGGAGGATTTGATTTTGCAAGTGCGATATTGTATTCGTTCGAGAAATGAAACAATACTGGGTGTCATCATGTAAAACATGATGCATACTGGCTTCATAAGCGGACTCATACATGAGAACCACACCACCACCTTTATCAGGTTTCATGATTCTGATGTGTTCTTCAAACAATTTGTTGATGTATTCAAAATGTTCAGTATTCAAGTTGGTTAGGTGCGGTCTCGGAGGGTTACCATACATGTTTCGCAAATCCTGTTCAATTAGTTCCTCATACAATCTGAGAAGTGGATGCGTGGGGGAATTGAAAATGCTTTTCCTACACAATCCTGTAGGTTGCCAAATTTGTCCTTTAAAAAAGTGTTTGAGGTTAAGTCCTCTGATAAATAACTTGAGGTCAACTAATAACTGAGCCAAGTTTGCTCTGTTGGTGGGGACAAAATGAAATCCTTTGGTGAAAAGATTGAAAGCTGTATCATTGACTACAAGGTCTGTGTAGTTGTAAATGGTGAAATCATTTCTCCTAAAGATAGTGCAGTTGGCATGTTCGGTTGCAGTGATGTTGGTGCTAAGCGGGACAGCAGGGTCCATAAATTCAATGCTGGGGCAGATTTGGTTGGAGGAATTTGCAACATCTTGAGAAATATTCTCTAATATTGTTTGTTCGTCCACCTCCACCCTGTCCTTTCTGGTTTGGGAGCCCGTGCCCGGCCTCCGGGTGTATGGGAAAATCCTGCTCACGTTGTTTGTCTTTTCAGCCAAACGCCACTCCTCGTGGAGCATGGTGGGTGTCTGGCTGAAAACATCATCTCCATCATTTCCAGGGTACTAGTTAATCTAGCAGTTTTAGAAAATTTGTTATGACAGGGATATGCTAAATCATTCCTATATTCATGTAAATCCCTCTCAAGCTTTCTTATTTTTCGATTCATAATTTTATTACAAAATGAATCAACATCATCAAACACCTTATCATATTCATGTTTGACTGGAGAAGTGGTTGTCAGAAACAACCAACTGATGTAAAGCATTCAGTTCAGTGTTTAACATGTTAGCTTTACTTTCATATTCTGCAATCATTAGCTTCATAATTTCAATCCCTGCCTTATCAAATATGTCACACATTTGTCTATATTGTGCAGTGCCATGTTTAACGTAATTTGGAAATTTAAAAAACCGTAAACCCTTCGAATCGTTAACATTAACACATTCATACAAGTAGTCTATTTCCATTTGGTTGCTTCTCAGCCCATACAATTTGTTTTTAAAGTCATCAAAATCCCCTTCAATTGAAGTGGAATTATTGGAACGAACAGTACCTTTTTGGAAATTGAAGGGTTTGTTAGCCCAGTCAGTGAAATTAAAATCCTTGGGTTTCTCCTTCCCTCGTTTCGAACGAGTAGAGTTGGTG
The DNA here is from genome assembly GCF_019279795.1 of Protopterus annectens. Taxonomy (NCBI): domain Eukaryota; kingdom Metazoa; phylum Chordata; order Ceratodontiformes; family Protopteridae; genus Protopterus; species Protopterus annectens. Next base: position 214,960,174 of record NC_056741.1, on the reverse strand, counting down.
GACTTGGTACTGGAGGCGTTGTTGTGGGCATCCGCGTCTACATGCGTGGTGGTATCCAAAATCGTTCTTTTGCCATGCAAGTCCAATGAGTGCGTTTTGTTGGCCTGAGTATCAGCCGAGGATGCAGAGTTGTTGACATTAGTGTTGGCGTTTTGTTGTGCATGCAGCAGCCCTTTTAGTTCAGCTAGCATGTTTAGAACCTCGTTGAATTCGGTACGTGAAACCGGAAGTTGATTGCCTACGTCCTGAAGCAAATGCGGTGTGACCGAGGATCGAACGCTCCACTGCAGCGGTCATGGTGTAGAGCAAAGCCACGGAAAACCAAATGTAAATCACACAAAACCAGGAAAAAACTCCAAGACCGTCAAATGAAGACAATAATTCGATAAAAAGGCAATACCTTTATTCGACTGTTAGATGATAAAATCCAAGGGTTAACAAAGTGAGAAACAGCAGTATAAGACAAGCGCTTTCGCTTGGGTAATACCAAGCTTTATCAAGTCAAAAACAGTTTCTTTCAAAAGAAGCTACTGTTTAAATAAGAGTCTTAGTTGATCACATGCTTAATTGCAGCTGGGTCTCATTAAAGAAATCAATTAGAAGTGTCATGAGCAAATAAATAAGCAACTCAATCAAGTGTTCATTTTTATTTTTATTTTTATTCTTACTTTTACTTACATTTTTAACACTGCTTTTTTCTTTTTCTTTCTCTTTCTTTTTCTTTTTATTGTACAATTCATGTATGTAATTTTATAATGGTACCAACACGGTACATTAGTTATGCATCATGTTACAAGCAGTGTGGATTTCAAACATTTTTTATGTACACTTGATTGAGTTGCTCATTTATTTGCTCATGACACTTCTAATTGATTTCTTTAATGAGACCCAGCTGCAATTAAGCATGTGATCAACTAAGACTCTTATTTAAACAGTAGCTTCTTTTGAAAGAAACTGTTTTGACTTGATAAAGCTTGGTATTACCGAAGCGCTTTGTCTTATACTGCTGTTTCTCACTTTGTTAACCCTTGGATTTTATCATCTAACAGTCGAATAAAGGAATTGCCTTTTTATCGAATTATTGTCTTCATTTGACGGTCTTGGAGTTTCTTCCTGGTTTTGTGTGATTTACATTTGGTTTTCCGTGGCTTTGCTCTACACCATGACCGCTGCAGTGGAGACGTTCGATCCTGCGGTTACACCGCATTTGCTTCAGGACGTAGGCAATCAACTTCCGGTTTCACGTACCGAATTCAACGAGGTTCTAAACATGCTAGCTGAACTAAAAGGGCTGCTGCATGCACAACAAAACGCCAACACTAATGTCAACAACTCTGCATCCTCGGCTGATACTCAGGCCAACAAAACGCACTCATTGGACTTGCATGGCAAAAGAACGATTTTGGATACCACCACGCATGTAGACGCGGATGCCCACAACAACGCCTCCAGCACCAAGTCCACCAACTCACTGCTCAAACGAGGGAAGGAGAAACCCAAGGATTTTAATTTCACTGACTGGGCTAACAAACCCTTCAATTTCCAAAAAGGTACTGTTCGTTCCAATAATTCCACTTCAATTGAAGGGGATTTTGATGACTTTAAAAACAAATTGTATGGGCTGAGAAGCAACCAAATGGAAATAGACTACTTGTATGAATGTGTTAATGTTAAACGTATTCCGAAGGGTTTACGGTTTTTTAAATTTCCAAATTACGTTAAACATGGCACTGCACAATATAGACAAATGTGTGACATATTTGATAAGGCAGGGATTGAAATTATGAAGCTAATGATTGCAGAATATGAAAGTAAAGCTAACATGTTAAACACTGAACTGAATGCTTTACATCAGTTGGTTGTTTCTGACAACCACTTCTCCACGGTCAAACACGAATATGATAAGGTGTTTGATGATGTTGATTCATTTTGTAATAAAATTATGAATCGAAAAATAAGAAAGCTTGAGAGGGATTTACATGAATATAGGAATGATTTAGCATATCCCTGTCATAACAAATTTTCTAAAACTGCTAGATTAACTAGTACCCCTGGAAATGATGGAGATGATGTTTTCAGCCAGACACCCACCATGCTCCACGAGGAGTGAGCGTTTGGCTGAAAAGACAAAAGGCAACGTGAGCAGGATTTTCCCATACACCCCGGAGGCCCGGGCATGGGGTCCCAAACCACAGAGGACAGGGTGGAGGTGGACTAACAAACAATATTAGAGAATATTTCTCAAGATGTTGCAAATTCCTCCAACCAAATCTGCCCCAGCATTGAATTTATGGACCCTGCTGTCCCGCTTAGCACCAACATCACTGCAACCAACATGCCAACTGCACTATCTTTAGGAGAAATGATTTCACCATTTACAACTACACAGACCTTGTAGTCAATGATACAGCTTTCAATCTTTTCACCAAAGGATTTCATTTTGTCCCCACCAACAGAGCAAACTTGGCTCAGTTATTAGTTGACCTCAAGTTATTTATCAGAGGACTTAACCTCAAACACTTTTTAAAGGACAAATTTGGCAACCTACAGGATTGTGTAGGAAAAGCATTTTCAATCCCCACGCATCCACTTCTCAGATTGTATGAGGAACTAATTGAACAGGATTTGAAACATGTATGGTAACCCTCCGAGACCGCACCTAACCAACTTGAATACTGAACATTTTGAATACATCAACAAATTGTTTGAAGAACACATCAGAATCATGAAACCTGATAAAGGTGGTGGTGTGGTTCTCATGTATGAGTCCGCTTATGAAGCCAGTATGCATCATGTTTTACATGATGACACCCAGTATTGTTTCATTTCTCGGAACGAATACAATATCGCACTTGCAAAAATCAAATCCTCCTTATATGACAACTTATTGCAGGGATTTATAAATGAAAAACTTTACAATTTTTTGATTGTTAATAAACCAACTATTCCGGTCATCTTTGGAATCCCAAAGACACACAAGGGCATCAACCCGTTGATTTTTAGACCTATTGTCTCGGGTGCAGGTAGTGCGACTGAACCCATTGCCAAGTTTATTGACTATGTTACTAAACAACACATTCATGCTCTTACTCATGTGTGCAAAGACTCATGGGAATTCTTAAAGCTTTTCCCTGTTACCAACTGCCCCCCCTCCTCTCTTCTGGTCACCATTGACATTAAAGACCTCTTTTCCAGCATTCCCCACTCGACAGGGTTAGAATGGTTTGCTGATTTTTTCACCAAAGAAACCAACTTGGGCAACAACTTCATCAATTTAATCATTGACATGATGAACATGGTTTTAAACAACAACTACATTTTTTTCAATGGGGAACTATTTAAGCAGTTAAAAGGAGTGGCGATGGGTGCCTCTTGCGCTACCAATTATGCCAACGTGGTACTACACAGATGGGAGCAAGAGTATATATTTGGCACGACTTGGGCACAGTTTCTCACCTTTTACTGCAGATACCTTGATGACATCTGCCTCATTTGGAAAGGCACTGAGGACCAGTTATCGGCTTTCCTGCAACACATCAATAACACTACGGAGTTCTTGACCTTCACACACAATATTAGCCATGAAGAATTGCACTACCTTGACGTCACTATTCACAGGGACCCTCAATCTTTGGAATTATATTCCAAGGTTTACAGGAAACCCACTTTCTCTAACTCTCTACTACACTATGAGAGTCAGCACCGCTTCATCAAAAGAAAGGTATAATAAAGGGACAACTTATAAGAGCATCAAGAATGTGTAGCAGACCTTCGGACTTCTTAGAGGAGATCCAGAATCTACACCGTATGTTCATTGATAGAGGTTACCCTGTCAACTTGCTCAATTCTCTAACGGATGAAATTCTAACCAAAAGAGACACTTTATACCCTCCACTGTTTGGACGCACACAAGTGCAGATTCCCAACCTCACACAACAACAAAACAAAGAGAAGGATGGCAACTTCATCTACACCTTTTCTGACAACTCGAACAAATTGAAACCATTGTTTCCAAATATTGGTTTGTGCTGGCCGGAAATGATGACTTCAGGAACATTATTCCAGCCAAGCCCAATTTTGTTAGGAAGAGGGGGCAAAACCTCAAAGAAATCTTTGAGAAGAAATTTACAACAACTACTCACAACCTACAACAAAACAAAGGCACCTTTAAATGTGGTGCCTGCAAGCAGTGTCCTCTTATCATAAACAAATCTCACATTTACCTAAAATCTAGACACACTCACATCAGATCTCCTGGCCACTTTTCATGTGCAACTAAAGGAGTGGTCTACATTGGGCTCTGCATCACCTGTGGTGCCTTTTACATAGGTAAAACAGAGAGAGAATTCAGGAAAAGGTTGTACGAGCATATTTATGACATTGAAAAGAAAAAGGAAAGTAATGCCTTTTTCAAACATTCACTCACATGTCATAATTACAAACTCTCTTTCATGATTCTTGAGCAAGTGAACCCCAGTACTAGAGGAGGTGATTGGGAATCAACCCTGGAATACAGGGAGCTGATTTGGCAGCTCAGGTTAGATGCAGGTAGGCCTCCGGGGCTAAATGGTACACTTAGCATAGGCTCAGTGTTGAAGCTCAGAAGAGCCAGGCTGTAACATGTTTTTCTACAACATTACCACCTTATACCTCACTTTACACACATTTTATATACATCTCACAACCCATCAATTGCGTGCCATTTACTTGTATTATGATATCATTCTTACATGATTAACAAGAATGTAATATACACATTTTTAGCCCATTCTATATTGCTGATTTCAAATCCATTTGGTTTGTATACAATCCCCATTTTCATTTTTATTTTTATTTTTATTCCTACTTTTACTTACATTTTTAACACTGCTTTTTTCTTCTTCTTTCTTTTTCTTTTTATTGAATAATTCATGTATGTAATTTTATAATGGTACCAACACGGTACATTAGTTATGCATCATGTTACAAGCAGTGTGGATTTCAAACATTTTTTATGTACACTTGATTGAGTTGCTTATTTATTTGCTCATGACACTTCCAATTGATTTCTTTAATGAGACCCAGCTGCAATTAAGCATGTGATCAACTAAGACTCTTATTTAAACAGTAGCTTCTTTTGAAAGAAACTGTTTTTGACTTGATAAAGCTTGGTATTACCCAAGCGCTTGTCTTATACTGCTGTTTCTCACTTTGTTAACCCTTGGATTTTATCATCTAACAGTCGAATAAAGGAATTGCCTTTTTTATCGAATCATATTATGTATATTATGTATATATACACAAAACTCTAATAAATATCTGAATAAATAAATAAGTAAATACCAAATAGTAATAATTATGAAGGCTAAAACTAGATGTGGTGAATATGTAATACCCTTGAACAGTGTAAAGAAATATATAAAAACACATATTATTGAAACAATAATAATAAATACTAATTAATAAAATTAATTAGTAATAAATAAGTAATGCAAAATTGTTGAGTTTACAGTAAACAAATATGACAAAGTTATCCAAAATATTAAATATTAATACATATTAATAAAGTTTAATAAATATTAAAAATCATGTAGTATAATATGTATAATGTTAATACTTATGTATTCTTTTTAGGATTCAATGATAGTAGTTTCAAGGCAGGTTTTATCGAGATATGGTCATTCATTCCTGGGTATACGCAAGAGTCCAACCTCATTTGCCATATCATTTCACGATACTCCAGGAATGTCTCCCAATCTCCTTTCCTTTCTTTTTGTTTCACTACTTCAAGGACCCAAAATTTTAAGTTCATATTCTGACAAATGGATGTATGTCTATAAATTGCATTGTTCTCATTTCTTCTATTTATGTCTCTAATATGTTCATATATGCGATTCCTTAGATGTCTTTCAGTCTTTCCAACATAATAATCCGAGCATGACTCACAATAAGCTAAGTACACTACTCCCTTAGTGTAGCAGCTGGCATATTCATAGCTCTTAATAGAAAAATTTATGCTAGGGATTTTGACCTCCTTAACACAGGCAATATAGGAACATTGTGCACACCTACCACATTTGTGTGTTCCTACTCTAGTTAATGCTCCTTTTTCTACCTGTCTCTTTTTACTCTCTAAAATATTTTTCAGGTTCATATTTCTCCTAAAAGTATATCTAAGTTGTTGTTGGAATATATTTATTCTTGTTGGCATTGTCTTGAACATATTCCAAATTCCGTTAATATTTTTTTTGACCCACCCAATGTCAGAATAATAAGTTAAAATTAACCGTGGTATATCCTTTTATACACCAGTCACTTTTGTTGTTATTACATTACTTACTTCAGTAATAGTCTCATTACTGATTGTCCCTGTCTGTAATAATCTGTCAACTAATAATAGTCCGTATTTAGTGTTACGATTCTTTCTTATTTCTTTCTTAACTTTTTCAATAAACCTATTCGGATAACCTCTTTCATTAAACATTACGTGTATAAAATCCAATTTCCTTATAAAGTCACTAAATTCAGTTGTCATTCTCAACATCCTTATCATTTGTCCTTTAATAATATTTCTTTTCAAATGGTAAGGGTGATCACTTTTATGTTGTAAATATGAGTTTGAATAACATTCTTTTCTTTAAATTGTTGATTTATATTGCTTCTTCATATAATTCTTTTTTTTTATTTTAACATCCAGGTAATGTATTTCTTCTTTATTCATCATGTAGGTAAAACTAAGAAACTCGGTGGTGGTGTTAATATATTCCATAAAATGTTCCACAACTTCACATGGGCCGTTCCAAATAATAATAATGTCATCCAAGAAATGAAAATATTTTTTAATATATTGCTGATGCATAGATTGAAAAATATAAGTTTTCTCCCAAAATAACATTATGATGTTTGCATAAATGGGGGCACATGCCGAACCCATGGCCACTCCATCAAGTTGATGGTAAATGTCCGCCTGAAAATATATAAAATTATATTTCAACACTAGTTCCATATTTTCCAAAACTAATTTAAACTCATCTGGGTTTAACATCTTAAATTCACTGACCATATTTTCAAACCATTCCATTCCTTCTTTGTGCGGAATTGCAGAAAATAAATCTTTAACATCAACTGTTATAAAAAAAATTCTTCATGGAATGGTATCATGCAAAACTTTTTTAACAAATCCCAGGAGTCTATCAAAATATGTTCATAGTTTAAATGGAATTGTTTTAGTTTAGTGTCCACATATATTGCCAGGGGTTGCGTTTTAGATCCCCTAGATGTTACTATTGGTCTCTTTGGGGGGTTCTCCACATCTTTGTGTATTTTTGGGATACCAAAGATTTCAGGTATGACAGGTTTAGGAACTTTCAAGAAGCTATATAAGTCCATATCTATAAGTCCTTGGAACAAATTATCTTCAAGAATTAAATCAATTCTTTTATATAGAATATTCAATTCATTCATAGAAATAATTTGGTACCTGGAATCATTGTCCAAAATGTTATGCATTCTTTCGGTATAATCCCAACTGTCCATTAGTACCACACCACCACACTTATCTGGTTTCATAACTCTTAGTTTTCTATTATCACTGAGTTGTTTCAGAGTTGTTCTCTCTTGTTCTGTAAGGTTATCGGTAATTTTAGGTCTCTTTTTGTATTCGTCTCTAACCATATTAAGAGCACATATTTCAAAATTGTGTATATCCTGCTGCAAAGGAGGATTATATGTGCTACTTTTACTTAATATTTTGTTCTCATCATTAACATTATCCGAGTACATAACTGCCAAGTTTAACTTTCTTGTAAACAGTTTAATGTCCAAGACTAAGAATTCATTGGGAGCATATTTAAAGAATGTGATATGCTTGTATTTTTAGATTCTGATGAAGTCTTGCGATACGAGACAAAAGCTAGCTCAATCTGTGTGTTTTATGTGGAAATAAAGAGCTTTGGTTCTACTTTGTAAGAGTTCGCCTTTCTATAGTACTGTGGTATTGGAGGACAACCTTTATTGTGCCAAACAGTGGACTTGCATTTTCATATATATAAATACCCACTTACAGATATATACATATGCAAACACACATACATCCATATGTCATTAGATATATATACAGCAATATATATATATATATATATATATATATATATATATATATATATATGTGTGTGTGTGTGTGTGTGTGTGTGTGTGTGTGTGTGTGTGTGTGTCTGTGTAAATATACACACACACATATATATATGTATATATATATATATATATATATATATATATATATATATATAGCTAGGATATGATTCAACAGTTAAGAATTACATATGTTCACAGGCCATGCCAATGGGCGTGAGGGGCCCAGTCAACAAACATGTAACATGTAGCATCAACCCCCTCCAACTAGACAGGTGAAACATACAAACACACAATAAAAGTAAACAAACCACTGATTCCCAGACTAGAGGCAGGATACTACCAGTGGGAGAGACCCACCAAGTCTAATCTTGAAACAAAGACAAGAATGTCCCTTGTGGGACAACCCAAAAAGTCTATGAATATTTGGGTTTCCAGGCATTACACAGATGTCCTATGGCAGGGCATGCATGTTCTTGGACTACAAGGTTGGGGAAGCCTGATGATCCATGGGGCGAGACAACATATGTGATGTGTCCCGAGAAGTGGTGAGTGGGCAGTGTGTACTGGTGTGTCCAGACCTGACCTGCACCCAGCGTAAGGAAGAGCGCCAAAGAGGAGGTGTGGGTGGGGAGCTATAGGTATGTAATTATGGGCCTAGGCATGCAGGTGTTGGCTGGAGCGGTTCTATGTGGACCACCCCAGGGATGTAAGCAATAGTGTGCATTGGGCAGACCCAACACCTAACAAGCAGCCATGCCTGGTATGAGTCCCACAGCAGCAATGTCTAGTTTGCACGGCAAAGGGTGGAATAACTCAATGTGCTGTTGCAAACCCACTAAATGACACCAAAAACCACATGGTTGCAACACCCCACTGTAGGCATGTATGCTGAACTAATTGGCATCACAAGGTATTATTGCTGTCCTCACCCCCACCGAGGGGTGTGAATGTCCAGACCTACCCCCAAATGCAGGGTATATACACAGCTGTTGCTGTAGAAGAAATACCCAGCTGTGGACCTTCCCATCAGCCATCCTGCACATCCCTGGACATGTCCCCTACTATCAACCCCTTGTGTGGCCCAATAACACCACTTACCTATCGACCCCTGTTTCATTCCTAGTAATGTTCACAGTCACAAGTAGGTGACACCCTCCACACAACTATATTGGCAGAATCTGGAACCCTCAACCCAGGTGTATTACTGCAGCTGTCCCAGACAACACATGTAATTAACACATGAAGGGAAAATTCAAGCACACTTGGATCACCACCTGCTCACCACCTGGTGAAGTCCACCACCCCCCAACTAACACTCCATATCCCTACTCCATCTACTGACACTGACACCTCCTGTCTTGCCTCGTATACTATCCCAACACCCTGCAAACCTATACTACTGCTCCCCTACCAATCAGTCGAAAGACCTACTATACAGTTAAAATGTCACCCCCCTTCACCTACCCACCTACACCTTCACTATTCACATCTACTCTACAGCACAGGTATGGCATAACTAAACCTAACCCAAATACCTGAGTGTAACCTATCCAGAACTGCTAAACTGGAATCCCACCTTACATTGACCTTTGTCAACAGTCATACCTGACATGTACACCTGATCTTAAGCATGTATAATACCAACATGTTCATGAAGTAGTGTGGGGTATGTGACAGCAAGCGGGAGTATGCCTGTTTGGGTGGTGGTAAGCAATGCCCACACTGGTTAAGCAATGTGGAGGCCAACCCAGTGTAAGACACCGTAACCAGAGGTCAGCAAGTCTGAGCCTCACGCAAACCAGCACATACCTGCCTACACTTCCCCTGCAGTGCCTTAGGCACACTGTAGCCAACAGCCCTCATCATGGCAAGTAACAACATAATCAGCACGCCCAGGTTCCCACCCCCCCACCCTGCACACTATAGTCCAAGTGAGTTACCACGAAGGCATGGCAGATATACAATCAGCTGCTGTTATCAAAAACATACCATCTGGCACAGTCAGACAATAGTAAAGGAAATGTATGTACATGTGCACAGTGCTCAATCACAGTATTCCGAGCAGTCTATGAGTATCAATGAGCAGTGCCTGTCCACACATACTGTGAATACAGTAGTCTTGTATAATACAGAAGAGAGGAATGGAAAATGGGGCACGCTGTGGGGGCATGTTTCATCCACGGAAGCGGGAGATGAGGCTGGTCTGGTGTGTGAGCAAACTGCTGCTTCTCAAACCCCTGGAAGGATGCTACCAGTGGGAGAAACAGTGTATACCAGCAAAGTTTACTCGTGACACAACAACAGGTCCATCCCTGGAGGGATGCACCAGACTTTCTGGGTCACAGTGATGTTTCCACCAGTATCGGAGGAGGATCAAGGGAAGGCTCAAATGTACATGGACTAAATGGATGAAGAGCCTGCGGAAGGTTGCATCTAGACAGTAAAATGGAGAAGTACTGAGATGTGCAGAGAGGGAAATGTCTGGATGTGTGGTATGGCAGTGCTAGCAACTGGAGAATGGATGGATTCTGCATACATGGAGCTCGGGGCCGGGGAAAGGGATCATGGGGTATGACATTAAGGTAGAAATATGCAAATTAAGCAGAACTACAATAGTGTAGTGGGCAAAGAATCCGCCTAATACACACGCATTCCCAGTATGAGTCCCACTGCAGCACATTCTATTTTCCATGTGAAATCGGTATATCAACATTGTTTTGCTGTATAACCTAATAAATGACATTTATACTTGAACAGGAGTACTGCATTACACATAGATCCACTCACTATTCAAAGGACATGAGATGACACACAGGTATGTATACACAGACAACCTTTAATGGTGTATTTTACAATAATGTATGCCATTACCTACATCACACAGATCTGGACGTATTTAATCAGTGAGGAATGCAAGGGCTACACAGAAAAGTAGATGCAGACAGTGCGGACATATAATATACTATGCTGTCCAGGCCAATCCTGCCAATTCGTACAACTGAAGACAAAGGATTTGCCATCAAGATAGGTAACAATAAACAATAACAGATGTAGTTCAGCAGCCGCCAGTTACAGCCTGTAGTCAAGGCCTAGAGGGACATTTATTACCTGTGATAATGTCTATGTATCTGTCACATGAATGGACTCTGACCAACAAATATCATGGGAGTCCAGGATATGACTGGGATGATAACAGGAATGCTAGTAGCAAATAATGATAGGTCAATACCGAACAATCCCTAACTGTATCACAGCAGGACAAAGCCAGCCATATATGTGGAGGACAGAGGCAGGAACACAGTGCCATACTCGTAATATTGCTGTTACGCACCCTGCAAATTGCTGGTTTTACAGGATTTGTTGCAACATACCCTTATGCAGGAATAACACATCAGGAACACAACTGGAAGTAGACATATATTGACAGCACACAACAGACAGATTGCCGAGGATATATCTAGGACAAGACCTGTGTGGTGCACAGGCAAAAGCAAACAGACAATCCACTGACCATCATGTGGATAGGCCCACTGTTGAGAGCTATGCAGACATACTGCATTCCATCCTAAACTACTATGTACACACAAACACTGCAAGACCAGATATATACAATGCACATAACAACACTACTCACTCTGTCTGTAGGTCTGTAACTTCTTAAGATTGTATAGTTGCCCTGTGTCTGCAAGCCCCGCTGTAACAGGTACTGCAACCTGCCATCTGTAACACTGCTGCCCACATACAGGAAGGATGTCCTCCTTACTGGAAAGGTGAAGGGACAACGCTCACATGAGTAAGCAATTTATAGTACTGGATTGCCATGACAATGGTTAACTGAATCACTACACAGTAGGCTGCATGCAGTCAGCAACTGTTGCACACTGATTGGTGCAGAGCCCATCACCTGATCATGTGCATCACCTACAGAAGCCATGCTGAAATCCATTCACACCAACTCATTCGCTCTACTGGAGATGGAGAGAGAGAGAGAGTGAGAGAGAAAAAAAAAAAATATATATATATATATATATATATATATATATATATATATATATAAAACAAAACTCACACAGTGGGAAACAGATACCTACAAGCCAAAACCAGGAAGGCGTCACACCCGTCCAAAGAAGGAAAAGTATGTAAAACATAACTGTATGTAAATTAATGTAGTATGTGGTATAGATTAATAGCATATATGATGTAGAATGTTTGATATGTGCCATCTGTAGTTGTCCCTGTAATGATGTCCCGCTGAACAACTGCTCTGGACAATACTGCCTGCCCCTGTAAGCAGTGGTACATACCCGCCAACTGTGTAGATCAGCAATGAATGACAAAGATGTCAGTCATAATATATGTGTATGTTATGTTAGTGTGGACAATAGCTGGTGATGGATGTACTTCCGTCATGATAGACACATGGGTGTCAGAGCACACCACTTGCAGGACAGTCATGTTAATGTGTAATGTAGCATGCTCAAATGCCATAGGTGTTTAATAGGTGTACCAGTAATCTCACACCATATTTACCACCCTAATGATTGTCTGTGTTCACATGTGGCACTTGTCTGTGTTGCAGCAAGGCAGAACAGTGCAGCTGCGAATGAAAGACAGTTACAGAATGTGGACCAGATGTCTGCATGCACTCCACATATCTGTGTGATACAGAATGTGATGTGTATGTGTACAGATACACAGACACTTATATAGACATAGGTATATCAACAACGTACAACATATATCCACACATATATTAACATAGATGTATATTTATACACATATATATAGTGGCACTGACAATGGCATGCAGGTGAAATAGTCTGTAACAGGCCAGCAAAGATAAGTGTCCCTACAGGGAGCATGGCTACAAACACATATCACAAAGCATGGCACATGCACAGCACAAAGCTTGGTACAATACAACATATGTCCCAATGGTAAGTAATCAGCTGACATAACAATTGCAGTCTGTGAATAGTTTGTTGTAACTTATATGGTGGGGGAGAAAAAATATGCGTATTAAGAACTATGGTAACCCTGCTGTATGGGTGGTTCAGACCTGTTTCCATCTTTATGTCTTCCAGGAAACATGTCACATAGTCGTCTTCCCGCATACAGTGCCGCTGAGATAGAGATCATTATCAACCACCTGGTACAGCAGTACCTACTACTGTTTGGGTGGACAGCCCATGACCAGCAGAAGAGGACCGCCCTCTGGAACAACCTAGTCCACAGGGTCAATGATGTCGGATTGCATAACAGCAGCTATGAGCAGGTCCAGCATCATTGCACCAACCTGCTTCACCATGTACGTTGGTGTAGCTGCCATAAGGGGGCACCACCTCACAATGGGGGGGCAACCTGCCCATCCACCCCTCACCAGTGTGGAGGAGCTTCTCAGCAGCCTTGTGGCACATGTCCGCTTGCAGCATCTACACCTGGCAGGGCACATCTTGAAGATGGGTGCCAACAACACACCAGCTGAGCAGTGTGCAGGTAAGGCCCCAGGGCACATCAGTACCCCACTCTTGTGTTGGCATCTGCATCTGTACTGGTATATCATGCAAAACTGAGATGTCATATACATAGTCTGCTGCCGTGTAGTATTAATAAACAGTTGTGTATAAGCTGTAATATTGTGTAATTCTACTGTTGATGTAACATAATGCTGCACTCACCTTTTATGAATGCCACAGCTGTGGCCACTGACATCAGCATTCTCACACATCTATGTAGGTCCCTCCAGGATACCACCACGGCAGCAGCCGTAGCCGGTGAGTATGGTTCGTATTCATGCATGATGATAAACTGGGCATGTAATAGCTATGGGATATCCCATGCACACGTCTAACACACCTACCCATATGGCATGCTGTACACATTCAGGTTTTGTTGCTGTGAAATGCATTGCATCACAGTAGAGACCATGCTGGGATATTGGAAGGGTACAACAGGCACATGCAAAATAACTAACATCCTGTCAATGTGCAATGTGTCCACAGGGATGTGAAGTGTGGCAGGACACATGGCCTACAGTAGGGACATGTGTGACTCAACACCATCATGGCTGCAGCTGCACACAATCAGGTTAAGTAAATGTTGCAGACATAACCATGACCCCACAGCACTCGTGACAACAGTGTGTGCACTCCAAGGGATATTCACATGAGTAGACCTTGAAACCATGCAGAGGTCTGGGACATGTGCAGGGCATCCCTCACAGCCATGGTAAGGTCTGCAGGTTGTCAGTGTAATAATCATGTACTGGTCATACATGCACTGTTGATGTGATCTGTAATGCAGACATCAGGCATTCACAACTGATAGTTGTTCACATATCATCCCAGGTATGAGTTGCTACAACACATTGGGGCTGTGAGCATTGGAGATGACATAACCGACACAGTACTACAGATGTATCAATGGTTTCTACACCTGCGAGGTATGGTGCACAGTACAAGGCAGGGTGTGGAACAGGTCCACAGTAACACTTTGTACATGGGTGCAATGTTAACATGGGGAAGAGCCATCACCTACCAAGAAAGCCCATGCCTCACACACATGTATACTGCCGCTAGCATGATGTCACTATAGTTGCACTGCATGCTTTTGAGCACCATATGTAATGCATGTTAACAGAAGGGTAATGGGAGAATTGTGTGTACAAATGTTGTACAAATCCACATGTAAGAGTGTGGTGTGTGTGTGTGTGTGTGTGTGTGTGTGTGTGTGTGTGTGTGTGTGTGTGTGTGTGTGTGTGTGTGTGTGTGTGTGTGTGTGTGTGTGTGTGTGTGTGTGTGCCCGTGTTTGCACAGGCAATAGTGGGCTTGACCACATGGTGGTATTTCCCCTTGGGATTGTGCTGTACATGGAGTGTGACATGGGACACCAGGACAACCTGTCAGGTATGTGAACACAGGACAGCTGATAGCATAACAAGGTCTGTAGCATTGTGCATGCATTGGGTGGTGGAGTACATACCAGGTACACACATCTTATTGCCAGCATCAGATAGGTAACTGGCTACCTACATATGCAGCACTACAAATGAAATGGGTAATTACCACAGCACATCAGTGAGTGTATACAAGTAACACTGTTGCCCGCATGATGGGTCACTTGTGCAGCAGATGTGGTATGGACTGAGCAAGACTGCAGTATGAGGCTCTGGTGTGTGACATATGGAGTGAATGTAGCGGCCCCAACCATATAGGGGCCTCGTACACCATTACTGCCCATACACAGGGTAATACAGGTTGACAGCAGTGAGGCCATGTACAGCCTACTCCACCCAAGTCAGGGAGGTGATGGAGTAACAGGTCAGGTGTTGTAACCACACATGTAGGCATGGAGAGGAATGATATGTTAATGGGCTGTAGTTATGCATGTATATTAGCAAGTGCCATGCAGGATGGGGAACATATGTAACTGGCTGTGGGACTGTCTGTAAACTCAGGGAAAGTGAGGTAGTAAGGTGGCTGTCAGTGTGAAATTGTGTGTGAGTGTGTGTACTGTTATGCAATACTGTACAGGTCTTAACATGTGTATTTGTTTCCCCCACAGGTGGCAAGGTGGGTCAGGGTCCCTCCTGCACACAAACTGAGGTAGGTGTCCCTACAGACACCGATGATGATGATGGTAAAGGTGAAACACAGGTGGGGTTGTCAGAGGCTGACACTGCACGAACATGTGTCATCACCCTCCAAGCCACCCCAAACCTGCACACAGTTACAATGCCCCTAGAAACCCCATCACATGTGGCCATAGCAGAGGGAAAATTGGTGCTTGGTGGCAATGACCAGGAAAGTGTGGTGTCCATGCCAACTGTGTTGGGTCACAGCCAGCATAGTCAGATGTCCAAAAGGCCACAACATCGGCAGATGTACTATGGTGCTTGTGGGAGGACCGCAGGTCATCATGCCCTTGGCAGAGCCGCCAAAGCTGGTTCCACCAGGGGTATGTTTCAGGCCATAATGGAGGTACAGGCATGTATGGAAATGCACACCAGACAGGGCCTGAGGCTGCAGAGGTCTGCTTTCACAGCTGTAAATGGCAACCTCCATGAACTCACTGGTGCCTTCCGTGAATATACAGAGGTCATGGATAGATGGTGGGGTGAGATGGTAGGCCTCCTCTACTGTGGTATGTCTGTGCTAGAACATGTGGTGGGAGTGGTATGATGGCCGCATGGACATAGGCCAGAGACACCAGCAGCTGGCAGTCAATGTGGATGTGCCAGGATGCCCAGCTGCTCCCGTAGTGGCAGTACAAGCCCCAGCGCACCACAGGGGCTGCTGTTTACACCACACCACACCACAGCAGGCCTCATGCACTTGGCCCTGGCCAGTCCCAGGCGGGATATGGTTCCAGCGGATATATGTCATCATCAGGGGAGAGGAGAGTAGCACCTCAAGGTCTGTACCTGCACTTGCCCATGGAACACCTGGCAGGAACAGTCAGCATGTTTGTGGCTGGAGGCAGTGAACTGCACACCCTGCCAGCTATGGTCTGCAGCTGTCCAACATCACCTGTATAGGGCAGCCACATGGTGGAACTGTGTGCATGCATACCCACACACTATGCAACCACACCTAGGGCGACCCCATACCAACACACACCACATCACCACACCCCAATCAATGAACCACATCCCTCACCCACACACATGGTGACACATGTGTGGACCACCCTCAGCCACTGGCACACCTGCAACATACCCTGTGCATATGATGATAACTGTGCCACATCCCTGTCATCCATAACATTGATGCAGGGACAGGCTACTATGGTTCTGATGCACACGGTGACTGTAATGGAGTGCCATGATGTACCGCAGTGTAGAATGTCATCAGGGGTAATGTGTACTGCATACATGTAAGGTAGTGTAGCCATGCAGCTAAGATGACTTTCACACACCCTGTGCATATGATGATACCTGTGCCACATCCCTGTCATCCATAACATTGATGCAGGGACAGACTAACATGGTTCTGATGCACACAGTGACTGTGATAGAGTGCCGCAATATACTGCAGTGTTGAATTTAGTCAGGGGTAATGTGTACTGCATACATGTCAGGTAGTGTAGCCATGCAGCTAAGATGACTTTCACACATCCTGTGCATATGATGATACCTGTGCCACATCCCTGTCATCCATAACATTGATGCAGGGACAGACTAACATGGTTCTGATGCACACAGTGACTGTGATAGAGTGTCGCAATACACTGCAGTGTTGAATGTAGTCAGGGGTAATGTGTACTGCATACATGTCAGGTTAGCCATGCAGCTAATATGACTTTCATACACCCTGAGCATATGATGATACCTGTGCCACATCCCTTTCATCCATAACATTGATGCAGGGACAAGCTAACATGATTCTGATTCACACAGTGACTGTGATAGAGTGTTGCAATGTACTGCAATGTAGCATGTAGTCAGGAGTAATGTGTACTGCATACATGTCAGGTAGTGTAGCCATGCAGCTATGATGCATCTCAGCTGTTGGTAACACCAATTGTTATCCCCATACTGTCATCCATTTGTGCTTTAGGCATACATGTATCAGCAGAATGGTCTGCAGTCATATTTCACAAGGGTATGCCAGTGTGGTGACACCATGGCTGTTACATATGTGGTGTACAGTTGCACACATGGCACAGGTATGTATAGCAGTTATTGGCCATTCAAACTTGACCAGTGGCCTGCTGGTACAGGTATAATCTGCACCCTTATGTCAACCCATCCACATACACACACATCATTACTTGGCAACACTGTATCAAAACCCAAACCCAGGTATGTAGTGCTACTGAACTGTGTGTCTGTCTTTGCACACATGACACCATCTGTAGGGTGAAGTGTGTACCAGGTCACATACTACATGAAGACCATTCACAGACATGTACAATATGGTAATGGGGACGTAATGTTTGTATATGGAGAATACATAGTGTGTCATACCATCATATACACATTGACTGACACATAACAGGTATACACACATCTTAGAGACCTGGTTGTATAGTTGCTAACTAACTAGTCCATGTGTCCAGTGTTTTACAGGTAGGCTGCACACAACACATGTGTAACTGGGCTGTATCTTGTCATCTGCTACCTGTATGGGTGATGGTGACATTGACCACCTGAGAGTTGTACGTGGTCCATATACCAGGTGTACCATGGTGGAAAGACAGTGTACACAGCACCCACACCCCCCACTGGATATTGTACACACTAGAACCCATCTTGATACTCTGACATACCCACTATCACACATTGGCCATGATGCAAAAACAACCCATTGCATATCACAACAGTGGTACCACAGGGATATGCATGTGATGCACATGCCACAGGCATATTAAGGTGTTGCATTGCATTGCCATAGGAGACAACAACAATATTCATACTACTGTGTGGCAATGTGTATTGTAATAGGAGTATGTGGACTCGGAATGGTGTACCCTACAGATATGCACACATGCATTCATACACACACATGGCAAACCTCAATGGGATTCCCATGCCTTCCAACCCATTGTTGCAACACTGTTGTGCTGGTACTGCAATGCACATGTAGCTGTTAGGGAGAGGAGTGTAACAGACTACATGTTATGTTAATGGGGTTGAGAGGCACCACACACTATATGAGTTATACAAATAGGCATCCCTCCCAGCCAAACACGTCTGGCCTGCAATACACTACCAAGTGCTGGACATCCCATAACCAGGTCCAGTGACAACATGGGCACACAATGTTACCTGTACTACATTCCACCTGTATGATGTCAGGCTGGTATTGTAACATGTCATGCAGTACAGTCTGGCTCTCATGGGTTATGTATTGTGTGGAAGCTATCAGCATTACCAGGCTTCAGATACACAGACACAGATATGCAGATACAGGTATACATACTTTTATATATATATATATATATATATATATATATATATATATATATATATACATGTGACTACACATACACACGCAGTTATATGTACAGTAAAATACATAAGTGGAAGGTGCACACAATATGGAACAGCCACTATGCCTATAGTTGACCATTGAATGACTGGACACTGTATGTGCCTCCCATACAAATGACAATCATTGCCTGTGACATACACCCACAGAGAGGTCATAAGTAAAACAACACCCACAGGTTTGCAGACATGGAAACCTTTAATCATGTACTATTATAGTTCTACATGCCATGCCGTATAGCTGTTCAGACACTGACAACAATATCAACGGAGTGATGCTACAATGGACCAGTTACAGTCATGCAGTAGTCTGGAAAGGTTCACAGCTGTTGCTGTCCAGGCCAAACCATTCACATTGTACAATGGGAAAGACACACTGGGCCACATGATACCTAACAATCAACAGTATGTGATCCAGGTGTGTAGTTCAGCAGCCTCTATCTACACACTGTACAAACACAGTAGGTGGTATAGATGTCATATGACCACATGGGTTGTAACTGCTAGATAACATGGCATAACTGGCACAATCATGAGCACACCAACACACAGAACTGTTTTATGGCAGGGGGCAGTAGTTCTGCATTAACCAGATCCATTTCAGTAATGTGTATATAGGTGAAGTATATGGTACTGTACATCCAGATACCCATATGGCAGCTCAGCCCTGATACCCCCACATTTTGTAGCAGCCTAGGCCATTTCTGGTGCTCCCCCCTAGACTCAATATTACAGGGCCATATACCACTGTTACATACACTGGGCTCTGCAGTGCATGAGGGCACACATGTATTGTGTATGTGACACCCACACATATATGGCCCCAGCCCCACCATATGTGTGGGGGTTACAACGGCAGTAGACAGATGGCAAACATGGCAGTGTGTTATACCAGCCCACTATGGATCAACCACCGACATCATGATATATGTGCAAAACTTGGTATGTAGGTGATGGACAGAGGCTGGAATACAGGCACATATGTGGACAACTGTTGCCATTCACTACTCAAGGTGCAGGTGTTACAGGATAGTCTGTAACATACCCTTAGTAAGGGAAGTGATGGTAGAGATGGTCATGGATGTAGCCATGTACTGGTAACACACAACACACACTCTGCCAGTGTATTATCTGACACAAGACCTGTGTGGTTGACAGACAAGCCATGATAGGCACAGCTCTGGCCAGCATGAGGGTAGGCCCACAGTTGTGTGCTATGCAGACAGACAGCATTCCATGGCAAGCTAATATATACACCCACACCCTGTAACACCAGTACTTTACAAAGCATAACACAACTCTACTCGTAGTCTGTCTGTACTTCCTGATCCTCCTACAAATAAGTGGCTATCCTGAGTGTGCCAGTTCTCCTGTAAGGGGTATTGCTACATGCAGTTGCTAGCACTGCTGTCCACACACAGGATGGATACCCATCACACAGGAGATGTAATGGGACCACGCACATATGATGTGGGAATCAATAGTAGGTGGTTGCCATGACAGTGTTAATTGGGTGTAGTACACATGTGTAATCGTATATCTGGCTATCTGGATAGGTATATATACATATATTCCCACCACATGTCCAGGACATGAAGTGTAGACCAACCCCAGCCCATATGTTCCCAATGCTGTAGTTGTAGGGGATGTCAGGTATGCACAGCAGGTATTAAAAAAGAAAGAGATGGAATGGCAGTTGAAATTGGCAGCTATGTTCCCCCCATGGTTGAATGAAACTATATCTATAACCCTATGTTAATTGAAAAGGCTAAAATGATCACATAAATTGCATGTTATTAAATACTGTGTATATGTTTTAGAACATTTTAAAGAATTTGTTATAAAGTGTTTTTTAACTTTCTTTTTTATCTATTTATTTAACAAACAGTAGTTATTTATAATCAGTTTCTAATGGAGTACTTTAAATGTTAATGACTAATTAATTATATTAGATATGGATTGGTGGAACAACTCATGACATCTAGAAGTAACATAATTTATAAAGAGTCTAGGCAATGGAATTAATTGTATTCTGAAGAAGTCTCCTTAGCAGAAATGAAAGCACTAAATACATTTTTTTGTAATACGGTTTGTTGTTTTGTCTATTAATAAAGTATATTCGGATGTGGACCTGACCGTTTTTTATAATTTTTTATTTTATGTATAGCAGGTATACTAGTAGACTATTGTTACTGTCATTGGGATTGTCTTCACAGACATGGTGTGTGTGGGAGGTCACATCTGCTCATACCATGTGTGCCATTGGTTACTGAATGACATCTAAAGGACATCAGTGTACAGTACCACTGCTAGCACGTAATACTGCTGTGGACTGCAGCAGAGATATTGGCCAATATATGTGGAGGGTCTGGCGGAGTCTGTACAGTCCAGAGGTATACACATAAGCCCTTATTACTACACATGTGTACCACGCCTGACAATATGAATGTGGATGGCAATGTAGATGGGTGTAACACATAACAACTGGTATATAATGTCCACTATAGGTCATGCATTCACACACCCCTGCCTGGCCTGTAACAGTATGACCATTGGTACAGGGGTGCCATGGCCACATACTGCACAATAGGGTATTGGCATACATCTGCACTGCATCCCAATGCCTTGGCTGACATACATGACTGTTAGGGAAGGGACAGAAGTGGGACATCTGGCCAGTATCAGCACAAGACATCCCACTGGGTAGGGGCACTCAGATGCTAGGCATGTCACAATGCACTGTGCAAGCTGCAGGCAGACTGGTTCAACACTGGCCTACATCTCCGAATGGGGAATGCACATGTACTTGCATATAACGCAGGCTCAATAGGCAAGTCACAGCACAGGGTAAGATACACCTGTGTGATAATGCATATCCACAACCAAAGTGAACACAGCCACAGCTACATATGGTTAGCTAACATGGTATTTCAGTATATGGACTATGTGTTCAACACCATATTCATATGTGCCACTCCCAGATTGACCCTACATATACTTGCTTGCTACACAGTTTGGTCTGGTGTCTGCCTGTTGTATGGGATGTGAGTGGTTATGGCCGTACAAACATGTACACCACTACAGTACCATACAGTGAGGCAGCATGTAACATCTGATAGTACGGGAACTAGAACAATGTCATCTACCACAGCCTGTACACAGGCTAAGGTACATATCAACACTACACACACTGTTGACATTCAGCATAGGTACACAGACCTCAGTACTGTACGAACATCCACAGAATGTGCAGGTAATGTCATGTAATGTAACCCTACTGTACATAACATGTGTAGCAGTCAGATATATCAGTGGCTTGTTCTCAGATATGATGCCACAAAGTATGTTGTACAGCACATATGCACCACTTCATGCACGACATATGTACAAAGATTGACAGAGGTGTGGCTGGAAGCACACACACAGGGCCAGTATTGACATATTTCTGTGATAACCACATACATTTACTGTTGTTACAGGGTTGTTGCAATATATGTCCTTTGAGGGATATGACGTCTGTGACCACCACAGCTTTTTCCATCACCTGACTGCAGTCCTCACACTACCTTCAGCAGTCGACATCTAGATGTTCCGTGGGTGACACATGCAACCACAGACACAACACTGCCCAGGCTGCAGATGACCTTGCAGATGGAGATTCCCCATAAACATGAACTGACATGGCAGGTATTGAGACATGTACGACAACCATATCCACACAAACACTGTTAAAGCAACATTACTCCAAATGCAGTATAGTGGCATTTACAGTCTCTAGTCAGGTCAGGCACATCCACCTCCTGTTTGTTGAACTGTTCCCACAGTGTATGTTGTTAGAGGTACACTGTAATCCATCTGAAATGCTGTTTGCCAAATGAAAGATCTAGTTCCTGCTCACAGTGGGTGAAAAGGGCCAACACCACCATGATGTTCCTAGGTATTGGAGTGTGTTTCCATACAATTGGCTATGGGATTGTTACCACAGCTGTTTCACATGCAATCAGCTAGGGGAGGGCTGTGATTCATGCAGAGGCCATCAGCTGATCATGAGCATTACTTACATTACACATGCTGCTGTCTAAGCAAAGCAGGTGTCGGTCTCCACGTCTACCTGAGAGAGGGTGGAGGAAGCAGATAGAGACAAATACGTGTCAGGGAGGGATGGGAGAGCAACACTGAAGCATGTTTGTGTCACACACCTAGCAGCATAGGGTAACAAACCCCTGACAACTATGTAGTGCTAGAACAGCTCGCTGCAATTATTGGATGTGCCACATGGGTTACCTGTTGTGGAGCACTCAGAACATATATGTGATGATGAGTGACATCTGCAACAGGGATAAAGTAGCTCTACAGTAGGTGACATACACATGCTTGTCATCATGAACAGGTGCCAGAGTCAACACAGCCATACTTTCACAAGGACACACCCACATTGACACACGAGGCAGGGCCAGGTGTACAACTCATCGGTTGTGGGTTTTCCACATCACATCACTGTGCAGGTATCCCATGCACCACACAGATCATATGGGGGTCTGTATGGGCTAAGGGTATGAGAAAGTGTCTGACATCAGACAGCATGCTGCAGTATGCCCATGGGGGTTGTAGGGAGTGTTGATGTGAACATCTGAAGCATGCAACACACTCACAAACACACAGGGTGCCAGTACTGAGATGCATGTCCAGGTCAAACCATTCAGTTGAAATTGGCAGCTATGTTCCCCCCAGGGTTGAATGAAACTATATCTATAACCCCCATCTTAATTGAAAAGGCTAAAATGATCACATAAATTGCATGTTATTAAATACTGCATATATGTTTTAGAACATTTTAAACAATTTGTTATAAAGTGTTTTTTAACTTTATTTTTATCTATTTATTTAACAAACAGTAGTTATTTATAATCAGTTTGTAATGGGGTATTTTAAATGTTAATGACTAATTAATTATATTAGATATGGATTGGTGGAACAGCTCATGACAATTAGGTGTAATATAATTTATAAAGAGTCTAGGCAATGGAATTAATTGTATTCTGAAGAAGTCTCCTTACCAGAGATGAAAGCACTAAATACATTATTTTGCAATATGGTTTGTTGTTTTGTCTATTAATAAAGTGTATTCGGATGTGGACCGGACCATTTTTTATAATTTTTTATTTTATGTATAGCAGGTATACTAGTAGACTATTGTTTCTGTCATTGGGATTGTCTTCACAGACATGGTGTGTGTGGGAGGTCACATCTGCTCATACCATGTGTGCCATTGGTTACTGAATGATATCTAAAGGACATCAGTGTACAGTACTGCTGCTAGAACATAATGCTGCTGTGGACTGCAGCAGAGATATTGGCCAATTTATGTGGAGGGTCTGGCGCAGTCTGTACATTCCAGTGGTATACACATAAGTCCTTAGTACTACACATGTGTACCACGCATAACAATATGGATGTGGATGGCCATGTAGATGGGTGTAACACATAACGACTGGTATATGATGTCCACTATAGGTCATGCATTCAGACACCCCTGCCTGGCCTGTAACACTATGACCACTGGTACAGGGGTGCCATGGCCACATACTGCACAATAGGTATTGACATACATCTGCACTGCATCCCAATGCCCTGTCTGACATACATGACTGTTAGGGAAGGGCCAGAAGTGGGACATCTGGTTAGTATCTGCACAAGACATCCCACTGGGTAGGTACATTCAGCTGCTAAGCATGTCACAATGCACTGTGCAAGCTGCAGGCAGACTGGCTCAACACTGGCCTACATCTCCGAAGGGGGAATGCACATGTACCTGCATATAAACCAGGCTCAATAGGAAAGTCACAGCACAGGGTAAGATACACCTGTTTGATAGTGCATATCCACAACCAAAGTGAACACAGCCACAGCTACATATGGTTAGCTAGCATGGTATTTCAGTATATGGGCTATGTGTTCCACACCAACCTCATATGTGCCACTCCCAGACTGACCCTACATATACTGGCCTGCTACACAGTTTGGTCTGGTGTCTGTCGGTTGTATGGGATGTGAGTGGTTATGGCCCTACAAACATGTACACCACTACAGTACCATACAGTGGGGCAGCATGTAACATCTGATAGTAGGGGAACTAGAACAATGTCATCTACCGCAGTCTGAACACAGGCTAAGGTACATATCAATACTACACACACTGTCGACATTCAGCATAGGTACACAGACCTCAGTACTGTACGAACATCCACAGAATGTGCAGGTAATGTCATGTAATGTAACCCTACTGTACATAACATGTGTAGCAGTCAGATATATCAGTGGCTTGTTCTCAGATATGATGCCACAAAGTATGGTGTACAGCACATATGCACCACTTCATGCATGACATATGTACAAAGATTGACAGAGGTGTGGCTGGAAGCACATACACAGGGCCACTATTGACATGTTTCTGTGATAACCACATACATTTACTGTTGTTACAGGGTTGTTGCAACATATGTCCTTTGAGGGATATGACGTCTGTGACCACCACAGCTTTCTCCATCTTCTGACTGCAGTCCTCAGACTACCTTCAGCAGTCGACATCTAGATGCTCCGTGGGTGACAAATGCAACCACGGACCCAACACTGCCCAGGCTGCAGATGACCCTGCAGATGGAGATTCCCCATAAACTTGAACTGACATGGCAGGTATTGAGACATGTACAACAGCCATATTCACACAAACACTGTTAAAGCAACATTACTCCAAATGCAGTATAGTGGCACTTACAGTCTGTAGTCAAGTCAGGCACATCCACCTCCTGTTTGTTGAACTGTTCCCACTGTGTATGTTGTTAGAGGTACACCGTAATCCATCTGAAATGCTGCTTGCCAAATGACAGATCTAGTTCCTGCTCACAGTGGGTGAAAAGGGTCAACACTACCATGATGTTCTTAGGTATTGGAGTGTGTTTCCATACAATTGGCTATGGGATTGTTACCACAGCTGTTTCACATGCAATCAGCTAGGGGAGGGTTGTGATTCATGCAGAGGCCATCAGCTGATCATGAGCATTGCTTACATTACACATGCTGCTGACTAAGCAAAGCAAGTGTCGATCACCACGTCCACCTGAGAGAGGTTGGAGGAAGCCGATACAGGCAAATACGTGTCAGGGAGGGATGGGAGTACAAAACTGAAGCATGTTTGTGTCACACACCTAGCAGCATAGGGTAACAAACCCCTGACAACTATGTAGTGCTAGAACAGCTCGCTGCAATTATTGGATGTGCCACATGGGTTACCTGTTGTGGAGCACTCAGAACATATATGTGATGATGAGTGACATCTGCAACAGGGATGCAGTAGCTGTATGGTAGGTGACATACACATGCTTGTCGTCATGAACAGGTGCCAGAGTCAACACAGCCATACTCTCACAAGGACACACCCACATTGACACACGAGGCAGGGCCAGGTGGACAACTCATCGGTTGTGGGATTGCCACATCACATCACTGTGCAGGTATCCCATGCACCACACAGGTCATATGGGGGCTGTATGGGCAAAGGGTATGAGAAAGTGTCTGACATCAGACAGCATGCTGCAGTACGCCCATGGGGGTTGTAGGGAGTGTGGATGTCAACATCTGCAGCATGCAACACACACACAAACACACAGGGTGCCAGTACTGACATGCATGAGTGCATGTCTGCACAGGTGTGCAGTGATCGACTGCACCAGATGGCTGTTCAAGGCTAGGTGATGGGTGTACCTTGGCATCAGACCACATGACGATGGTCTGCACTGTGACTTAGGGATGTAGTGTCAACATTTGCCCACACAGGCAGGTACTGTATCTGCCATCTGGTCACCTAGGTGATTACTGTGTGTGGGCAATACTGTGCATTGCTTGCCATGTCTGTGTTCCTTCCTTCATGACATGGATAGCATATGGGATGTGCACACTTCCCACATGCATGTACTGTGACATGTGGAACTATACCTGGGGTGTCCGGCTCATGTTGTTTACACAGATTATCATCAGATGCGCCAGTCCTGCCCACCTGTGGCAAGAGCTGGTAATGGCCAGCAGCTTTACCCTGCACCTATATGGAGTGCATGCTATCAACATTCCTTGGTGTCAGTGGCATCTATCCATACGGGCATATTGTCAGGCATGGTATGTCTGTTGTGGGTCACATGTGATGGCACCACAGGTGGTGCAGGTGTCCATGGGGGAACATGGGGGAGGTGCACTGTCTGCACATATGTGCATATTGGACAGATGGACTGGGTGCCATGCCCTCTGTGGCCCACCGCTGTCACTCCATAGTTACTATCAGTGGCCAATATGCAGTGTACTACTCACATATTGGCTGTTACCTAGGCATTTGTGTGTTTATGACACATGTGGTGAGAGTGTGTGCTTGGTAATACTGGGCTTGCTAACTGTGATTGCCTGGCCTTGATGTCACATGTCTGGGTATGGCTCTGCACCCTAGCCTCTCAGCCATATCACATGTGTTATCCCTGTACAGTGGACGTTGTGATATATAGTATGGCCACCATATAAGAAATATGCAAAACCCGCTCCACATTGGCCACACAGTTACAACCACCCCTACAGAGGACATGGGTTACAAACACACACACACACCCTATCTGTTATGTTTGGGAGTAGAACCCCTACCTAACTAGTGTATGTAATTACATCACTACACAGTTATAGTACGTGCCACAAATATTACTTGAGTAGTCTTTGCCCAAAAGTGTATTTCACAATGACTGACATCAGCAGGATTGCCCAAGTAGGGCATTTGAAATGACAGCAAGAGACTAGCCTAAAATGCATTGCTCCCTACACAGACAGTGACACACACAATACATCCAGAACTGCCATGTGTGGGGATGGAATCCAACCATGCTTGTAATTCACAATACAGCAGTATGCAGTTACAGGATGTGCTACTGTGATTACTGGTCTACAACCTTCCCAGAGGTGTATTTCTAGGTGTGTGATATTGGCAGCCTTGCAAAAGGTGGGTATGTGAAATGTGAGGGGTGTGAGTACTCTAAAAGGATTGCTCTTTATACAGTCAGACATGCATGCATACACACACAGTTGGCAGGTCAAGGGTTAGAACTCCCAACTAACTCCTTAATCACACTATGGCCATATGATGTCATGGGATGTGCTACAGAGATTACTGGGCTATGATCATCCCAGAGGTGTATATCAAGGTGTGTGACATCGGCAGCCTTGCCAACAGTGGGTATTTGACTTGTATGGGGTGTGAGTATCCTAAAAAGAATTGCTCTCTACACAGTCAGACATGCACACAAACACAGACACACACTCATACATGCAGTTCCCAGGTTTGGGGTTGGAACTCCTATCTAATTAGTTTATCACACTACAGCTGTATGTGGTTATGGGATGCTCTACAGAGTTTACTGGGCTGCAACCTTCCCTGAAGTATATTTCTAGGTGGGTGACATCAGCAGCCTTGCCAAAGTTGGGTATGTAAAATGTAAGGGATGTGAGTAGCCAAAAAGCATTGCCCTTTACACAGTCAAACATGCACGCATACACACACAGTCGGCAGGTCGGGGGCTAGAACTCCCAACTAACTCTTTAATCACACGATGGCCATACAATGTTACAGGATGTGCTATGGAGATTACTGGGATATGATAGTCCCAGAGGTGTATTTCAAGTAGTGGAACATCAGCAGCCTTGCCAAAGGTGGGATTTTGATGTGTAAGGGGTGTGAGCAGCCTATAAAGCATTGCTCTCTACACAGTCAGTAACAGACTCACACATGCACAGTTGCCACATCTGGGGTTTGACTTCCTACCTAACTACATTATCACACTACAGCAGTACGCAGTTGCAGCATGTGCTACAGGGATTACTGGGCTGCAGCTTTCCCAGGGGAACATTTCTAGGTGGGTGACATCAGCGGCCTTGCCAAAGTCATGTATGTGAAATGTAAGGGGTGTGAGTACCCTAAAAGCATTGCTCTCTACACAGTCAGACATGCACGCATACACACACAGTTGACAGGTCGGGGGCTAGAACTCCCACCTAAATCCTTAATCACACTATGGCCATACAATGTTACAGGATGTGCTATGGAGATTAATGGGCTATGATCATCCCAGATGTGTATTTCAAGTAGTGTGACAGCAGCAGCCTTGCCAAAGGTGGGTATTTGACATGTAAGGGGTGTGAGTAGCCTAAAAAGCATTGTTCTCTACTCAGTCAGTGACAGACAGACACACACACATGCACAGTTGCCACATCTGGGGTTTGACCTCCTACCTAACTACATTATTACATTACAGCAGTACGCACTTACAGCATGAGCTACAGAGATTACTGTGCTACAGCTTTCCCAGGGGAGTGCTTCTAGGTGGGTGTTATCAGCAGCCTTGCCAAAGTTGGGTATGTGAAATGTAAGGGGTGTGAGTACCCTAAAAGCATTGCTCTCTACACAGTCAGACATGCACACATACACACACAGTTAGCAGGTCGGGGCTAGAACTCCCAACTAACATCTTAATCTCACTATGGCCATACGATGTTATGAGGTGTGCTAGGGAGATTACTGGGCTATTATCATCCCAGAGGTGTATTTCAAGTTGTGTGACATCAGAAGTCTTGACAAAGGTGTGCATTTGATGTGTAAGGGGTGTGAGTAGTCTAAAAAGCATTGCTGTCTACACAGTCAGTTATAGACGGACATGCACACACAAACTCACACATGCACAGTTGCCACGGTTGGAGGTTGACCTCCTACCTAACTACATTATCACACTACAACAGTATGCAGTTACAGCATGCGCTACAGAGATTACTGAGCTACAGTTTTCCCAGGGGAGTATTTCTAGGTGGGTGACATCAGCAGCCTTGTCAAAGTTGGGTATGTGAAATATAAGGAGTGTGAGTACCATAAAAGCATTGCTCTCTACACAGTCAGTGAGAGACAGACACACATGAACAGTGACATACATTCACACACACAGTTGCCATGTCAGGGGTTAGAACTCTTACCTAACTAGTTTATCACACTACAACAGTACGCAGTTATGGGATGCACCATGGGGATTATTGGCCTACAACTCTCCCAAAGGTGTATTTCACATTTGATAACCTCAGCAGGCTTGTCAGGGTACCGCTATGGGGTGGCCAGTGTGTGCATGGCCCACACACCATTCATTTAGGGGTGACATGCTACAAGCGGCCACACACACAGGGTCATATGTCACAGGTGCATGTATAGGGCAACCAGCTGACTACATGCTTGTACAGCCATGTTGCATAGCTGGCACGTAGATCACATAGTCTGTGGTGCTGACAGGTACTGGTCACTAGTAACTGCAGTGTGTGACATCTGCACCTGATGTGTTTGGGGCCCTTTGGCTGTGTGCTGGGTGGGACAGGTGTGGATGGCTCCTTGTCATGGTCACCCTCTTCCACACATCAATAGCCATCTACCTTTGGCTTATTATGGTGTGTTGTCCTTACATATATGTCTGTATTACTATCCACTGTGTGTGCAAGGCATGAGTGGTGCATACGGACATATGTCTGCAGTAACAATTGCAACCGCTGGATGTGTCGGTCCACTGGTATTTGCATACATGGACTTCATGTGTTTGTGTGTGAGCATGCCCAGTATGACCTTTCAGTATGTTGATGACTGACATTGCCTTCATTTCTCTAAGTGTGTGAGCAATTCCAGTAAGGACATCTGTTTTGCATGTGTGGAGCATGTCCGGTGGTTTGTACTGCACAGCTGACCTCTGTGTTGTACACCAACAGGTAGCATGCTGTGTCTGCAGGGTATCCACTGATCATTTGGCATTGACTGTTGCAACATGTCTGCATAGCGGGGGGTACACTTAACTATTTATATGTTTCTACACCGGAATGGGGGGTGCACCTGACTGTTACTATATTTCTATGTGGGGTGGGGGGCACACCTGAGAGTTGTTCAAATTTGCTAGGACTGTACTGGTATGTCCTGTAGTCCATTTCAGTCAGTAGTCTTACCTATTGTGCTGGCTAAGCCATACCGGTGTACTACAGTTTTTATCTTTTGATTGCATACACGTTAGTTTCTGACTTCCTAGCCATCACAACTGACATCCCACTACCTGGCCTGCTGTAGTCTATATGTGTAGGCCTGGGTGGGAGTTACCCATACCCCTCATTCAGAGGCCATAGTACAACATTTATTTGTGTTTGTCTATACCTGTCCTGCTGGCTGTGACTGTTGTTGGGTATGTGAACCCCCCACTCCTGACTGGCATGTGTGAGTCCCTTATCTTGTGGGTGCCCCAGTATTGAGGGTGGTGCTGTAGGGCTGCCTATGTCAGATGCACATAGTACACTGCCTATGCAGGGTTAGGCACTGGTAGTGTAATGTTTGGCATCCCTTTTACTGTATGGGAGAGTCAGAGAGAGGTGCTATTCCCTGGGTCCCTCCCATGTCAGTGTATGTGCTATGCGTTGCCTCTTTTTCCAGGGCCAGGGCATACTGGGGATGCCTCCTTCTGCCCACTGGGGCAGGCTCAGGTTGCTCCTCTTTTGAGTCAATCTGTGCCTGTGCAGACCTTGGCATTGGTGGGGGGCTATGTGGCCCTGCCCCTTGCTGCTCCTGCTGCAGGTGTTTCTGCAGGATCATATTGTGTAGCATGGCACATATAAGGACAATTTGGGTACATGTAGTTGGTCAGTACTGCAAGGCTTCACCAGGTGTGTCCAGGCACTGGAACTGTGACTTGAGCATCCCAAACACATGCTCTATTATGATTCTTGTTTGTGCGTGTGCCTCATTATGGAGTTCTTGTTCTGGTGTGTGTGCGTTTCTGATGGGTGTCATCAGCCAAGGTTCCAGTGTGTATCCAGCATCCCCCACTAGGTGACCATGTCGGATGTCCCCATTGGCAAATTTCTGGTATAGCTGCATCAGATACTAGATGTGGCAATCATGATAACTTCCAGGGCAGCCAGCACACATGTTCAGTATTATGCCCTGGGCATCGCACACAACTTGGTGGTTGATGGAGGGAAAGCCCTTGTGGTTGATGTAGATCCTACCTTGCTCACTGGGTGGTGCTTTGATGCGTATGTGCATGCAGTCTACTGCACTCACTACCTCAAGGTATTCTGCTATTTGCTGGAGGAGACCCATACTGCTGGCCAACGCCTCACGGGTGAGGGGGAAATATACATGCTCACCGACATGTGCTGACATGGCATCCAGTAACTGGTGGAGTAGCCTGGATGCTGATGCCTGTGAGATCCCCATCATATCTCCAGTTGGCTTTTGGAAGGTACCTGTAGCTAGTATTCTTAGGCCTACACATACCTTCACTTCCACTGGGATGGGTTCCCCTCTGTTAGTTCTGTGTGTCATGTGTGGTCAGCACAGCTCAACAGTCTGCTGTAGGAGGGCCCTGTCCACCCTATAGTGCTCCACTATCTACAGCTCATGTAGCCCTTGGTAGGTTATCCTGGGTCAGTACACTCTT
Source organism: Protopterus annectens (assembly GCF_019279795.1). NCBI lineage: Eukaryota > Metazoa > Chordata > Ceratodontiformes > Protopteridae > Protopterus > Protopterus annectens. Next base: position 214,927,540 of record NC_056741.1, on the reverse strand, counting down.
CTCTGTCTCCTTACTGTGGGTTGGTCAGCAGCAGTCCCATCTTCACCACCCACAGCCTCTTCCACAAGTTTTATGATAGCTATTGTAGCCCCTAACATTTTGCTGTTATGAGTGTTAAAATTTCTCCACTTGTTTAAACCGGTGATGTAGGGTGTAGGAAAAACTGGAAGAGTAGGTGTTTGCATAGTTTATAGTGGCATTCTGGGCTGGGCTGATCTGCTGCCTGTGTAATTGTCTGGTTCTGATGTTTCACTTGGCAGTGAACCTAGTACCCCTTGATTAACTTCCTACTGCTGCTTTCCCTTCCCATTGCCCTTCTGATTCATCCTGGGGGCAAGCCGCGTAATTGGTGTACTCCAATGTGCACACTGTTGCTTTTTCCTGGATTCACTTCCTTTATCTTTCTGTAGATCTCATTACATGGCGCGCACACCCGCTTACATTTTGTCATATGTGCTGGGCAGGTTTAGACACACCCCCTGGCTTTGCTGTGCTAAGCTGAATGCAACCCCGAGCCACAGGGCTCCAATCTGCTGACAGTATGCCTGACACTTCCACACATAATGACACCTACCTCCTAATCTTGCACTCAGCTATTCATACTCTTACACTGTTGGGACCTGCCTCACATGCTGGAGAAAACCTGGATTCACTATCCTCCCCCTCATTTGCAAAGAATTGCCTGCTAATGCATAGGTACATGTGTCACACTGTGCCTCCCCCCTTAGCAACCACTACTCACTGACCAGGTAGTCTTTTGCCTGTCATTGGCTTGCATGGTGAAATATTGATTTTAGTTAGACTGCTTTTTTAGGTTTATTTTCTTATTTCCCCACCGATCCCGTTTGCGCTCCGTTGCCCTATGCTTCAACGGCTGTGATCAGTGGACATATCATAAAAGTTGTATTTTGCACATCTGGCATTGTTTTCAATGCCAATGGCCTTCTACTTGGCCATTGACATGCTTCCTCAATGATATGCAGCCTTTATTTGGAGCTGTCATAGCTCCGTTTTGGAGTTTGCAGTACCGTACTCAGTTACTAACTGAGTACATTTCTGCATATTACTCTAGTCCTGCACACCCTGATTCCTGCTTCATGGATGGCGGATTTACCTTATCTGCATGGTTTTCAGCTGCAAATGGGGTGATTTGCATACAGGGGCTGGGAACATGCAGCACTAGTGCTACAGCACTCAAGTACATCAAACGTGCCCGTACGTGGATCACTTGACCACCATATTGGCAAAATATCATCTTCCGCTAATCATGCACACCATGCAAGCTTTTGAGAATCCAGGGGAGAGTTAGAGATTCAGAAGAAGAAGGTAGATAGAGTGAACAACAGGGCAATTATTGGTTAGGTAGAGTAGAGTAGGAGCTGTGAAATGGAGAAAGGTAGGTAGGAGTTAATAAAAGTGGTGAATGCAGTAGAGATAAAAGGGAGGGAAAGGAGGCTGGAAGGAAGGAATAAAGAGGGAGAGGAGTAGCTGAAAAAGAAATGGAGGTTGATGAGGGGAAGGAAGAGGAAGGAAGAAATAATGGTGTAGTTGAGTGAAATAAGTAAGGAGATAGGAGTCAGCTTGGTTCTGAACAGGGACAATTACATGACTTGAGAAAGATTTTTTTTAATTTAAATTTGAATTTCTTGAGGTTTAAGGAAGTTTTAATATCTAAGGGTAATCCATTCCATAGTTTGGTCACTGGATAGGAATACAAGCATTGACTGGCAGTTTTGTTTGGTTTATATAGACTTAAACTTTGCTTGTCTTCAGAGCAGAGAGTTTGGTTAGGTATAAGGATTTGGAGTATAGAATGTAAAGCAGGACAGTTTTCAGGTTTATAGATAATTTTATGGGTGACTGTTAGTCGGAGGTAGTTTCGAAGTTGGGGAAGTTCAAGCCAGTTAAGGGAGCTAAAATCAGCACAATGGTGTGCAGATGCTATACTTTTAGTTATGATAAATAAGCAATGAATGGAAGAAGGTATCAAAGGATTAAATCAGTATTTAAATTTGCTTAGTCTATGTATAAATAAAGACAAAAGTAGCAGCATCAGATCAACAGATAGTATAGAATTGATTCAATTTAATGATGAGGTTATAGATATATTAGGAATAAAATATGGGTCCAAAATGTATAGGGAAAAGCAATGGGAACAAATAATACAGACATTAGAAGACGTTTGTAAGTTTTGGAAGTTATATAAAATGTCATATAAGAAAAAAGTGTATTAAATAAATATGATACTTTTAGGTAAACTTGCTTATTTAGCAAGTGTTTATGTAATTCTATCTAAATATGAAAAATAATTGCTATCTATTGTATTTTCTTTCATATGAGGATCCAGGTGGAATCCATTAAGGAGAGAGATTTTGTGTGTTAAACAAGAGGATGGAAGATTGAGATTTCTTAATCCAATTGTTCAAGAAACTTTATTAAATCATAACGTTTTGGCAGGATTGGAAGAAAAAAATGTAAGAGTTTAATAAATGCTATTATGAAAGAAAAGTATAAGAACTGCTGGGAGAAAAGTTTTGGGAAAAGATGGAAATGTTTTGTAAATGAAGATATGAGAGAGTCTCAGAATAGTTTTTGAATGGAAATTGAATATATAACTGCAGAAAAAAATAAAAGAATGGTATTCTAACATAATGCATTAACAATATTTTATGTGTGTGTGTGTGTGTGTGTGTGTGTGTGTGTGTGTGTGTGTGTGTACACACACACACACACACACACACACACACACACACACACACACACACACACACACAAAACACAGACACACACACACACACACACACACACACACACACACACACACACACACACACACACACACACACACACACACACACACACACACACACACACACACACACACACACACACACACACACACAGACACACACACAGACACACACACACACACACACACACACACACACACACACACACACACACACACACAGACACACACACACACACACACACACACACACACACACACACACACACACACACACACACACACACACACACACACACACACATGAAACACCACCAGCAGTCAAGAAAACAAAAATCAATAACACAACACCTTGAGGCAACCACTCAAAACTGTAAAGGTAAAGACACCACCACAAGATTAGCACTTTCATTCCATTTTAATGTCAACATGGAACTTCGTCAGAACCAAACACCTTTTTAATCATACTTATTTAAATACTGTCACAATTATTGAAATATCCAATCAAGTTAATCACATGCTAATTGTGCCAATGCTAATAATGACATCATTAATTAAAAAAAAAACAGTAGGCATAAGTTCCCTTAGAAAATACCTTCACATAATGTTAAAACATTTTATATTTCAACACAGTTTTAATGCTAATTAATTCATTTAACCCAGGTAGTCTGTCAGTCCTAAGCAATATGTAGCACCTTAGTTCACGCATTTCTAACACTTTGTTACATCCACTTGTAAAATGAAACTTATCAATTTGCTCTAAGATGGCAAAATTAAATTTCCTAAAGCCTCATACACACTGCTATGTTTAGCTAAAGCATTAACCCCCAGATTCTGTATGCTTTGCATGGCGTGCAGGATCAGTGAAGGAACTCTAGCAGGCAATATGTCTGCCGTGCAATCCAGGAACAGCCTGCAGGGTCATGCACGGGCGCTCCTACACTTGTCCTGCATGGACTAAACCCCTGTATGCAAACAACCCCATTTTCAGGAGAAATCCATGCAAATGAGGTGAATTTGTGATCCAGGAAGCTTGCAACCAGTCACGCAGGACTAGTGCAATCTGCAGAAATGTACATTTCTGCAAAATCCAAAACGGACTGTGACAACTCCAAATAAAGGCTGCATATCAGTCAGGAAGCATGCCAATGACCAAGTATAAGGTCATTGGCATTGCAAACAACATAAAAAATAAAAAAATCAACTTTTATTTTTTTTTAGCCGATCTCAGCTGTTTAAGCGTAGGGCAGTGGCACATAAATGGAATCAGGGAAAAAATAACAAAATAAACCTAAAATAAGCATTCTAACTAAAATCACTATTCTGCCATGCAAATCAATGGCAGGCAGAAGACAACATGGCCAGTGAGTAGTGGTTGCTAAAGGGGGAGGCTCAGTGTGAGACATGTAGCTATGCATTAGCAGGCAATCCTATGCAAATGAGGGGAATGATAGTGAATCCCAGTTTTCCCCAGCATGCTGGTCAGGTCCCATCAGTGTAAAAGTAGGAATAGCTTGGTGCAAGCCTACGAGTTAGCTGACATCATGGGGAGGTGTGTCAGGCATACTGTAAGCAGATTGGAGCCCTGTGGCTCTGATTTGCTCCTAACTTAGCACAGCTAAGCTTGGGGGTGTGTTTGAATTTGCCTAGCACTCTTTACATTGCCTAAGCAGGTGTGCACACCATGCACCGGGTTTTAAAGGAAGAAGAAAAAAGTTAAACCAGGAAATAGCAGCACTGTGCACATTTGAACACTCTGTTTGTACGGTGCACCCCTAATCTTAGACAGGAAGGCAATGGGAAGGGAAAGCAGCAGTAGGAGGGTAATCAAGGAGAACTAGCATAGGTGGCAGGTAAAATGTATCAGAATCAGCCAATTACACAGGCAGAAAACCAGCCCAGCCAAGAACACTACTATAAACTATGTAAACACCTTCTCCACTGGTTTTTCCCATACTCTACATCACCGGTGCATACAAGCAAGGAACTTTTAACAAACAAACCTAAAAATGAGAGGGGCTGCAGCAGGCAACACAGAACAACATGTGCAACAGGCTGAGGGTGGTGAGTATGTGAATGCTACCAATCAACCCACAGTGAGGAGATGGAGAAGAGTGTACAGACCCAGGGTAACCTAACAGGTGCTATATGAGCTGGAGATAGTGGAGCTCTATAGGGTGGACAGGGACCTCCTATAGCAAATTGTTGAGCTATGCCGGCTATGCCTGACACACCAAACTGACCGAGGGGAACCCATCCCAGTGGATACCAAGGTATGTGTAGGCCTAGAAATACTAGCCACAGGTATCTCACAAAGCTCAACTGGAGATATCATGGGGACCTCACAGGCATCACCATCCAGAGTACTCCACAAGTTCCTGGATGCCATGTCAGCACATGCCGGTGATCACGTATATTTCCTCAACACCTGTGAGGTGTTGGCCAGCAATATGCATCTCTTCCACCAAATAGCAGAATACTCTGAAGTAGCGGGTGCTATAGACTGCATGCACATATGCATCAAAGCACCAAGCAGTGATCAGGGTGGGCTACTTCAACCACAGAGGCATCCCTTCCATCAACTGCCAGGTCATCTGCAATGCCCAGGGCATTATAATGAATGTGTGCTGGCTGCCCCAGAAGCTATCATGATTCCCACATCTGGCTTCTGATGTGGCTGTACCAGAGATTTGCCAATAGAACATCCCCTACGGTCAGCTAGTGGGGATGATGGTTACACACTGGAGCCATGGCTGATGACACCCATCAGAAATGCACACACACCTGAACAAAAATGCCATAATGAGACACACGCACAGACCAGACTTATAATAGAGCATGTGTTTGGGATGTTCAAGTCATGGTTCCAGTGTCTGGACACATCCAGTGGAGCCTTGCGGTACTCACCAGCTACATGTACCCAAATTGTTATGATATGTGCTATGCTACACAATATGATCCTGCAGAAACAGCTGCAGCAGGAACAGCATGGGACAGGGCCACACATAGCCCCCCACCAATGACAAGGCCTGCACAGGCACAGAGTGACTCAGAGGAGGAACAACTTGAGCCTGCCCCAGTAGGCAGATGGAGCCATGCCCAGTATGGTGAGGTTGTGGCAAAGAGACAAAGCATAGCACATACACTGACACAGTAGGTACCCAGAGAATGACACCTCTCTCTGACTCGCACATATAGTAAAAGGGATGCCAAACATGACACTACCTGTGCTCAACCATGTATAGGGAGTGTACTATATGCATCTGACATAGGGAGCCCTCCAGCACCATCCTCAGTTCTGGCACACCCACAAGGTAATTCAATCAACCTATCAATTGCCAAATGGAGTAGAATGTGTTGTTACCTGTATCTATGGTATGGATGTGAGAATGCAAGGGAATTGGGTGGCTTGATGTTATGGCAGCAGATAGTAGACACCCATAGTGGCACCATGACATCTGTAACACATACTGGAGTCACCATAGTAGCCAGTACTACACAGGGTGATAAAAGCCACTGCAGGAAATGTGCTGGGTGACATGTATGTCCATATGACTCACACATGCCAGTAAGGGAGGTTCACATACCCAACAACAGTCTCAGCCAGCAGGACAGGTGTAGACAAACTGAGACAGAGCCTGTGCTATGGCCTCTGAATGATGCCTGTGGGTAACCTCCCCACCAGGCCTACACAGACAGACTGCAGCAGGTCAGGCAGTGGAATGTTAGTTCGGAAGAGCAGGAAGCCAGACACTAATATGTAGGGCAACCAAAGCTAAGACCTGTAGTACACTGATATGCCTCTAGTCAGTATGATAGCTTAGAATACCGAATGAAATGGAATACCTGACATACCAGTACAGTCATACCAAATGTGTGCATGTGCCAGGTGTGCACCCATCCTATGTAGATATACAGAAACAGTAAGGTGCGCCCCCCCAATCCTGTGTAAAAATGTAGAAACAGTCAGGTGTGCCCCCCCCAATCCTGTGTAGAAATTTAGTAAATGTTAGGTGTGCCCCCCCACTCCTGTGTAGAATGTAGTAACAGTCAGGTGTGCCCCCCCAATCCTGTGTAGAAATGTAAAAACAGTCAGGTGTAGCCCCCCACAACCCTATTTAGAAATGTAGTAACAGTCAGGTGTGCCCCCCCCACTCCCATGTAGACATGTAAAACAGTCAGGTGTGTCCCCCAATTCTGTGTAGAAATGTAGTAACAGTCAGGTGTGCCCCCCAATCCTGTGTAGAAATGTACAAACAGTCAGGTGTGTACCCCACAATCCTATGTAGAAATGTTGTAACAGTCAGTTGTGGCCCCCCACGCCTATGGAGACATGTGGAAACAGACAGCTCTGCCCCTTCCCCCAGTTGACTGTAGAAATGTAGTGACACTCAGTTCTGCCCCCCAATCCTGTGTAGACATGTAGTGACATGTATGAGTAGGTATAATATGAGTGGAGCACAGATGGCCAGAGGTGGCCAAGGTAGCAGAATAGGGTGTATCATTTGCACAATATGCATGTCTGAGTGTGTTAGGATGGTGTGTGTTTCATAATGTCTGAGAGTTGTCAGAATGTATGCATGTTGAGCTAAGACCTGGTGGCCATTGCCCACTACTACTGATAACAGGGACAAGCCCTCATGACTGCAGTGCTAAAGACAATCCCCACTAGTATAACACATGCAAGCAGTAAGCCATAGTAAATGTATGGTGGTAATATGTGTCACCATCTGAAAGACTGACATGGCATGGCTGTTGGGCTAGATATCCAAGCAGTACACAGGGGAAAGTACCCCAGACATACAGTATATATTGTGTCACTGTGAAATGGTGACACCCTTGGATATGTACATATAGGTATGCATCACATTAACAAGACCTGTAGTAGGGGATAACTGTGATGTCTGCCTATAGGGAATCAGCAGATGTACGCACACGTCAGCATAACTGTAATGGTCCATGCATATCTGTGTGTCAAATGCAAGTAGTGTCCACAGCACACATGCGCCCAGCCATGCAAACACCACCCACAGGCACCTCTCTGGCAATATCCCTGCTGTGGGGAATGGGTACAGTACGACCCCACTTACATATGGCAATAGCAGAAGACTGTAGCATGCAATGCTGGTGTCCCATGCAGGTGTGTCCCTAGCTGTAGGTAGCACCCTGCCACTATCCACACCACCTGATCACAACTGATAGAAGGCATTGGCATGAACAACTATCAAATCTACCCTGTCACCCCAAGGGAATATACTGCATGGTGGTCTGGGGCTGTAAGACTGACAGAATGCAATGGCCTGCCACATCTGGCCTACATCAACACCTAATACCCCACAGGTGACTGCCAAATGCCCATGTCTCACACATACTGTCAATGCATGTTATGTCATGCACACCCAAATAACAACATAACACACTCCATTTAAGCCATATGCAAGGCCATGTGGACAAACCACAGTAACATGTCCACCATGTCCCACTGCATGAACTGTGGACCAACATTTACACACACCTGTGATGTGGTGATACCCTTAGAGAAAGTATCACAGTATGTATGCATAATGTATGCAAGAGGTTAGAATAACAGAGGGGGGTGTGGGAGCATGGGCAGTATGGTATGTGCAGGGTCCAACACCAAGCTGTGTGCACACTATCCCTGGCTGCAAACACATAAATGGGTGGCTACACACCTACCTGTACACCATGATAGAGTAAATGTCCTGAGCCATAGCCCCTGCCTCTAGCTAAAATGTGCAAATCTGTACAGCTGTGAGGCATTGCCACAGCAAGATAAGGCCATACTGCCATGTTGATGGGCGGACAAGTATGAGATCCTCTGCCAGCACTGTACCAAGGTACTAAACTGGATACACAAACCCAGCACCAAGTGTCTGCAGCTCCCCCGCCAGAATGGCATAACTTACCATGAATACGTAGGTGTCTGGCCACAATACCAGACACAGCTGCAGTCACCCCTGTCCCACAAGTCATCACTGTGAGCAAGAATGTCCACCTGACAGCACATGAGGACAGAAAACATCACTGTGTATAACAGTACACATGTCTGAATGTCTCTGCTAACAGCAGTATCATGCAGCTGAAGCAGCACAGACACAATAACCTACAGTGCACACTATCCCCTGAACAGGTTGTCCCCATATGGCCAGATGATTGATGAATACCCTGCAGAAACAGTATGCTACCTGTAGGTGGACAACACAAATGTCTGCACTGCAGGAGAAACTACCTGGAATTGACCCACACATGCAATACAGAAGGGCATACTGGGCATGCTCACACACTTAAACAAATGATGGCCATATCTGCAAACAACAGTGGACCAGACATACATGGCATTTGCAGATGTTAGTGCAGACACTCCTCAGTATGCAGCACTCATACTTTGCACACACACTGGATAGGAATACAGGCATATATCCAAGGACAACACACTATAATAAGCCAAAAGTAGACGCACACAGATGTGTGGAATAGAGTGACTGTCACAAGGGGCCATCCATCATGAGGCCTGTCCCACCCAGCACACAGCCAAATGGCTACAACCACATGAGGTCCAGATGTCACTCACTTTTGACCTTAGCCACTGGTATCTGTCAGTATGACGGACTATGTGGTGCAAGTGCTAGCTGTGCAACCTGACTGTACAAGGAAGTAGTCATCTAGCAGCTGTATACATGTATTCATGTACCTGTGGAATATAACTCTGCGTGTGCCCACATGTGGTGTGTCAACCTCTAGATGAATGGGTTATGGCCCATGCACACGCACTGCCCTCCCCATAGCTGTACTATGACAAGCCTGCTGAGGTCAGCCATTTTGAAAGGTGTAGGCTGATAATATCTGTGGTACCTCATATAACTGCATACTGCTGTAGTGTAATAAACCAGTTTGGTAGGAGTTCTACTCCCAGACATGGCAACTGTGTGTGCATGTTTCTGTCTGTGTAGAGAGCAATGCTTTTTAGGCTAGTCACACTCACTACAATTCAAATGCTACACTTTGTCACAGCTGTTGATGTCATACACTGTGAAATACACCTTTTGGAAAGCTGGAGCCCAGTAATCTGTGTGGCGAGTCCTATACCTGTGTACTGCTGTAGTGTAATAAACTAGTTAGGTAGGAGTTCTAATCCCAGATATGGCAACTGTGTGTGTGTGTGTGTGTGTGTGTGTGTGTGTGTGTGTGTGTGTGTGTGTCTGTGTGTCTCACTGTCTGTGGAGAGAGCAATGCTTTTTAGGCTAGTTACACTCACTACAAATCAAATGCCATACTTTGTCAAGGCTGCTGATTTCATACCCTGTGAAATACACCTTTTGGAAAGCTGTAGCCCAGTAATCTCCATGGCGCATCCTATACCAGCGTACTGCTGTAGTATCATAAACTAGTTAGGTAGGAATTCTAATCTTAGACATGGTAACTGTGTGCGTCTATGTAGACAGCAATGCTTTTTAGGCTAGTCACACTCATTACAATCCAATTGATCTATGGTGTCAAGGCTGCTGATGTCATACACTGTGAAATACACCTTTTGGAAAGGTGTAGCCTAGTAATCTCTGTGGTGTGTCCTATAAATGTGTACTGCTGTAGTGTGATAAACTAGTTAGGTAGGAGGTCTAATCCCAGACATGGCAAATGTGTGTGTGTGTGTGTGTGTGTGTGTGTGTGTGTGTGTGTGTGTGTGTGTGTGTGTGTGTGTGTGTGTGTGTGTGGTGTGTGTGTAGAGAGCAATGCATTTTAACATAGCCACACTCACTACAATTCAAATACCCTACTTTGGCAATCTTGCTGATGTCATTCATTGGGAAATACACCTTTGGGGAAGGAGTACTCCAGTAATCCCCGTGGTGTGTCCTATAGCAGCTTGTTGCTGTAGCGTGATATAGAGCTATGTTAGGGGATCTATACACACACATGTCAGTTTTGGATATTTTGTGTGTGTTTCAATGTTTGTGTAGGGAGCAATGCATTTTAGCCTCGCCACACTCACTACAATTCAAATACCCTACTTTGGCAATCCTGCTGATGTCATTCATTGTGAAATACACCTTTGGGGAAGGAATACTCCAATAATCTCCATGGCGTGTCCTATAACTGCGTAGTGCTGTAGTGTGATAAAGAACTCTGTTAGGGGTTCTATACCCACACATGTCAGTTGTGGATGTTTTGTGTGTGTTTCAATGTCTGTGTAGGGAGCAATGCATTTTAGCCTAGCCACACTCACTGCAATTCAAATACCCTACTTTGGCAATCCTGCTGATTTCATTCATTGTGAATTACAGCTTTGGGGAAGGAGTACTCCAATAATCACCATGGCATGTCCTATAACTGTGTAGTGCTGTAGTGTGATAAAGAACTCTGTTAGGGGTTCTATACCCACACATGTTAGTTGTGGATGTTTTGTGTGTGTTTCAATGTCTGTGTAGGGAGCAATGCATTTTAGCCTAGCCACACTCACTAGAATTCAAATACCCTACTTTGGCAATCCTGCTGATGCCATTCATTGTGAAATACACCTTTGGGAAGGAATACTCCAGTAATCCCTGTGGTGTGTTCTATAACAGCTTCATGCTGTAGTGTGATATAGAACTCTGTTAGCGGTTCTATATCCACATGTCGGTTGTGTATGTTTTGTGTGTGTTTCAATGTCTGTGTAGGGAGCAATGCATTTTAGCCTAGCCGCACTCACTGCAATTCAAATACCCTACTTTGGCAATCCTGCTGATTTCATTCATTATGAAGTACACCTTTAGGGAAGGAGTACTCCAATTATCTCCATGGCATGTCCTATAACTCCGTAGTGCTGTAGTGTGATAAACTAGTTAGGTAGGAGTTCTAATCCCAAACATGACAGGTGTGTGTGTGTGTGTGTGTGTGTGTGTGTGTGTGTGTGTGTGTGTGTGTGTGTGTGTGTGTGTGTGTGTGTGTGTAACTCGTGTCCTATGTGGAGGAGAGTGTGTAACAACTGGGCTCAATGTGGAGTGGGTTTTGCAAATTTCTTATATGGTGGCCCTAGTATATATCACAATGTCCACCGTACAGGGATAACATATGTGAAATAGCCAAGAGGCTGGGATGCAAATCCATACCCATACATGTGACATCAAGGCCAGGCAAACAAAGTTAGCAACCCTAGTATTACCCAGAGAATACTCTCAACCGATGTTTCATGCACATACACACTTGCCTAGGCTACAGAAGCTATGTTGGTTGTACCCTGCATATTGCCCACTGATAGTAACTATGGTGTGATTGCAGTGGGCTACAGAGGGCATGGAACTCTGACCATCTGTCCAATAGGCACGGACATGCCAACAGTGCACCTTCCCCATGTTCCCCACTGGACACCTGCAACACCTGTGGTGCCATCAAATCTGACCCACAAAGGACATACCATGCTGAAAACATGCCCTGTATGGACAGATGCCACTGACACCAGGGAATGCCGGTATCATGCTATCAATGTAGGTGCAGGGTAAACCTGCTGTCCATTACCAGTTTCCACCACATGAGGCCAGGACTGGCACATCTGATGATAATCTGTGTACACAACATGGGCCAGACACCCGAGGTACAGTTCCACATGTCACTGTTGTTGCATATGGGAGGTGTGCACATCCCAGACACCATCCATGTCATGGACTAAGAAACAAATATATGGCAAGCAATGCACAGCATTGGCCACACACAATAGTCACCCAGGTGACTGGATGGTGAATGCAATACACACCTGTGTGGGCAAATCCTGAAACTACACCACTGAGCCACAATGCAGACCAGTGACATGTTGGTTGATGCCAAGGTATACCCATCACCTAGCCTTGTATAGCTGTCTGGCACAGTTGACCACTACACATCCATGAAGCAATGCACCCATGCATGTCAGTACTGGTACAGTGTGTGTGTGTGTGTGTGTGTGTGTGTGTGTGTGTGTGTGTGTGTGTGTGTGTGTGTGTGTGTGTGTGTGTATGTGTGTTGTATGATGCATATGATCATGTTTACACTCACTACATCCCCATTGGCATACTGAAGCATGCTGTCCAATGTCAGACACCTCCACATACCCTTTGCCCATATAACCTCTGTATGACCCCTGTGGTGCATGTGATACCTGCACAGTAATGTGTTGTGGCAATCTTACTAGTGATGAGTTGCATTCCTGGCCCTGCTATATGTGTCAGTACTTCTGTGTCCCTGTGAGAGTGTGGCTGTGTTGATACTGGCACCTGTTCATGCAGACAGGCATGTGTACTACACCAGGTCTATATTAGAACAACGAACTTTCAAAATTTCGAGTGCTCTAATATAGAACCCTATTAATCGAAAATTTAAAACATCGAACATACAGAACAGCAAATTTTTTCCTAGGAAAAAAAATTTCTGTTCCAAAACACATACACACAACACAAGCACACCAAACAAACAGCAATCCACACACATACAACTAAACTCTTACACCTAACCCTACACTAAACTATACATACACCACTAACTATCCACTTACCTTAACCCAAACCCTAACCCTAAGGTCTGTCACTACCGCACAATCACATCACCTGCGCCCTAACCCCAACTCACCTACCCCACCCTAACAGTCACATCCACACAATCGCGCACTTACCTGACCCGCACCCTAACCCTATCTCACCTAACACGCCCTAACCCTCAAGTCCACACAATCGCACACTTACCTGAACCAGACCCATAACTTTCCACCACAGCACTGAAAATACGCGCATCCAATAACTGCATAGAAATGTATTAGCACTACATAGTCATCAGGGGTTTGATACCCTGTGCTGGTAGGTGTGTGACACAAACATGCTTAAGTTTTACTCTTCCACCCCTCCCTGACTTTACTTTGCCTCTGTCTGCCGCTATCACTCCCTTTCTGGTGGATGTTGAGACCTACACCTGCTTTGCTTAGGCTGCAGCATGTGTATTGTAAGTGATGCTCATGATCAGCTGATGGCCTCTGCATGAATTGCAGCCCTTTTCTAGTTGATTGCATGTGGAACAGCTGTGGTAACATTCCCATAGCCAATTGCATGGAAACACACTCCAATATGTAGGGACATCATGTTGGTGTTGGGCCTTTTTTTTCACTGTGAGCAGGAACTAGTTCTCTTGTTTGGCAAACAGCATAACAGATGGATTGGGGATTTACCTCTAACAACATACACTGTGGAAACAGGCCAACACACAGGAGGGGGATGTGCCTGACTTGACTACAGACTGTAAATGCTGCTATACTGCAATTGGAGTAATGTTGGTTTAACAGGGTGTGTGTGGATATGGCTGTCCTACATGTTTTAATAACCAATCTGTCAGTGCTATGTTTATGATGAAACCCCCATCAGTAGGGTCATCTGCAGACTGGGCAGTGTGTGGTGCCTTTGTTTCTTGTGTTACCCACAGAGAACCTATCTGTGAACTGCAGAAGGTAGTGAGAGTATTGCAGTCTGTCGATGGTGACAGCCATGAGAGTTACTGACTTCATTTCCCTCATAGGACATATGTTGCAACAAACCCTGTTACAACAGTAAATGTTTGAGGTTATCACATCAACATGTCAATAATGGCCCTGTGTTTGTGCCTCCAGCCACACCTCTGTCAACCTTTGTACATATGTCATGCAGTAAGAGGTGCATATGTGCTGTACACCATTTTTATTGATATCATATCTGATAAGAAGCCAGTGAGATAGACTGCTACACATATTATGTATAGTAGGGGTTATATTTGATGACATAACCTAGACATTCTGTGGTTGTGTGTACAGTACTGAGGTCTGTGTACTTATGGTGATTGCGACACTGTGTGTATTGTTAATATGTATCCACAGTAAAAACCAAATGGTGCTGGCAAGAGTTACCTCCAACAACAATAAAATGAACAGTAAAAAACAAAGCAGAAGGTAGCAACTACGGCTATGTAGAATAACAGCTTTATTAGTAAAAGAGGTGAGCGCTTTCGTGGCACCAGCCACTTCATCAGACAATCAAAGGAGAGTAAAGCACAGCATTTATGCCAAACTTATCATTGCCATCAACTGCCCAATTAATCCTTAAAGCCATATGCTTAGTATAAAAAGTTTTATATCTAGTGTGAAAAATTTTTAAAGCTTAAAATTAGAAACAGCTCAACAATAGAAACAGCATATTACATCATACAACTTAATGCATACAATATAAAAGTATAAATATATATAAAAGCATAAAAGTATATAAAAAAGTATAAAAAAGTATAAAAGGTTGAGGGGGGAAGGGGGTACTACCTACTATTTCTTTAAATCTCTATTTAGAAGAATGGGTTTAATATTGATTTTGTCATTCAGGCCTACCCCAATGTTAGCTCGTAGCCTTATAATCCATTCTAGTTCCTTAGTTTCTACTCCGTTCCTAACATCTCCACCTCTATTGTCGGTATAGACTTTATCTATTACTAAAAATAAAAATTTGTGTGTCTCATCATGGTCCCTCACATGCCTGGCTAAGGCATTTGTCTCTATTCCTCTGGTGATATCCTATACATGCTCCCTCAACCGGTCTCTCAGCCTTCGCGTTGTCATTCCAACGTAGAAGGCAGGACAGACTGTGCAGTGTGCCAAGTATATAATATTCATACTGTCACAGTTAGCTAATATTCTGAAGGTAAACTCCTTCTTTAGATCTGAATGTAGAAATCTACTTCCAGTGTCAATGAAGGTGCAGTAAATACATTTATTGCAGGGGAAGGTTCTGTATCTGACTGCATTTTCTATTCTTGTTTCCATGGGTTGTGGTCCACATAATAATCTTTTTATAGATTTTTTATTCTTAAAAGCAAATCTCGGGGTCTCAAATACCAGCCATTTAACTGTGTTGAAAAAGAATGTATATATATTAACTGATACAAAACAGTTTTTAAAAGATCTGTATGCATTTTGTAAGAGTATAGCTGTGGAGGTAGATGGCTCATGATTACGTTGGAATGACAACGCGAAGGCTGAGAGATCGGATGAGGGAGCATGTATATGATATCACCAGAGGAATAGAGACAAATGCCTTAGCCAGGCATGTGAGGGACGATGATGAGACACACAAATTTTTATTTTTAGTAATAGATAAAGTCTATACCGACAATAGCGGTGGAGATGTTAGGAATAGAGTAGAAACTGGGGAACTAGAATGGATTATAAGGCTATGTACTAACATTGCGGTAGGCCTAAATGACAAATTCAATATTAAACCCATTCTTCTAAATAGAGATTTAAAGAAATAGTAGGTAGTACCCCCCTCTCCCTCGACCTTTTATACTTTTTTATATACTTTTATACTTTTATATATATATTTATACTTTTATATTGTATCTATTAAGTTGTATGATGTAATACGCTGTTTCTATTGTTGAGCTGCTTCTAATACGCTGTTTCTATTGTTGAGCTGCTTCTAATTTTAAGCTTTTAAAAATTTTCACACTAGATATAAAACTTTTTATACTAAGCATATGGCTTTAAGGATTAATTGGGCAGTTGATGGCAATGATAAGCTTGGTATAAATGCTGTGCTTTACTCTTCTTTGATTGTCTGATGAAGTGGCTGCTGCCACGAAAGCACTCACCTCTTTTACTAATAAAGCTGTTATTCTACATAGCCGTGGCTGCTACCTCCTGCTTAGTTTTTTACTGTTCATTTTATTGTTGTTGGAGGTAACTCTTGCCAGCTCCGTTTGGATTTTACTGCGGATTCATTTACATTATGAGTGGTGCTGGACATGGCAGAGGGAAATGTCTCTATTATTGAACTGGATTATGCCCCTGAAAAGGGAAATCGAAGGAATTTTATACAAAGGAACCTGCATGAACTTCTTGAGGTCAAAATCAACCCCTTGCTAGAGGTAGAGACTCTAGTGCAAGATTTGCAGCAAGAAGAGAACAGTGAGTATGTTGTTGCTGCAATGAGAAAAGATTTGTTTACAACTGAAAATGATTTAATGAAATTGAAACGGCTTCAGTCACAGAGACTTTATTTTGAAGCCTGTCTGAAGCTTAATATAGTCCCTCGGGGCTTAAGGGTACTGAAAATACCCACTTATGGATCTGTGTACAAAGATTTATTATGAAAGTGGCAGCAGATTAACTTAGAAACCAGTCGCAATTATATGCAGCTACTAATAGATTTCTTTAAGCCAGAAGAACTCACTATATCATCCAATGTCTGTAAACTGCAAGCAGAACTCTATGAAAAATATCCGCATGCTATTGTTGATTTAAAATTAGACTATGTCTTGGAACTTATATCTGTTTATGATCAGCAACTGATGGGCTATAAGAAAAAGAAAGTGCAAAGGGACTTACAAGATTTTTCTAGTGGGCGTGTCTTTGCTTGGCCCAGAGAGCATAACAATGCTGTGAATAGCAGTAGCTCTACTCAGCCCATTGAATCTCAATTGGTTCCTAAGCAACCGATTGAGCCTGCCAATTCTCTTGTTAGAGATACACTAGAGAACTCCAATGCTGTAATGCCACTTCCTACCACACCTCCCTCTGATTCCACAAGCAGCAGTGAGATACAGAGGCCTGAGAGAGGAGCTCACAGCAAATTTGCAGAAAGAAATGTATCTACTAACTTTAACAGTAGCTGTATGTCATCAGTTCCATCTGACAGCATGGCTCTTTCTTCACCGTATCCTATACAAATTACAAATTTTCGGAACCGCTCCATGAGCAGAGGAAGGATGGAACAGAAAGCGTCCATAGAAGAGGAACAACCTATGACACTCAAGAAAATGTGGCAACAATCCAACATCTATTAGTATGGAATATATCACGGTGGATTTTAACTGATTCTGAGATAAGTGTATTGAACAAAGGGAAATCCTTTGTACCAGCAAGTAGAATGGATATGACTGACAATATTATAGAACTTAAAATGTTTACTAGGAATCTTATGCTTAAATCTCAGTTTGGTGACAATAATATGAGTAATAGCTTTGTAAACATGTTTAAGAAACCAATTAGCTATATTCCTGTAAACAATGCTGCTATTGAGACATTCGAAAAAGCATGTGTAAAAGAAATATATAAGATGCATGATAGTGGTATTTTTAAGAAATTCTTCTATAATTTAAACAGAGAAAAAAAAGAAGCTTTGGAGGTTTTGTGTAATGATCGCTCCATCGCAGTGAGACCAGCTGATAAAGGTGGTTCTCTAGTGGTGATGGATTATGTTTTTTATAAGGAATCTATGCTGACAATGTTGAATGATGACATCTCTTATCAGAAAGTAGATATTCAACAGGTGCATATAAGCAGCATGTTAATATGCAATGCATTATTTGAATGCTTACAGTGTTGAGTTATTAGTCAAGACTCAAAGCCTGTCACAAGTGGTCACAAGTGATGTCCCACAGGGCTCAGTCCTGGGCCCACTCTTGTTTGGCATCTACTTTTCCGAAGTACAAGCAAACACAGGAGGGTTATGGCTGACAAAGTTTGCAGATGACTGCAAACTTGTCGCCATAGTCGAAAACACATCTGACACAGATATCCTTCAGAAGGGTCTCACAGAAACGGATAACTGGTGCCAGAGCCATGGCCTAAAGTTAAATGCCAAAAAATGCATAGTCATACCCTTCGGGAAAAACAAGGTTACCCCTAGCTACCATATAGGTGGCAATCCACTGAGCACAGAAGAAGTTATCAGGGACCTGGGGACCCAGGTTGACAGTAGCCTGTCATTCGACACCCATGTAGCTAAAGTAGTTAGGAAGATCTTCTACATTGCCCACCTTATCATGAAGGGATTCACATCTAGATCAAGGGAGGTCATAGTCTCCCTATACTCATCACTCATCAGACCAATGATTGAGTACAATGCCCCATTCGGAATGTATCTGACCCGACACTTGCATCAGCTGGAGAGGCCACAAAAGTTCCTCACCAAAAGGATAAAGGGTCTCAAAAATCTGTCCTATGCTACCCGACTGAAAGAACTCCAGCTCTATTCAGTCATACGCTTGCTCAGAGGTGACCTTTGCCTGACATACAAGGCCATGTCAAACCCAGATTTGATGAATATGCTTCACCTCAAAAAATCTAGATCCGTCAGAGCCACAAGGGTGGGAGACTTAAACCTAGACACGGCTATTAATAGGACGTGCTGGAGGGATAGATTCATCACCCAAAGACTCCCTATGCTGTGGAACAAAATCCCAGTATATGTGAGGCAGAGCACCTCGCTGGCCTTGTTCAAGAGAAATCTTGACCAATGGATGGGAGATCGCAGATATACCCCAGGGATTACCTCAGTGTCACTGCTCGACAGAGGCACAGCATAATAATGGGTATAGTTCCCCATACTAAAGGGGTGGCGTAAGCCACAAAACTATGGGCTAGGCTTGTAAATGCCCTCGGGCAGATAGCCTAGTATGAACCTATGAACCTATGAACCTAAGAGCTATTCAAGTACTTCATAGTAGACAAACCTGTTCTACCCATCATACAAGGACTCCCTAAAATGCATAAACATCCCAGAGTGCCCCCCATGAGACCCGTTGTATCAGGGAGGGGCTGGTGCACTGACCTTTGTCCATTTTTGTGGCGCACCAGCTTAAAACTGTGTTGAAAAGAATGTATATATATTAACTGATACAAAACAATTTTTAAAAGATCTGTATGCATTTTGTAAGAGTATAACTATGGAGGATAGATGGCTCATGATTACGTCAGATGTGAAATCTCTATTCACAGTCATCCCCAATAGTAAAGGTGTTGAGCTCTTCAAACAGTATTTAATGGAAGCCGAAACATGTGATGTACAAGTTATTGATTTATTATCACTGTTGATGGAACTGATATTAGAATACAATATCTTTTTGTTTGAAGGAAATTTATATAGACAAAAGGATGGGCAAATGGCTATGCAAATATTGTTATGGCTATGTGGGAGAAAGAATTCCTACTGACTGAGATGGGAAGGCATTTGAAGTTCTACAGGAGATTTGTGGATGATCTCTTTATTCTATGGGGAGGTGATGTAGCCTCATTTCTATCATTCTTCCACAAAATAGACAATAGTACCAGCTTCCTTAAGTTTTCAATGAAGCATTCCTGTGATGTTATGAATTATCTGGATGTCAGGATACTTCAAAAAGATAGAGATATTCTGGAAACTGAAATCTATAGGAAAGAATGTTATAGGAATAGCTATCTACATAGACAGAGCATGCACCCAAGACATATATTTAAGAACACTGTAAGAGGCCAAGGACTGAGAACATCAAGACTCACAACTAATCAAAATAAGTATGAGGAAGAGATCAAGAACTTGAAGGAAAGGTTCATACATAGAGCGTACAGTGAAAAAGAGATACAACAGTCATTAGTGAGTCTATCTGAGGCAAGGGAAGGAATAGGTAAGCCATACTTTTCAGATATGGATACCATCATAGATGGAGGAATTGTTAGTCAGAAACACATGAGAGTACAAGTATCCTACTCGAGTAACATTAGATCTTTACAGGAAGTATATCAAAAAAACTGGAATATACTATGTGCTGATGATGATGTTAAAAGGCTGGTAGGTGTGACCCCGAGATTTGCTTTTAAGAATAAAAAATCTATAAAAAGATTATTATGTGGACCACAACCCATGAAAACAAGAATAGAAAATGCAGTCAGATATGGAACCTTCCCCTGCAATAAATGTAATTACTGCACCTTCGTTGACACTGGAAGTAGATTTCTACACTCAGATCTAAAGAAGGAGTTTACCTTCAGAATATTAGCTAACTGTGACAGTATGAATATTATATACTTGGCACACTGCACAGTCTGTCCTGCCTTCTACATTGGAATGACAACGCGAAGGCTGAGAGACCGGATGAGGGAGCATGTATATGATATCACCAGAGGAATAGAGACAAAGGCCTTAGCTAGGCATTTGAGGGACCATGATGAGACACGCAAATGTTTATTTTTAGTAATAGATAAAGTCTATACCGACAATAGAGGTGGAGATGTTAGGAATAGAGTAGAAACTAGGGAACCAGAATGGATTATAAGGCTACGAGCTAACATTGGGGTAGGCCTGGATTACAAAATCAATATTAAACCCATTCTTCTAAACAGAGATTTAAAGAAATAGTAGGTAGTACCCCCCTCCCCCCTCGACCTTTTATACTTTTTTATATACTTTTATACTTTTATATATATTTATACTTTTATATTGTATGTATTAAGTTGTATGATGTAATATCCTGTTTCTATTGTTGAGATGTTTTTAATTTTAAGCTTTTAAAATTTTTCATACTAGATATAAAACTTTTTATACTAAGCATATGGCTTTAAGGATTAATTGGGCAATTGATGGCAATGATAAGCTTGGTATAAATGCTGTGCTTTACTCTTCTTTGATTGTCTGATGAAGTGGCTGGTGACACGAAAGCGCTCACCTCTTTTACTAATAAAGCTGTTATTCTACATAGCCGTGGCTGCTACCTCCTGCTTTGTTTTTTATTGTTAATATGTACCTTGGCCTGTGTACAAACTGTGGTAGATGTAATTGTTCTTGTTCCTGTTTTATCTGATGTTACATGCTGCTCCACTGTATGTTACCCTATCAATTTACATGTTTGTAGGGCCATACACACACATGTCCCATACCACAGACAGGCATCGGTCCACACTGTGTGGAGACCCAGTATATGTAGGGTTAGTGTGTGACTGACATGTATGAGGTTGGTGTTGAACAGATAGTCCATATAGTGTAATAGCACGCTAGCTTACCATATGTAGCTGTGGCTGTGTTCACATTGCTTGTGGTTATGCACTTTCACACAGGTGTCCATTACTCTGTGCTGTGTCATGCCTGAACAGCCTGCTATATATGCAGGTTCATGTGTATTCCCCCATAGGAAATGTAGGGCAGTGTTGAGCCAGTCTGCCTGTAGCCTGCACAGTGCTTTGCTACATGAATAGCAGCTTAGTGTACTTACCCAGTGAGATGTCATGTCCAGATACTTGCCAGATGTTCTGCTGCCAGGCCACCATAACAGTCATGTATGCCAGACAAAGCAGTGGGATGCTGTACAGCTGTATGCCAATAACTAGTGGGTAGTATGTGGTCATGGCACCTCTGTACCAGCGATTATTATGTGTCAGGACAGACAGCGGTGTGTGAAATCATAACCTATGCGGTCATATGTATACCAGTAGTTATATTTTATACCCATCTACATTGTTGTTGACATCCACATTGTCAGGCTTGGTCCACATGTCTTGCACCAAGGAGTTCTGTGTATACCTCTGGACTATCCGGAGTTTGTCAGACTGTCCACATATTTTGACCATATCACTGCTGTAGTCCACAGGAACATTACTTTGCTGGCAGTGGTACTGTACTATGATGTCCTTAGGATGTCTGTCAGTAGCCAATGGTGCACATGTTAAAAGCAGATGTGACCTCCCACACACACCA
This sequence comes from Protopterus annectens, assembly GCF_019279795.1. Taxonomy (NCBI): domain Eukaryota; kingdom Metazoa; phylum Chordata; order Ceratodontiformes; family Protopteridae; genus Protopterus; species Protopterus annectens. The sequence goes on along the minus strand of NC_056741.1, from coordinate 214,905,310 downwards.
TGTCTGTGAAGACAATCCCTATTACAGTAGCAATAGTCTACAAATATACCTGCAATACATACCTGACTTCCCCTTGCACTATGAAGTTGGGACTATTGGGGCTGAAGTAGGGCTCCACTCCATGTTCAGGACATATGGTGAACATATATGTATATCTAACAATCCATATATCTATATAGATGTATACGCATATACATATCAACATACATAGATGTATATGTATATGTATATATATATATATATATATATATATATATATATATGTATAAACACTCAGATATATACATATACAGAGCAATATATGTCTACACATATAGAGATAAAGATATATATGCACATATACATATGGATATCTGCATATATATTGACAGTAGTAGGTATATCAGAATAGATATGTATGCACATATAGTTGGACATATCTACATATATACCAACATAACTAAGCATAACTACACATAGGATGTGCATACATATATAGCTATGTATATATATATATATATATATATATATATATATATATATATATATATATATATATATATATATATATATATATATATATATATATATATATATATATATATATATATATATATATATATATATATATATATATATATATATATATATATATATATATATATATATATATATATATATATATATATATATATATATATATATATATATATATATATATATATATATATACATATGAAGGGATGTACACGTGGCCATATATAATTAGCACTATACAGATGGGTATACATACATATGTATGAGTATACATGTGTATTTACATGTAGACATATACAGACCTATTATATGTATATAACCATATTCCTGTCATATGTAAATCTCACGGTTGTGTATACCCTCCCAGATTTATCTCACCGTGTGTATCTGCTATGTGTACATTACGATAAATCAACATATGTGATGCAACAGTCATATTAATAACAATGACTACAAAATTTAGGAAGTAAAAGCAATTGTTCAGTACTACTCAATATGTGTATTGACAGCTATATTGGTAAAACAACAGCTGTAATCGCAGTGGTCATGGTGTAGTGGGTAAGTGTTGTGACTGTAGTGTACAGGGTCCTGGGTTTAAGATCTGCAAGGGCTGTTCATTTTGTTGCTGGGCAGAACAAGGGCTTTCGGATACAGAGTGGTTAAGGTAGTTTTGAGCAGCTTTAAGCACGTTTGCTCTGGTTTGCACGAAGCTAAGCAGTGCTAAGCTATGGGTAAATGTACGGGCACTTACACATTGTAAGCTTCACTTACCAGGGCACAAATCAGCTTAGTTGTTATATTGCACCAATGATGAGACTTGCAGGTCACACCACCCAGTCTGATAACATAGCAGGGTAATGACATCTGTAATAAGTGTATGTAATGCCATGCACGATACATGCACCTATGTGCTGTCATTACAGTAGCAAGGGATGTGAGTGTCACATGTGGCACATAGATGTTAATGAGGCCTGTACAGCACTATTATCCACGTGAATGTGTTTCTTACAGGGGTAGTAGCCCAGGGTACATGCTGTCACACTGGCATGCAGTGTATCATGGCAGTACTACTGTTGACAGTGTTTACCCAGGCAAGAGCAGAGTGCTAAATGTAGAACTGACAATAGGCACACCTGCAGGCATAGCTGGATTCTGAGGCCTCCCTGTTGCATCCCTGGCATGTGAGCTGTGTCACAGTATATACCCCTTTATGGGTAATGGTCCATCATGTGGAATGTAACTGTAGACTACTGTCTGTACAGCAAATGTTACTGAGGGCATCTGACATGTAGTTATGGCATACATATTGTTGTCAGACGTCTATCTGTCAACACACTCATGATACTGCATAGCTACTTGCCAAGCTGATGACTGTCAGTCTGTGTACAGATGTGCAGATGGTAGGTATCCAGCTGGGATATGTACAGGCAACCTAAGCTTGATTGACACTGACATGTCTGCCCAGCTGTGTAAGAAGTGGCACATATAGGAGATGTCACCCTGTACACACCACATGCCACAGGTACCTCCACTATACTACCACAGTCAACTGAACATGCTTGGGTACAGGTCACCATCACAGACAATAACCATGTGTTGTAATGCATGTTGCATACATGTGAAATTGATCACCTCAGTGGCCATGTGCAGGAGGCACCTGAAGGATTGGCTGATGCATGTCATTCACACCCTGAGGGTCATGACAGTAGTGTCTTTCAATAGATGCCCACTGACACCTAACAGGTGACAGGATAACACTGTACACACAACCCCTACACATCCCTTCTCCACTCGGACAATAGCTAGGTGCACAGCTATGACAACCTGCAGGGATGCACCCCTGTACTGACACATGTAAGTGTGCATGACTGAGTATAGCAGTGTCTGTGTGTTAGCACAACTGTACTTGGGAATTCCATGAGGGCCTTCACAACCAGTGCAACACCCATTGCCATAGTCAGTTGTGGCTGCTGCAGTATGGGTTATTACATGTACACTGATAAGCCCCCCCCATACTGGCTACATGAGCCTTGCAGTACCAGCACAACAGTGTTTTACAAATATGGTGATAAGCATGGGATATGCATTGTGTTCTGGCATGTGTGTGTAGGTGTGCATGTCTGTATATCTGTAGGGGACAGCATTCTGAGGCCACATACTCCTATTACAATACCCATTGCCGCATAGTAGTACAGATAGTGTTATTGTTGCTCATAGGTGAGGCATAACAATGCAACACCATACTACACATGTGGCATGTGCATGAGATGCATATCCCTGTAGTACCACTGTTTGGGTATACTATGGGTTGTATCACAGTTGTGGCCAGTGTCTGATGGTGTGTGTGACAGGGTGTCATCATGGGTTTCAGGGAGTACAATATCCACAGGGGATGTAGGTGCTGTGTACACTGTCATTGCACCAAGGTGCACCTGGTATATGTCCCATGTACCACGTTATGTTTACCACTGTCACCATCTACCATACAGGTAACTGATACCACAATCCACACCAGTTATGCATGTGAGGTGTGTAGCCTAGATGTAACACATTGGACAAATGGTCAGGTTAGTTAGTAGTGATAGGCTCTGGTATCTCGGATGTGTGTCTGGCTATGTGTCTGCAAATGTGTATGTGATGGTATGTCACACTACGTATTGTCCAAATGCACCCATCACATCCTCCTTTAGCATACTGTACATATCTGGGGATGTTCTGCATGTAACATGTAACCTGGGACACACCTCACCCTAAATGCTGTGTGGTATGTGCAATGTAAGCCACGCACTTCAGTATCACTACATACCTAGGTAGGGGTCTACTCTCAGTGTTTCCAAGTAACAGTGTGCATGTATGTGGATGGGTGTACACCATGTTGCAGGTTATACAGCCTCAGCAGGACATCCATCCATGTGGCATAGGCAATAACCAGTTTCGTAATGTGTGACATGTGTTTAACTGTACCCCAGATATGTCACAGCCATGGTGTTACCACAGTGACATACCCCATTGTGGAATATGACTGCATACCATCCTCATGCTGACACATGTACACCTACAACACAAATGGATAACATTATAGAGACCACATCTAACCAGTGTTACTAACAGCTATAAGGCATCATTGCTGGATGGCTACACTACCTGCCATATATGCATTCTACTCTACTCCATACAACATGTTACACTGCAGTTCTGTGGTACACTGTAGTACAGTCACTGTGTACTTCAGATCCATACCATCCTGTCCCTGCATTGATGGTATGGATGACAGGGATGTGGCACAGGCATCATCATATGCACAGGGCATCCTAGTGCTGACACATGCACACCCATAACACAAATGGATAACATTAAAGAGACCACATCCAACCAGTGTTACTAACAGCTATAAGGCATCATTGCTGGACGGCTACACTACCTGCCATATATGCATTACACTCTACTCCCTACAACATGTTACACTGCAGTACTGTGGTACACTGTAGTACAGTCACTGTGTGCATCAGAACCATATCAGCCTGTCCCTGCATTGATGGTATGTTTGACAGGGATGTGGCACAGGTATCATCTTATGCACAGGGCATCCTAGTGCTGACACATGTGCACCTACAACACAGATGGCTAACATTAAAGAGACCACATCCAACCAGTGTTACTAACAGCTATAAAGCATCATTGCTGGATGGCTACACTACCTTCCATATAAGCATTGCACTCTACTCCCTACAACATGTTACAATGCAGTACTGTGGTACACTGTAGTACAGTCACCATGTGCATCAGAACCATATCAGCCTGTCCCTGTATTGATGGTATGGATGACAGTGATGTGGCACAGGTATCATCATATGCACAGGGCATCCTAGTGATGACACATGTACACCTACAACACAGATGTATAACATTAAAGAGACCACATACAACCAGTGTTACTAACAGCTATAAGGCATCATTGCTGGATGGCTACACTACCTGCTATATATGCATTACACTGTACTCCCTACAACATGTTACACTGCAGTTCTGTGGTACACTGTTGTACAGTCACCATGTGCATCAGAACCATATCACCTGTTCCTGCATTGATGGTATGGATGTCAGGGATCAGGCACAGATATCATCATATACACAGGGTATGATGTTGGTTTGCCAGAGTCCGAGGGTGGGCCATTCATTTGACACCATGTGTGTGGGTGAGGGGTGTACTGTGGAGAGTTGGGCAAGGTGATGTGGTATGTGTAGGTATGGGGTTGCCCTAGGTGTGTTTACATAGTGTGTGGGTATGCGTGCACACAGTTCTGTCATGTAGCTGCCCTACACAGGTGTTTGTGGACAGCTGCAGACCATACCTGGCAGGGTGTGTGATTCACTGCCTTCTGCCATGAACATGTGGACTGCACCAGTCAGGAGTTACACGGGCATGTCCAGGTACAGGCCTCAATGTGCTACTCTCACCTGCTGATGACAATTGTCCACTGCTACCAGGTCCCTCCTGGGAATGGCCAGGACCATGTGCATGTGGCCTGCTGTGGTGTGGTGTGGACAGCATACCCCCTGCACTGCTGGGGCAGCTACTACCACTACGGGAGCCCCTTGATGTCCTAGTAAGTCCACATTGACTGCCAGATGTTGGTGTTGCTGGCCCACGTCCATGCGGGTATCACCGCATCCCCACCACATGTTGAAGCACGGGCACACCACAGCCAATGAGGGCCATTATCTCATCATACCATCTATCTGTGTGCTTGGGATAAGCACGGATGACACCTGACAGTTCACTGAGGTTGTTGCTTACAGATGAGAGAGCAGCCCTCTGCAGCCTCAGGCCCTGTCTGGTGTAATGTTTCATACGTGCCTGTGCTACCATTATAGCCTGAAACATGTGCCTGCTGGTACCAGCTATGTCATCTATGCCAGGGGCATGATGTCCAATGGCCCTACCACGAGCACCCTGGGACATCCGCCTATGTGGTGCCCTGCCGGCCATCTGGCTATGCCTGCTGCAACTGGACACAGTAGACATGGTTACCACACTTCCCTGTGCACTGCCACCAAATGCCAGCTGTTCCTCCGCTATGGCCACTGGTGATGGGGTATGTGTAGACACTGAAACTGTGTGCGAGGTTGGGGTTGCTAAAAGGGGGGTGTCAAATGTTGGCACAGTGTCGACCCCTGACAACCCCACCTGTGCCTCAACAGTACTATCATCATCTTTGGTGTCTGTATGGACACCAACATCAGACTGCATGCAGGAGGGACCTTGACCCACCTCACCACCTGTGGGGGAAAACAATAAATGCACTTTAAAACCTATACAGCATTTCCTAACAGTACACACACACACACACACACACACACACACACACACACACACACACACACACACACACACACACACACACACCTCCATAATACCTACCTGTCCATGGCTTTACAGACAGTCCCACGTATATGTCCATGTGTTACCCCTTCCTGCATCACACTTGTTAACATACACACATTGATACCATTCATTAACATCTCAGTCCTCTAAATGCCCACACAAGCAGCCACAACACAAGGCCTGTTGCTACTTTATCTGCCTGACCTGTGTGTAGTGGTTTTACATGGCCTCACTGCTGTCATTCTATATGCACTCTGTGTATGCCCGGAAATTATGTGCATGGCCCCTATATGTGTGGGCTACTATGTTGTATCCATAATAGCTCGTACTGGTGTGTCATGTGTATGTAATGCTCAGTACATGCCAGATATGCTACCCCTTCAGCCTATCATGTGACAAGTTTAATATTTGGATACACTCCCAGGTTTTGATTATTACTTCCCCAATGCATCTGTGCATCTGTAGAGCTGCATACGTGGGATGTAGGTAACCTCTCTGCTGACTGCGATATTAAGAGTGTACCTGGTGTCTATCTTCCCTTTGGATGTCTGTTCCATGCTACAGACCATTTTATACTATTTGCTGTCCTGTGGTTACACACGTGACAAGTATTCCTGGTGTGTAATATGTTAGTCCATGTCCATGTACTGCACTGTCCCACAGGGAGGTGCATCCATATATACACCCCACAATCACACATGTGCATACATGGCCACCCACACAAACACACACATTTACACACGCATCCTACATGCATCTACCCCCCTCCACTTCACCAGAGTGACCCTGCAGACTAACTAACCACCAGGATGCACACACACACACACACACACACACACACATACAGGTGATGTTGCACAATGATGGTACACACAGTCTTCCTATTACCCATCTGCCAACATGCAGAACATATGGTACAGAACAGCATGCAGTTCAGCTAGAGTCAATCCATGCTAGCAGCAGTATATCTGTGTGTGATGCATGTGCTGTGTCACTAGGTGGTGCCCCCTCCCCTGGATTCCACTGCAGCCATGTACACACTATTGCTCTGCACCTGTTATGCACCCTGCCATGTACTGGGTACCAGAACTCACAGGTGTACAACCCATTACGGAATGTCTCGTACTGTGTCAGTTATGTCAGCTTTACTTCTCACAGCACCTATGTTTTTCAGCAACACATACCTGGGATGATATGTTGACAGTTGTCATTGGTGAATGCCTAATGCCTGATTTACAGCTGTCAACATCAACAGACCATGTACGACCACTCCAATACACTTACACTGACAACCATCAGAGCAGATCATGGCTATGGGGGGTGTACACACATTTATTGATTTGGCACACCCATCCTTGACCTGCCATGGGACCACATTACCACACATCTTAGCAGTACACGAGCCCAATATGTGACATATGTCCTGTACTTTCACATGCAGTGTCTACAGATAGTGCTAGGTGTGTGACTGCTGACCTCAATGCATACACACAGTGGTCATATGTGTGCACACCCTTATCATGATGGTTTATCACACCTCTTGTTGTGTGTACTACAGCAGTCACTGCTCCTCGCAGGGCATACCAGGGTGGGACATCTGCATTTGCCAGTGTATGTTCAGTCTGCCCTACACAAATCCCCCTATTCTGCATGATTGCAAGGTCTACTCATGTGCACATCCCATGGTGTTCACACACTGCCATCACTATTGCTGTGTGGGTAGGGTTACAGCTGCCACAGGCCCTGAACCTGACTATGTGCAGATAGAGCCATTCCTAGCATCCTTAGGATCCCTGCTGCAGTGCACTGGTGTGTCATGCTGAACCCTCCACCTAGTTCAGCCTTTATGCAGATGCATGACAAGTAATCCCTACACGTGTGTCACTTTGCAGTGTCCCATACACTGAACACCACATGTTGCAGCCTATACCCAGCTGA
>NC_056741.1:214414717-214574470 GCF_019279795.1 Protopterus annectens | reverse complement strand
TTTTTTGGGGAATTTTGGGGGGTAGCGATCTGAAATTGTGTTTGCATACTGATGGAAGGATTGAAGGCTGCTGTGTAGCACAGGGCTGTACAGGCTTTCTTTCCAGTAGGTCTTGTTGGAGGGTTATGGAGAATCCTGAGAGTCCTCTTCATCCTCTTCGTCGGTGTCGTGGAACATATGTTTAAGATGCAACTTTCTCAGGTAGAGACGTAATTCTAGTATCAGCTCTGGTACGTCCGCTCTTTGGGCAGGGATGAAAGTGAAGCCCCTATTCAGCAGGCTGATGTGGTAATTGGAGAGGTTCCTGTTGGTTAAGTTGAAAACTGCACTGGGCACTAGGGTTGGTGGTACCGTGGAGGCTAGCGGTGTTAACTCCTCGTTGTGCTCCTCGTGCACATTGGTCTCCCTAGGTTCCTGAACCTGGGATTCCCTCTCCCTCTCCCTCGTGTCCCTGGTCCTCTCATAGGAGTTTGTCCTGTGTTCAAGGGGATCCAGTTGTCCGTTAATAAAAAAGCCTGTTGGATTTGGTTAGCATTTGCTGTGGTGGTTGGTGCTAACAGAACTGGTTGCTGTAGTTGGGCCGCTGGTGCGGTTGGCGGAGGCATCTGGATCAATGGAGGAGGCACTGGGATCATCGCTGGAGGCACTGCGATCAAGGGTGGAGGGGGAGAAGGTGCCGAGTTCATGTCCATGTTGGCTGTCGGAGCTAGAGGGGGCGGTGCTGGCTGTTGAGCTGTTGGTCTGGCTGGGTTAGTCCAGTTGTTCGGTCTTCTGTTAAAGTTATTGCGAGTTCCTCGATGTAAGGGGTAGGCTGCTCTGTTGTGGTATTGAGTTAGGTCCCGTTGCAGTTTTTGTTTCTTCCTTTGGATGAGCGTTGCCACAGGTCTAGTTATCCGTGGGGAGATGCCGTCGTAAAAGTGCTTAAACGACAGGAAGTCCTGGTGTTGGGTCACCATGTTGTTCATTTCTACTATGTCCTTGTCTAGGTATTCTAACCTGGTTAGGTTATGTTTAATTAGGATCTTTAGAGACTGGATGCCGGCGTCGTTGTACAGTTTGGTGAGCTCGGCATACAGCGGTGAATCTGCTGTGGTTCTGTTGGGGAATTTGATATATATATATATATCTATATATATATATATATATATATATATATACACACACACACACACACACATACACACATACATTAATATATATATATATATATATATATATATATATATATATATATATATATATATATATATATATATATACACACACACACACACACACATATTAATATATATATATATATATATATATATATATATATATATATATATATATATATTAATTAGCTTATACATATATATATATATATATATATATATATATATATATATATATTAATTAGCTTTTCCTTTTGGCGGTAATGTAGGTACTGCATCTTTTATAGTGCAGTTTAGATAATGGGGCTAAATGTACATCACCATTCTATTCAAAGAATGAATGCTAAGAGGATGTTTATGTACAGAGGTTGCCTGGTAAAAAATAAGACTATAATTTTACTTTAGCATATTAAGCCAAAGTGAAGCATGAACAGAAAAAAAAGCAGCCAATGCTTGCCATTTTGTTGCACTTGCTAAAATGTGGTTTTGCCATTTTGTCAGCATAAAGTAAATAGAGAAAAAATTTAAGTAAAAAAATGAACATTAACTAGAGTAGCTGTTATGACTTATTTCACTTTATTTAGTTTACATTTGTTGACTGGGAATTCTGACTGAGCCGAAGCCCTTTTCCAGCAGAGGCCCGGGGAGAAAAGTATTTAGTGAGGTGGAAAGAAAAAAAGTAAGCCAATTCCATGCATCTGCAAGTGGTAGTGAGCTTGTTTGCGTGACAACACACAAACATGTAAATTTCTAATATGCATTTTCTAAACAAGAAGTATGACATTCGAATGACTGGCATTATTGTTTTCGTTGAGTGGCATTTCAAAGACATGCGCAGAATGGGCGTGCCTTCGTTGAAGGTTGGGCGTCGAGCTGGCACCTCGGCACCCATAAAAAATCTACTGCCAATCATTAGCGGACCGGAGTTCCGCTGTGGTGACCCCTATCAGAGAAAAGCCGAAAGAAGAACATGGATAGATTTTAATCCTTAGTGATTTATCAAAAAAAAAGTGAACCCCGTATGTGAGACGGAGCAAAAATATGAGGCAAAATCATGGACATTCTGCAAAAATAGAGACCATTGATAAGCAAGAAAATGTGAAAGAGTGGGGGAGCACAATTCCTTGCACTATGTCAAATTTTGTCATTCAGTTGATTACAATGAGACATCTGAAGTGTAGTCAGTTAAGAAAGTGTGTGTGTGTGTGTGTGTGTGTGTGTGTGTGTGTGTGTGTGTGTGTGTGTGTGTGTGTGTGTGTGTGTGTGTGTGCCTGAATTCCCTACCCACCACCATTTGTAAAACATTTGCAGATTTTTTGCCTCATATTTTTTCTGTTCTGTTCCTCATAAAATCTGTGGTTTCTATATTTTTGTTACTGAACACAGCCAGTAGTGCAGTGGTAGCATTGTTGTCCGACAGCTACAGGTTGTCTGGTTTGATTCTTGACTGGGGTACCTTCTTTGTGGAGTCTGCATGTCCTCCCTGTGTTTGTGTGGGTTTGCTGTGGTGTCCTCAATGGATATTTGTCCCTATTTTTTGGACTGTATTCCCCCATTATTGGCTTCATCCAGGTTTTTTGTGCCAATGTTGAGAGCTATGGCGATAACTGAATTCACTGAATATATTTGGGGGTTGTATTGCACAGGGTCCTGGGTTCAACACTTGGCTGTGAAATGTATGGTGGTATTCTAACAACTTTCCAATATTATACAAGCAATGTTTAAAATGTGTCCCTGTTTTTGGTCTTTTGCCCCCCCCCAAATTTTGGATTTTTCCAGATTTCTTGTGCTGCAAAGTTCAGAGATGCAGCTGAGTGTCAAGTAGACCTTACAGGAAGCAGAGAGCTGCAGGGGAACAAAAGTTTAGCGCTGCTTATGCTGAGTCTGCTTGTGTTGTTAATAGCACAATAGGTAGTGTACTTGCTTTTGATGCAGAAGGGTGTGGGTTCTACTCCCACAATAGGTAGATACATTGCTGATACTGCATTGTATTGTAAAGGGGGTGGATGCTGCAGTCCTTTTTGGTGAAGATACCTAATAACTATGAACCTGTTATCAGTTTGCCATCCATTCCCTATTGCAATATTACTAGCCTATCATTTTTTTTATGCAACTTAGGCAATTTATTCCTCAAGGGCAACAGGCACTTTATTTGTAGATGAAACAATGAAATATAAAGTTGTTTGCTAGCAGCAACCTCTTCATTAGTTACAGATTTTTTTTAATGTGGAATTATTTAGATGACTTTTACTTCTTCAGAGATTGTGCATATTTACTGATACTGGTGGAGTGTAGAAGTTTGAGTAGACTTATGGCAGAAATGTTCTGAATTGGGCAGTTTTGTCATTATTGGTGCATGCATTTTGTTTCATTGTTTACTGGAAAAATGTTCAAAACAAATTTCGAACACCCTCTAACAACTGTACTATATTGTACAAGGAATGTAGTTTAATACAATCAGGAAGGTGTATCAAAGACCACATGTATGTTTCGTGTCCAAGAAGCCCATGATTTGAAAACAGCCCAAAGTTAATCTTTAACTGCCACTGACAAAATGTATTTTCTTTGAATGTGGGTTTTAATGCTGTTTCAATGAATGTGAGTTTCAAGGGCAGAGAAGTTTTAATGCTAAGTCTGTTTTCATTGTGAGATCGCATTGCTTTATTTAGCAGATGTGTTAGTGTTTGTGCTGCAAAATGCAAAATAAAACTTTCAAATGAAGTCCAAATCATCGTAGAAGTAAAGCAGTATACACATTAGTGTTTAAGGTAAATGGGGTGAAATAACCAAGTAATGGTTCATTGGAATGGCTGCAGGGGGGAGGCTCCATTCAACCATGATTTTGCGAGGGGGAAAGGCGGCAAACTCCAACAGCCCCAGCTGAATTATACCTCTCAACTGTCCAGATTTTCACAGAATTAATAGATTTTTGCTTCTTATTTTTGGTTTGTTCCTCATAAAATGTGTGGTTTTCTGGCAAATAATTTAGGAATTAAGTCACTAAATAATGACAGACACTGAGTTTCAGACTTCGCAACCTTCAGAAAAATGCATGCTACAGCAAGACCTGTTATTCTATTAATTGTCTCCGTTTATACAACAATTTATAGTACTGTTTATATGTTCCGCCAGTATATTTGGCCTTGTCCAGATTTCCTGCATTAACAGGTTGAGAGGGATGTGCAAATAAATTGCTTTATAGAATTAAGCATATCAAAAAACCTCTAAACTGTCCCAGATTTGGGCTCAAAATGTTGCTCTTCCCCTAATAATCCCACAGCAAAATGGCAATTTTGGAAGAAAATGTGGAGGGCTTACAATTAAGAAATAACTGTAAAAATCAGAGTTATAGATTACTTTTATTTCAGAAATGCATGTAGATTCTTTTATTTTGTCAGCTGCTCAAGTTAGCAGTACTAATATTAAAAAGTGTCCCTTCTTTGACAGGTTCCTAGCTGTATTGTGTGGCAATTTTATATTTTTGCATCACATTTTTGGTCCATTTTTCATAAAATTGTGTTTTGTGGCAAATCATTAAAGACTGAAGTTAGAAAATAATGACAGACATTTGAGTTTCAGATTTCGTACCTTTCAGAAAATTCATACTAATGCAAGACCTACTATTCTATTATCTTTCTAAGTTTATAAGAGCAATATTTAAAAATTGTCCTCATTTTCAGGCCTTTGTCCCACTTCTATGTATGGCTCTGTCCATATTTCTTGTTCTGAGGTTGAGAGGTATGACAAATGTGTCAGGGCCATCACAGTCAGCCAGAGACATGACATTTCAAATTGTGACATACTTGTTGCACCCCACTCCCCCCCATGTAGTGACTCTGGATGTGTCCAAACAAGGCAAGGAGCAGTTATGCAGTGTAAATGTGCAGAGTATCCCCCCATCCAAGGTAGACACAAGTGCTACTTTTATTCTGTCCTTGACTTTGCCGAATGTTCTGGTTTCTGTCATATTTTAATACTGTTGATTTATGCTTATTATTACTCAGAAAGTGCCTGTTGCTCTGTGTTTAAGTAGCAGTGCTTTAATGACCATCAGGTAAGCTTGTCTGAGATTGCAAGATGCAAGTAAGCTTTAATAAGCATACTGTTAAACAATTGCCAACATTGAAAGCCTTTCTGTTGTTGCCATGCAGAGAATACTTACATAACTAGATAATGTATAAGCCTTGGATATTGAAATGCATATGACAGTATTTGTAATAAAGGACAGGATTACATTATTTTAAGAAGTTCATTACATTTGTTGGAGACTTGCAGTCATCTTTGCAGGCTTTACCTGTAAATCAAACAGAATGCCAATCTATCATGTGTGGTCCATTACCTGTACAGTAATCCTTTAAGCAATGTATCTTGAGCTTGTTTCTGGTTTGCTTTTCATTTTTTACTTTGATCATGTTTTCCCCATGAAACAAGTAGATAGTTGTCAGGCAGCAGGTCTTTTTTGGATAAGAAACATTTTTACAAGTGGGGGGTATCACAGAGATTGCTACTTTCAGCATGTTACTTGGTACTTTAATAAAGCTGAATATAAATTATAGTTAGAACTACAATGCAAGGAGAAGTGGTTTGAGTTGAGTGCTGCTAGTTTTTCTTGTACTTGATTTTGACTGGCATTCCAGTAATGTATTTAAAAAGTAATTTATGTTTTCATGCCTCACAACCTTTTTGTTTCCATCTAGCGATTGAGTAAGCTGTCATGCAGCCAATGCATTGAAATATTTTTTTTCTTCTACACTTAAATTTTGTCTTGATTGGACTCTCATAATGATGGTGTGGCACCTAGGGCAGTGCATTTAATTAAAGTTACAGTTTTTGTGGTTTTGAGCATAGCTCCTCCCCTTTCTAGTTGGCCACACCCTTTATCATTGACCCCACCCATTCAGCTGTCTCCTGCAGTCCCCCTTTGATTTGAAGTCACCAGCCATCACTGGTCTAAAGCAATCTGGTGCCATAAGACAAGATGAGACTCAGTGAGAGGGAGAGGATTTTTCTTGATTCTTCGAGGCTTTCTCTTTCTTTTTGGGTCCACCTTGCCATTGCATTTTAAATCTTCTTCGACAGCACCATGTTGCTTGAATTGCTTATTGAAAAAAGGAGTTAAGGAGGAAGGGGAAAATTTTACTTGCATTGAAAAAAGGAGGGCTGAAACATTTAATTAACTCATTGAATCAATGTTCCCTTTCACCATGCTTTTTCAGCAACGCAGTCGCAGAAGGGCCAAACAGAAGTTCCTTGACAGAGTGAGAATTTAATATTCCAGGCTTAATGTTTTCAGGAAGGCTTTTAAGAATGAAGCCAAGCAAATCTTTTCATTAGTGACCCAGAACCAGCAGCTCTAAAGTAATATTAACAGCATCATAAGCAAACTTTAAAACATGAGAATCAATCACTTCTTAAAGAGGCATTCAAAGATCATTTCTACCTTAGCAGACAAAATGTTAACCATTAACTTTTGCATTTCCTGCGCGCCGTAGATTAATTCAAGAATGAGAACTCAAAAGGAGATAAAGCCTAAATGGAGTTAATAAAATGATAAGTAGAGAAGTAATCGTTCTGAGGTAAGTAACCACTCACAGTCCCCCACAAACATACAAAACATGTAGGAAAATTTAGTCAAAAACAGAGACTTCTACACAAAAGGTTTACACAGGCATTTATTCATCCATACTACCTTAGAAATGCAGATCCAGTCCAAACATGTTTAGTTTCTTATAAAGATAACATTTCAGTCAGAAAAAATACAAGTTTTCCTCACAAAAATAAAAACAGTGCAAGGTTTCTTCAACATGGGATTTACATGTGCAGTTCTGAAAGACTGGCAGCTAGCCAACAATTCAAAGGGGGCTGCCAAAGGAGCTCACTTCGGCAGCAAGAAAGCTCTGAATGCTTTAGCACTCCAACTGTCCTTTTAGTGGGACTCCCCTCAAGTTCTGGACAATTAGTGTGGAAAGGACCCTTTAGCTTTGAACAGCTGGCTAGTCAGTAGGGCTAATAGCCAAATAACTCAGGCTGTTGCAACAGAGAACTAATGTTCAACATTTACATATGTTACAATAAGTTTGAAATAATAGGCAAAGGAACTATTTTACAATAAAAATATTTTAAACAACTATATGGAAAAAAAACAAAACAATTTAACAGATATACCATTACCTAAGTGCAATAATGCCAAACAGGGTTTGTATTATCAAGGAAATAGCTCCCTCCATGGGTGGTAAGGTCTGAGGCAGGTATTACTGCCTGTATAACAAATCCAGGAATGCTGTAATCTCCAAATGACACCCAACAGACTAACTACAATGACTGGTGGTATACTGTATGAAGTAAACATTTTCTGCATAATCTGTATGCTAACAAAATAAAGGTAATCCAGAAAGTCTGAGTCAGGTCTTGCACCTCACCTGTGACCCAGAGAGCAACAGGACTAACAAGAAAAACAGTACAAAGGATTAATCCAGATAAAATAATTTTAAACTAGCAGAAGTTTGACTTTCTCCCTCTCTCTCTGATGCCCTCCTGGTGGGAGGAATAAAAATGCCTATTTGAAGTTTCAAGTAGTTTATTCATTCAGTTAGGAAGGTAGATGGATGAGTGTTGTCCTAATATACAGCATTCGACAGGTCAGTTATTAAAAGGTAGCTTGAGGTGATGATGGGAGGATACAGGGGAGCTGACTAGAGGAACATCGGGGGGGTGGAAAAAAACAAGGAAAGTGTTTGTGGACAGAGTTTGGAGTGCAACTAAGTAAACACCTTTGTATAACAAATGAAAGGTGTGAAATGGGATGTCATCAATGACCAGGATAGTATTGTGGTATTTGTGTGGCACTGCAGAACCTGGATAGCCACCTTCACCATTACAGGTTTAAATCAGGACTGAAGCAGAGGACCAACACAACAACACAAATAACAATGATGAGGTGAGATACTAACTGGAAATGAGACCAAAGAACACAGAAAAGGAAAGAAAGAGGAGATGATGAACTCCTGAGTGAGTAAGGATTTAACACAGATGGAGTGAGGCATAAACACATACTGTAATTAGACAGGAGCCTCAGACCCCCACCCCCACTCCCAAAAAAGGTGAATCCATAACATTTGTGGACCAAGAACAATAGGGTGCAACCTATAGGGAAAAAACTTGGGTAGGCTGGGAAAGCTACAGGAAGACATAAAAACGGTTATATTGGAAATATTTACTGTCGGCTGATACTGCCAGCACAGAAGGGTCAGTTGATATGCCATATGTAGAAGACATTCGCACCGAATGAATAGCCGATGGGATAAAGGCAGACAGCCTTTAAACATCCTCCTGACTAGAGATATGTCACTTGAATCAGTAAAACAAAGGAATATAGGGCTGGAGCCACAATGACACCTTTAAAGATACGGAATAACATTGTCCAAAAATAATTCCCTCTATGTTAAATGTACCCAAAGGAAATTCCAAAAAGAATAAAATCCAAAACACATATTGACTAGATGGCTTCCAAAACATTCACCATCATATGCTTTAGAACTTCTTCCTCTTCATAGTTTACCAAGAGCAAAGTTCAGTCAATGAGCAACAAATCTTATTTAATGAGATGAGTGGGAGAAATGTGGAAACTCAAGAAATGCATTTATGGTCTTACAGATACATCCCTCTAGTGATATGACAAAGTAAAAGAATTGCACAGGTTGACCGTGCTTTTACTGGCTAAAGGGGAACAATAACATTACTGGAGTACTTGCCTGCCATGCAAATGACTTTGTATGGGGCAGCTCACAAAGCTTGCCATGTCAATTATCCCATAGCACACAGTTACCCTTCATGATGACAACAACAGTATGACAACATGTGGGAACTCAGCTTGGCTATTACTGATGGAATATCCTAATTCTATCGTCCTAGAACTATAAAAGGCAGTGCAGTGGAATGCTCACCCCCCCCTCTTTTTTTTTTAAACAAGAAATATATTTATTGAATTATAGCTTATGACACAGGTAATCATACATTTATAAAAATGAAAACAATACTGACATGTTTTCAATTGGAAACACTATACATCATGTATAATCTTCTATACAGTCAATGTCAATCAAATATTACATAAGTCATTCAATTCATGCCTTCCTTCCCTTAAACGTCATGCCTCCTCCAAAAACATCATTCTGCATGTTCCCACAATTACCATTTTTTCTATGTATGTATTTATTAATTTCCATTTGGGGAAAGTCCAAATGGGTCAAAAATAGCCCATTTTCATGGGAGACCTGGGGAGAAAAGCTCCAAAGAGTATAATGTAGTTACAACACAATAATCATATCAGAGTATACGTGTAGCTTATTAGCAAAAAAATGTAGCTTGCTTCTACCCTTTTCTAAAGATCCTGCTTCCAGTCCTTTTATCTCTGTTACTATATTCACTACTACTAGTATGGTTAGTTTAGGCTTTGATTTCTATTTTCTAGTAATTGCTTTTTGGCAGCAACCAGAATTTAACTCATCAAGGCCTTACTAGGTCTAGGCAATTATGATTCTGTATCACAGCTGAAAAAATCATTTTCTTAGTTACACCAATTTGCTCACCCACCATTTCTGACAGAGTAGTCTGCAGGAAGTTTTTAAAGTTTAACTGTGTAGCTCTGAAATGCTCCTTCAAATCAGATAATCCCAAACCACCTTGTTCTATTGCAGGGATCAACTTATCCCACTTTGGTCTTGCCCTCTTCCCCTCCCAGATAAAATTAAACGGTTTATAAATTGCTATCCACAACCTCTCCTCTGGCTGATAAAAAAATATGCTTGACCTATGAAAAACTAAAGGGACTAAACATTTCTACTGCTCATATCTTGCTATCTGTATCCTAAAAAAAACAAGCTTCCAGTTTCTCAGTCTTTGTATTACTTTTGTTTAGTCTCTTCCCACACATCCTTAGCTGGCACAACAGAATAATTTTTAACCCATACTCCTCAGTATTTCATTTAATCAGGTCTCCTTAAATATGGGTATTGCTGAAGCAATAAGTGTGTTGGATACATATCTTACACAGCTACTGCCTTTGTTTTATCTTGAGTAAGTTTGTATTCCCCAAAAGACTTGAAACTATCTCAGAATGTTCCACAACACAGAAATGTCCTTTTCTGGTTTTTATCAAGTATAAAATATCATCATCTACAAAAAAATCCAAGCTTTCTTGATTACCATACCAACTGTATCCTTGAAATTTGACGTCCCTTGTTTTCTTTGTGAATGGTTCTAAATATAGCACAAATAAAGGGGAGAAGTGGACAGCTCTGCCTGGTTCTGCTTTTCAAACAGAACTTACCAGAGAGGAACCCCCCTCCCACATACACACACCCACCTCTAATCCCTCATATATCCTCCTAATTAACCTTATTACAGTGTCAGGGAATGCAAATGCTTCCATTGCTCTACTCGCAAAATCCCAGCTTATTCTGTCAATTGCATTCACTACATCAAGACCCAACAATAACAATATGTTCTGGTTCCATGTGGATCATCATTTGTTCTACTGATGTTGTCAAATGTTTGCCCCCACAAAACCACACTGATCCATATTCATCAATTTTGTCATCACATTTGCCATTCTTTTAGCTATTATAGGCAAACACTTATAATCATGTTTTAGAATCAAAATGGGCCTACTTGAAGCTGGATACAATGGGTCTCTGCCATCTTTAGAAAATACAGTCACCACAGCTTTCCTTCAGGATGTTGGCACTTCTTTTCAAATACTGCTGGCTTCCTTAATTCTTCTATAAACATTTCTATTTGTATTTTTTCTTGATTTCCACATTTCTCTGCTTTATATAAATTTTCATAACATTTTCTGAATATATCTAATACCTCTACAGGACCTCTGGTTATTTTCCTTATTATAGGCTCCATAAGCTTGTCAGCAACCCTTTCTACTTTCTGTTGCCTCAGCCATCATGCTAAAAGCTTTTCTGCTCTGGAGATATTATCAAAAAACAGTTGCTTAACAGTGGTCTTTCTAAACTCACACATATTATCCAGGTTGTCCTTTATTTTCTCTTTAGCACTCTGCAATTGCACCTCTTGTTCTGTGAGATTCCCCCTATTCTGCAACATTTTAACCTTTGTCAGTACCTCTAAATAATTCTTGTTACACCTTAGCCATCTTTTATTTCTATCCTACTTTTAAGCTCCACCTTCACTTTATCCCCCTTCCTAGTGATATTTTCTGGCGAAATTTCCATCTTTCCCAATAACTCCAAAATAATTTCCACTACCTTTCTTAATTACACTCTGTTTAACAGGTCGATGGAGAAGTAAAAGTGTCTAATTTTTATTTAGTCATCCTGCATTTTTGAGTTATTACTAGCACATTATATGAAATAGTTATTGGATACATATCAAAACTTTCAATTAAATGCACAGGTTCCAGTGAAATATAATTTCTATCTAACCTAGCCGAGTTTTTATACCTTGAGGAATAATTTGTGAATTCTCTCAGAGTTCCCACTACTGAATTCACACCTTCATTACCAAATTTTTTTCATAAATGTCTTCAAAAATTTGTCTTTTTTTGTCACATTTTCCCTTCTAGGTCTCCCAGATGCATCCTCACTGTTGCAAATCAAATTCAAGTCCCCACCTGTAACTACTATTCCTTACTGAAAGCAGATTATCTCTCCAAGAATTTTCTTAAGCTCCAGTACAGCAGTGGAATGCCC
This sequence comes from Protopterus annectens, assembly GCF_019279795.1. Taxonomy (NCBI): domain Eukaryota; kingdom Metazoa; phylum Chordata; order Ceratodontiformes; family Protopteridae; genus Protopterus; species Protopterus annectens. Next base: position 214,562,595 of record NC_056741.1, on the reverse strand, counting down.
ACTGCCCGATCCAAGATGGACAACTACTCTGGGTTACCAGGCCAAGACCACCATGTCATATTTGCTCCCTGTTCACATCCAGCACAGATCATGCTGCTATAACAAAACTAGTCATGAAACAAACTAGACTATTCAGAGGTTGAAATTTTAAAGTTCTGTTTACAGAATGGATTTTCTGAAGGAGGATGAATTCCTGAAACTAGCCATCTTCAGTGATATTTTATTATTTATTTGCAGTTTGTTTGCCAGGATAGTCCATTTGGCCATGAGGAGCCCGTTTTCAATGGAGGCCTGGGGAGAAAAGCTCCAAAAAGTACAGATATTACAGTATACAAGGTTACACGATTACAAATATACAACAATTCTAAAAATACACAGTTACAAAAATTGGCATTCGCAAGAGCAAATTAATATGATGCATTAAAAAGAATTCATTTCAGACAAATTAAAGTTCAACATAGAATGCTAGTTCCTGAAGTTTTAATGCTAGGCATTATAAGACTACAGGAGGTTGTTCACAGATTAGCTGGCTTGTAGACAATATCAACAGTCAGGGAAGCTATGTAGGATGAGAGCAAGAACATTCCCATTGTGAAGTTAGATGCGAGTGTTGCAAGGATTTGAAGGCAGAGAAATTACTGGTAGTTCGGATGGGAGGTGGGAGAGAGTTTCAGTGATGTGCTAGAGAGAAGGATAGAAGATGTTTGCCAAGTGGGCGTGCAAGTCTATATACTTCAATTAAGTTTTGGAAGCTGGATCATAGATGTCTATCAGGTAGATGCATTTGAAAAAGTAGAGGCAAGGGACGAGCAGAGACAGGGGCTGAAAATAAGTTTGTGTGCTTAGATAAGTTAAATATAGGTGAGGTAGTTGGCCAGTTCAGATGATGTAAGAAAATGCAGTGATGGGTAGTGGATATATGGCCTGTTGCAAATTTTGAAATTTAATAGTAACAGGAGTTTTGACTTGAGAGAAGATTGCAAATTAGTAAGGATGGAGGTGCAATATAGTAGGGCAGGGATAAGGTAGGTGGTAGCAAGAATGAACCTAGTAGAGGAAGCGATACAACAGTTTTGGCGATAAAGCATGCCCAGTTTATGTTTTTTTTTTATATTTACTAATAGATGGCTATCAAATTTTAGCTGATCATCAAGGAGGACTCCTAATAGTTTTGCAGTGGAGACTACTTCAAGAAGGGTATTGTTCTGGCTGGTGACAGAGAAAGATTTTTTTATTTAGGATAGTAGTTTTAGAAGAGGTAAATAACATGAGTGTGGTCTTGGTTGTATTGAGTGTAAGATGATTATCTAGCATCCATTGCTCAGTAGATGAGAATGCATTTTGGCAGAGCAGATTATAGTTGAGTCATCGGCATATTGGATACGTTTGGGATGGCATGGTGGAAGTTGTTTATGAAAATATTGAATAGCAGGGGACCTAGAATTGAACCCACGGGCATAGAAGTGGTAGTATTTAGGAAAGGTGAAGTTGCTTTTTTTCCACCTAACTGCTTGTTGCATATTTGACAGATAGCTAGTGAACCAGTTGATGGAGGAGTGGGATAGATTCAGTTTAGCGAGTTTAGTGAGGAAAAGGTTATGAGAGATGGTATCAAATGCCTTAGGAAGGTCCAGGAGGAGGGTGGACATGGTATGACTGGATCCTCAGGCCTTTTTGACTGTTTCTAGGAAGGAGAGGAGAGCAGTAGTGGTGCTATGGCCAGGTCAGAAACCATGCTGGATGGGAGTAAGAAGATTGTCATTTATGAGATTGGGTAAAAGTTGTAGGTGGATGCAGTTTTCTTATAATTATAATTCTATTCTTATAATTACTTTAATACATTAATTAATAAATATAATTTTATTATACATCTGATAGCTTATTTCTTCACAAAAATAGTGACTCTACATACACCCATAACAGGGATCTAAATCTACACCAACAAATAAGACTCACTGGAAGGAGGTGTTCCTAAATCAACATATTACCAGTGCAAGGAAATAAAGTACCACTACAAGTCAAGCAAAGTATTACTTTGTTTGCCTTTAATGTTATTCATGATGACTAGATCGGTAGACAAATTTACACCATGGTTATCATGTGTGGCCATTTGAGAGATGAGCACTATTGATTGTCATGCCTGTAAAAGTGTACATGGATAAGCGCCTTATGGTCCTTGGGATTACTTGCTTAGTATAGTTCTATGCTTCAATATAGAAACTTGTCCGATGATGGCACACACGAGAAGATTTAAAGTGTAAACTGTATAATAGCAAAACCAACTCAAAAACAAGTCACACACTGGAGGCAGAATAAATTTGGCGCTTTCGTCCCATTTATTACAGAACTTCTTCAGAATCATACAACATATCACTGACATCATTTCCTTTTATATCAAAAACATCCCATCAACGTATCCTGTAATAATTAAACCTTAAAGGCATAGTTGTTGCATAACCAATGAGCTTCAAAAACAAAATATTTTCTTACAGTTCAATTTATACTCAAATACAATCTTAAAATAAAACTTTAAACATAACACAAAATTATTGCATCTTTCTGTCAAAAATTGACATAGTTCAGGTAACTTTTAACAGAAACTTTGTCATTGATACCAGGTATTAAATCAGCTCTTAAAATCTACCATTTCAACTCTGTTCTCTCTAAAAAGTTGTTAAATTAATCTACAAATTTGTCTGCGTTATATTTTTCCTCTACAAAAAAAGTAAATTTCCTAAAATTTTCACAGATTAAAGAATGCTTTGCTAACATATTATTTGTGTCTTTTTTCTTTATAGCAAGGAGGTGTTCTCTAACCCTGTATCTTAACTTTCTTATAGTCTTTCCTATACAGAAATTTTCACAGTTGGAACATACTGCAAGATATACTAAACCTTCACTCTGGCAATCAAAAGTATATTTTAAATGTTTAAAATAATGACTTTGCACATCCATCATATATCTACACTGATTACAATATGTACAGGCAAAAGTACCCAGCCTAGTAATAACTCCATCATGATTTTCACATTTGTATCCATCTTCCAGAATCTCTTACATTTTTAGTTTTTTTTTTATTAATAAAATTAGGTTGAGTTCCTATAATTTTCTCAGTTCCTCATTGCCCAAAATAATTTTCCAGTTTTCTTGTACAATCCTTTTAATATTAGGTCCATCAACACTCATGGGCACTGGAAATGCATATTTGAATTCATTATTCTGTGTTAGATTCAGACTTAAATCCTTTTTCTGAAATCCAGCTTTAAGAATAGGGTAATACTTATCATCCCTATGATTCTCCACATATTTAATTACATCATTAAACAGTTCAACAGAATAACCCCTACAAAGAAAGAACTGCTCAAGTGCTTCAACTTCTACTTTAAATTGTTGGTCGTTACTGACCATTCTACGGAGTCTAATTACTTGATCCTTAAATACATTAACTTTCATATATTTGGGATGAAAGCTTTCAAAATGTAAATAGTTATTGGTAAAAGTTTTCCTCCTGAAAACATTACTCTTGAATGTCTTCTTATATAAATCCATCCCTACTTCAACATCCAAAAACTGGACTGATGTACCATTGTTACCAATAGTAAATTTAAGCCAAGATACTGTTTGATTAATCTGTCTGAAAAACTCAAACTGTTCACGGTCACCTGCCCACACAAAAAAGTCAATGTAACTTCTGTAGTACCTTACATATTTAAATAAATCCATCTTCTCCAAGAATGTAACTTCCCACGAACATAACACTAAGATTTAAAGTGTATCATAGGTGTGTACTAAGCTATTGGACCCAGAGTCTTTACAAGCTAAGCCCATAGAAGTGCCCTGGCATCATGCCACCAAACGTTGGTTCCCAGTGCCTCTGTCAAGTAGAGCCACTAGAGTGATCCCCGGGGTGAACTTTCTATTATCCATACACTCATCAAGATTTCTCTTGAAGAGGGACAGCAAGTTGCTCTGCTTGACATGTATGGGAAGTCTATTCCAGAGCATGGGCAGTCTCTGGGTGAGGAACCTGTCCCTCCAGCATGTTCTGTTGAGTGTGTTAATGAGGAGGAGGTCTCTGGAGCATGTGGTGCGGAGGGATTGGAATTTCTTTAGATGTAGCATTTCTAACAGAGCTGGGTCAGACATGGCGCTTTGTAAGTCTATGAGACAGAGACATGTGTTTAATGCATAGGATCCTCTTCATGAAGTATTTCTGTGGCCTCTCCAGCTGTTGCAGGTGTCTAGTGAGGTACATGCTAAATGGGGCATTATACTCTATGAGTGGTCTAATGAGGGAAGAGTAGAAAGAGAGCGACTATGACCTCTTTCCTCCTGGATGCAAAACCCCTGGTAATGAGCTGTGCCACACAGAAAGGCTTCCTGACCACAGTGGCAATGTTGTGGTTGAAGGAGAGGTTGCCGTCAACCTGCATATCCAGATCTCTTATAATGCCTTCAGTGTTCAGTGGGCTTCCATTGATGTGGTAATTAGTGGGAACTGAGTTTTTACCAAAGGGGATGATGACATTTTTTGGCATTAAGCTTAAGGCCACGGTTTCGACACCAGTCATTGGTCTTAGTGAGGCCTTTCTGTAGTATGTCTGCATCACTTGGGGAGTTAATAATGGCGCACAACTTGCAGTCATCTGCAAACTTGGTTAGCCAAAGTCCCTTTATTTTGGCCTGGACTTGCAGTCTTGGAGTTCGCTACTTTCACACTGTGTTCTGAGAGCCAATTTGTAACCTATCTAGTGATATAGGGGTTGATGCCTAGTCTGGTGAGGTTATCGATAATTCCAGAGTGAGGAATGGTATCAAAGGCCTTGGCCAGATTGAGGTAGGCTGCATGCACTGCCTTACCTTCATCCAAAGCCCTGGTGACTGACTCAAAGAAGTCAACCAGGTTGAGCAGGAATGATCTCCCTTTCACAAAGCCAAAATGCATGGAGTCCAGAGTATGGAAACTTCCTATATCTTTGTTAATCAGGTCCAGGATGATGAGCTCCAAAGCTTTACATATCAGACTCATCAGGCTAAAGGTGGCTGTAATTCACAGGGTCTGTAGTTGTTCCCCCTTTATGGAGAGGGATGACTGTAGCAGTGCATCATTAGGTAGGGACAAAGCCTGAGGTGTGGCTGTGACTGAAAAGGGCACATAGATGGGGTGCAATTTCACTTTGTAGTTCATGTAGAACACAGCCAGGGATATTATCATGTCCCATGGAAGCTGTAGTCTTGGCCTTGGACAATGCAGCTTTAATCTGTGATGCAGTAATGCTGGGGAGCCTTACATTCTTCTGGTATTGTGATTGGTCCTTTAGGGGGAGGGGTAAAGTTGGCACTGAATCTGAAGGCCAGCATGTGGGAAATATTTGTTGGCTCAGTATAGGAGGTACCATTGTGCAGTAACTCAGAGTATAGGTTCATAGGTAGGTACTAGGCTATCTGCCCAAAGGCATTTATAAGCCTAGTCGGAATTGTGTTGGCTTTCACTGCCCCCTTAGATTAGTTCCCTGTGCCTCTGTCCAGCAGACCCGCTGAAGTGATCCCCAGGGTAAACCTATTTCCCATCCACTCATCAAGGCTTCTCTTGAAGAGTGTTAGTGAGGAGCTCTGCCTAATGTAGATTGGAATCTTGTTCCAGAGCATGGGAAGTCTCTGGGACAGGAATCTATCCCTCCAGCACATCCTATTTATTGTTGCGGTGAGGGTTTAGAACCCTAGAGCATGTGGCTCGAGGGGATATGGTTTTCTTTAGGTGGAGCATGTCTATCAATTCTGGGTTGGACATGGCCTTGTATGTCAGGCATAGATCACCTCCGAGTAGGTGCTATGCAATCAAGTACAGCTGGAGTTTCTTCAGTCACGCTGTATAGGGAATCTGTTTGAGGCCAGTGATCCTCTTGGTTTTGACACCAGGTATCTGTCTCAGTGAGACCCTTTTGAAGCATGTCTGTGTCAGCCGGAGAGTCAATTATAGCCCCTAGTTTGCAGTCGTCTGCGAACTTGGTCAGCCATAGACCTCCTGTACTTGCCTGTATCTCTGAGAAATATATGCTGAGCAGGAGGGGTCCTAGGACTGAGCCCTGGGGAACACCACTTGTAACCAGTGTAGAGTCAGACCTAGCTCCCACAACTCTTCCCATGTGGGTTCTATCCGTGAGCCAATTGGCAACCCATCTCATGATGTAGGGGTTTATGTTCAGGCTGGTGAGCTTGTCTATAATACCAGAATGGAGAATGGTGTCGAAGGCCTTTGTGAGGTATAGGTAGGCTGTGTGGACCACCTTTCCCTCATCTATAGCCTTGGCAACTGTCTCAAAGAAGTCCACCAGGTCTAAGAGGCATGATCTGCCCTTAAAGCCAAACTGGGTAGGGTCCAGTGTTTGGAGGTTCCCAATGTCTCTTTTAATGAGATCCACGATGATGCGCTCCATTGCCTTACAGACCAAGCTAGTCAGGCTTATAGGGCGATAGGTCCCAGGGTCTGTTGTGGCTCCACCTTTGTGGAACAGAATAACCATTGCTGTGTGCCATTCTATGGGCACATAGCCTGTGGAGAGGCTGAGTTTGAACAGTGTGTTTAGATGAGGGGTTAGTTCATCTTTGAGCTCTTGTAGGATGCAGCCTGGGACACTGCCCAGTCCCATTGATGCTGTGTTTTTTACTTTGGAGAGGGCTGTTTTAACCAGAGTGTCTGTGATTTCAGGGGAACTACATTCTTCTGGTATGGTTATGGGCCCTTTTGGGGGGGTGAAGTTTGCAATGAACCTGTCTTGCCAGGATGTTGGCAATATTGGTCAGTTCAGTATATTTTGCGCCATTCTGCACTAACTCCTTTTTTTCTTTCAAAGCTAGCCTTGGATGATTTTATGAAGGATTGTAGTTTCTTGCTGATACTGATCAGGGATGTCTTACCTTCTTGGGATTTTACTCTTTTCTGTACTAGTTTCCTCCTCCTATTATACAGATTGTTTATGGCAAGGGTCCACCAGACTGGTTTCCTTTTCTTGGAGGAGTGAGTCTTGGTTTTGCTTGGAATAGCATGATCCATGCATTCTTGTAGGTGCCCACAGAGTGCATTAGTAAAGGATTTTGCAGCTTGGGCAGCATTATCCTTTAGCATGGGGGCTTTGAAACTTTCCACCTCGGTCTTAAGTAACGTGAAGTTTGCTTCTGAAAAGTTTTTCACAATGGTTTCTTTGGCCGGGGGTGGGGGCAGAAATGTGGATATCCAGAGTGATTAGTTTATGGTCAGATCTAACCAGCAAGGGGTTGACATCTGGTGTGGAACACCAGTCGCCCATGTTGGTGATGACCAGCTCCAATATGTTGTCGCCTCTGGTGGGAGTGTTGACCAGTTGATCCAGGATGTTTAAGTTTATAAATTCTAGGAAATGTTGGACAAGGGAATTAGTACTTGAGTAGCTCTCCAGTTAATGTTTGGGTAATTGAAATCACCCAATATCAAGGTGTTTGGTAGGACCTTTATGTTTCCCAGTGTTTCCAGAAATGCGGACTGGGGGTCCTGGGTCATGGTGGGTGATCTGTAGCAAGCTACAATTTGAAATGCAGTTTTGCCCATTGTTAGTTGCACGTGGATGATCTCTGAAGCATCGTGCTGTGCCACTAACCTGGAGGTGTGGGTATCCTTGATGAATATGGACACACCCCAGCCTTTTGTATTTCGGTCTGGGTTTTGTGGCCGAAATGTATGGTATGAGTTGTAGCCTGGTAGCGCTGGGGTGCTCTCTGGAGCCTTAAACCAGGTTTCTGCATACTGAGGAGTGCCTCAAGTGTGTGCATTTTGAGGTTTAGACTTCTGACATTGAGCAGCATAACCCTCAGTTTTTTATTACTTGTACTATTTATGGCGGTGGGTTTTGTCTTTTGAGCCTTGCCTAAAAAAGGGGCACTGTGGAAGTGGCAAGAGCCTTGGCCAGTATTCAAAAGCCTACGGGTGACGGGTGCAAGCCATCTCTAGCGAAGCAGCGTGGCTTGTCAGGCATGTTATCCCAGGCTGACAGACACTGGATCCCCTTTGAATGACAGCAGAAGCTTAGCCAATTGTTGAAATTGATCATTTTTTTCTCTATAACGTGGTATCATTCTTGGCGAGGGCAGGAAGCTACTCAGGGTCAGGGTTATACCGGCCTGGGCTATTTGATCAGACAGCTCTTCTATGTCTCTTTTCATGTAGTCCAGGGAAGTATGGCTCAGGTCATTCACACCAACATGGACAATGACAGATTTGTATTTGTACTTGTTCTGGAGTGACCCAAGTGCTTGTGTTATGTGGTGGATCCTGGCACCCGACAGGCAGCTAACAGTAACCTTTACCTTGTTCAGCCTAGTAAGTGGGACATCAGTGTGCCTGACTATAGAGTCACCTATTACTAGTTTGTTGGGTATGTTATTTTGCCTTAAGAGCTGTGATTGCATGGCACACTGGTTTTGTGAAGTATGTGTTTCATGGTTTGTGTTGGGGGGTGGAGATTGCTTGGGTGTCTGCTTTGCTTTTGCAGATTTTTATTTAGAGCCTCAGAGTATGTTTTCATGTATTTATGTGTGTTTTTGCCAGTGCTGGTTTCATAGATCTATGTGAGACTGGTGGTGTGATGCAAGTAGTTCCCTTCTCCTCCTATCTGGTCCAGTCTTGGGTTGAGAGAGGTTAGCCTCCTGTTAGGCTGTATAATTGCATCTCTCACATGTATTAGTGCTTGGTGGTAGGAGGAGAGGGTTGTCTGTGTACATGAGGCAGTTGTAACACTTGTATCAAAATGAGTTCACCAGTTGTAAAGTTCATTAGTGCTTGCTAGTTTTGAGCAAGTGCTGGGCAGAAGGCAAGACCATGAAGAAAAAACTAAGCCAGCAACAAGTGAGCCATGAAAAAATGTAGTTTATTAAAACTACTTAAGACTTCATGAAAACCATTCAAAATGCTGGTTTTATAAGGGGAAATGAAAGATAGAAATTAGCCCAAAATGGCCAATAAACTAATAATTTTGGGGCTGAAACCACTCCTCCAGGGACAGATAGACTGCTCAAAGCTCCTCTCTCTGACAAGTGAACAGAGAAACTTCCTACCCTCTCTCTCAGGTGGGTGAACAAACTTCTTATCCAAGGTATGGGCAAACACAGAAACTGTAATACAGCCCTGAATTCAGCACTAACCTGAAAACTGGACTATACTTAGCTTAGGAAAGGAAACAAAATTTTTTTTTTTTTTTTTTTTTAAAACAAAATATGCACAAAAAAAAAAAAAAAAAAAATTGAGTGTGTAGCCTAACACAGTTCAACACTTGAGTGTCAGCAAACAATTATTAAACACAAAAATTTACTTGTTAAAGTGCAGGCAGCAAAAATGTTTTAAAAATAATAGAAAAAAAAGTAAAAAAATCAGGCAAATCACAGAAAAAAAAAAAAAAAAAAAAAAAAAAAAAAGGCATGATTATAGAAAATTAGCAACTAAAACCAGAAGATCTCTCAGAAAAAATTCTGCTTAACTCTCCACTCTCTCTTTGTCTCTCTGCTATAGAACTCTGCAGGGGCACACTCTAGTTATGCTGTTTGAGGTTCTGTATACACATATAAAAAATGCTTTCTGATTGTTTTAGTGTCTTCTGCAATAGTTGCCTTCAATTTGGAGGGTTTTGATGACTTTTAGTTTTTTTCCAGTTTGAGAGTTTTTTCGAGTTTTTCAGTTTCCTTTTTCACCTTTTTCATTTCTCTTTCCTTAGTTTTAGCAAATTTGGCTTTGGCTTTTTGGATTGGCTTTGGCCCTTTTTTGGATGGCATCTTGGTTCTTTTGGGTGTGGGTAATGTGATATGTTTTGCATGTATTGTTGCACCCATTCCAAGTTAGCCAGGTTAAACCCAGTAGGAGTCCAAAGACAGCTTTGGAGAAGGTCTTTTTAAGGTGATTATCTTTGCAGGGGGGGGGGTCTATATTTCCATGGTGATTAGTTTATGGTCGGATATGACCAGGGAGGGATTGGCTATTGGTGTAGAGCAATGGTCACTCAAGTTAGTAATAACCACATCAAGGATGTTACTTCCTCTAATGGGGGCAGAATGAGCTGGTCCAGGGCATTGGAAGTGATGAATTCCGGGAAGCATTGGGCCAGTGTACTGGTGCTTGAGTAGTTTTCCCAGTTGATTGAGGGGTAGTTGAAGTCTCTTAGTACGAGTGTGTTGGGTGGACCTTGATAGATTCCATGGTGCTTAGCAACATGGAGTGAGAGTTGAGGGACATGGTTGGGGACCTATAGCAGGCTACAACCTGGATTGCCATCTTACCCAATGTTAGTTGTACCTGAAGTATCTCAGATGTGTTATGCTGGGCTACTAGTCTGGAGGTGTGCATATCCTTTATGAATGTGGAGATACCACCACCTTTGGAGTTTCGGTTCATGTTTCAGGGCCAAAAGGTGTGGAATGAGTTATACCCTGGTAGCACAGGGGTGTTTTCTGCACTTTAAACCAGGTCTCTGTTACAGCACAAATGTCAATGTGCTCCGTTTTGAGGAGTGTTACGAGCGAGTGCATCTTGAGATTTAGACTTCTAGCATTAAGCAGCATGACCCTCAGAGTGCATTTATTTATAGCTGTTACAGTCGTAATTTGGTCTTTGGAACACCACCTAAAAACGGCACTATAGGGCTGACAAGAGCCTTAGCCAGTACCCGGAAACCCAGCGGTGACAGATGCAAACCATCTCTGACAAAGCATCGAGGTCTGTCAACCATGTCATCCCTAGCAGACAGACACTGGATCCCCATAGAATGACACCAGAAACTTAGCCAATTGTTGAAGTCAATCATTTTTTTGTTTGTACTGCGGTATCATTCTGGGTGGCGGTAGGATACTGCTCAGGGCTAGTGTCATACCTGCCTGGGCGACATAATATGAGAGCTCCACCATGACTCTTTTCATGTAGTCCAGGGAGGTGCATCTCAGATCATTCACACCCACATGGACAATGAGAGTCATACTTGCACTTGTTGTGGAGTGACCTGAGTGCATGTGTTGTGTGTCAGATTCTGGCACCTGATAGTACTTGCTTTAGAACATGATCGATATGGTCTAAGTAACAAACTTTGGAGTTTGATATAATCCCCTTACTAAATACAATACCAAATTATACAGTTTTAATAGAAAAAAAATGTCTTTTTTGTATTTTATTTTGTTGGCAAGGACATCCCCCAGAAAATTTTTCTCAGAGCTGAAAATCCCTGCTATGACATCATGAAAGAATGAACCAAGACTGAACCCACAATGCCTCATTACCTAAATTAGTGTACAAATTACTGTATTGCTATGGCAAATGTAACAAAAGTAGTTATTTCTTCCTAAAAAGGCAAGCTTTCAACCAGTTATTACAGATGGAACACATCACACTGAAAATTAATACATGATGATGCTGTAGTAAAACCACAATCTAAAGAGGTAACTTATGTTTAATTAATCATGATGCCTTGCAGTTGAATGCAAAATTGTCCAGAAACCACCATGAGCATCTTTGTGTAGATGCGATTATAAAGAAAAACTAAGTAAACTGTGACAATAAAAAGTTAAATAGTATACTAATTTTGCAAAATTGCTTATCAGGAGTACAAATGAAAAAGAAAATTGTAAACCACAGATGCTTCAAAACATGACTAATTCATTTTAATGGTTTTGAATGGAAAACAAGAAAAATTCTCACTCTATTACTGGGGTCAAAATAATTATAATAGTTTTACATAGAATCATCACAACATATACTTTTGCCATGTCAGACAGCATTGTCAATGCACATAACCTATGCTGCATTCTGAATTCACAACATGCAACCGAGGGTGCAACACCTTTCCGGTAACTGTTTCAGTCCAAGAACAGCTATCTGTGGCACATGACTCTTCAAACTCCAATGCAGAAAAAAGGATTTACTTGAAAACAGCTAATATAAAATAATTCATTCAGACCCAGTTAACTCTCAGTATCCTGTGGTTGGCCATAAAAAGAGCAGCTGACAGATTGCCTTCATATGAAGGGGGTTTCCACTACTACGCTATTAAAGGCACTTAAGTAACTGGGCATACTGACTTCTGAATCCCTCTACAAAACGTTAACTGATTTTTGTTTGTTTTATCTTCTATACACAGCAGATGGAGGCTGTTAATTGTGCAGTTACTTAATTATGTTGGGACTTTTAGTATCTGTTTCTGGAGGGGAGACTACTGAGCATCAATTTTCCCTTTGATTGAAGGCATGTTATCAGTATTTGCCTTTATGGCAATGACTGTCTCATCTTTTTCTCATAGGCATTTTTATTATGAATTATTAATATTGTTCATTTCAAATAATTTCTCTCTCATTTCAAATTATAATCACTTTAAACAAATCGAGCAGAATTTCACTAAATCAGACACGTTTGTTATATTAGTCTAACAAAAATATAGCTTTGGGCAGAGGTTATAGTTTGGGGATTTGTCTTAAGAGCTCACATTTATCGCATTTAGACATGTTTCAGCAGCTAGTTGAATGGCATTGTGAAATACAAAAAAAATAGTACTTTGCCATATCCTTGTGATAGCTTTCCTGACTAAAAATCATGGAGTTCATAAATAAACATACTCATGTTTTGGAATATGATCTAGTACTGAAGCATTAAATAAACAAACCACAAAAAAAGCACTTTGAAAGCCAGAGACACGAGCGGTAAAAACGGAAATATTTTTAATGAAAAAAGCAAATCACTAAATCAAGCTATAACACAATCCAATGGTCACAAGCACAAAACGCTTAACTGATACACCGTGTTTTTTGTTCCAAATGGAACTTCCTCAGATGCTAATCAATTAACTAAATCAATTTGTAGTTTATATAGCACATTTGAATTACTAGAACCAATCAAATGCAAGTATTTAAATATTTCATGATTTATATGGACATGCTGACATGTTAAATTCCATTTCCTAAAGCAAAATATTTAATAATTTAATAAATAAATAAAATACCCATCCCTAAATTGTTTTACGTATTCTAATACATTTCATAAAATATGAACATATAACAAATGAATAAAAAAATATATGAAATATTATATATATATATATATATATATATATATATATATATATATGCACACACACCTTTAAGACGGTTACCAAGGCATCAGACGAGGGAAAGGAGGTCCACACAGCCTACCTAGACCTCGCAAAGGCTTTCAACACCATTCCCCATTCTACTATTATACACAAGCTCACCAGCTTGAACATAAACCCCTATGTCATGAGATGGGTTGCCAACTGGCTCATGGAGAGAACCCACATGATGAGAGTTGCAGACTCTACATCCGACTCTAAACCGGTTACAAGTGGTGTACCCCAGGGCTCAGTCCTAGGACCCCTCCTGTTCGGTATATACTTCTCAGAGGTACAGGCAAGCATAGGAGGACTATGGCTGAACAAGTTTGCAGACTACTGCAAACTAGGAGCCATAACTGACTCTCCGGCTGATACAGACACCCTCCAGATGGGTCTCAGAGACAGATACCTGGTGTCAAAATCATGGCCTCAAGCTAAATGCCAAAAAGTGCATAGTTATCCCCTTTGGAAAAAACAAAGTACCCGTGAACTACCACGTAGGTGGTAGTCCCCTAAATACAGAAAATGTAATAAGGGATCTGGGGACCCAAGTAGATAGTAATCGCTCCCTTGATAATCATATTGCCAAGGTGGTTAGAAAATCCTTCTATGTGGCCCACCTAATCACAAAAGGGTTCGCAATTAGAACAAAAGAGATTATTGTACCTCTCTATTCATCACTCATTAGACCCATCATAGAATACAATGCCCCATTTGGGATGTACCTTACAAGACACCTGCAACAGCTGGAAAGACCACAAAAGTACCTCACCAAGAGGATTACTGGCCTCAAAAAGATGCCCTATGCAGCCCGACTCAAGAAACTCCAGCTGTACTCGGTTGCATACCACTTACTCAGAGGTGATCTCTGCCTGACATACAAGGCCATGTCCAACCTAGAATTGATGGACATGCTCCACCTAAAAAAAAAAAAAAAAAAACAAATCCTGGAGAGTCACACGCTCTACAGATATAAACCTCACCACAACGATAAACAGGACATGCTGGAGGGATAGATTCCTATCCCAGAGGCTCTCCATGCTTTGGAACAGGATTCCAATATACATCAGGCAGAGCCCCCCTCACTAACACTCCAAGAGAACCTTGACGGGTGGATGGGAAACAGAAAATTTTCCCAGGGGATCTGTGCAGTGGCTCTTCTGGACAGTGGCACAGGGAACTAATGGCTCTGCTGGACAGAGGCACAGGGAACTAATCTAAGGGTGTGGTGAAAGCCAACACATTCTGGCTAGGCTTACAAATGCCCTTGGGCAGATATATGGGTAAATACTAGGCTATATATATATATATATATATATATATATATATATATATATATAGATATATATACACACATATACACACATACATACATATACACACACATTATATATATATATATATATATATATATATATATATATATATATATATATATATATATATATATATATACACATATACATATACACACATACATACATATACACACACACACACATATATATATATATAAAAAACTTGTACCTAAAGCACTTCAAAATGTATTTCATTGACATTGCTTCCATCTAGTGTCCAGAAATATTACTACATCCAATTTTTCAAATCCATATACATAAAAGAGAGAGAGAAAAGAAAGGAAAGAGAGACCATGAATTATTCAATAAAATAATTATACCAAATCTATCAAATCTTTTGTTTCATATTATTATAATACAATAATAATCAATAAAATATTTCTATCAAATCTTATATTTCACATTTTAAAAAACCCCAAACTTTATTACAATAATCATAAATAACAATATGTGTCCCCTAAATTTTTGTTGTGTCTTTTGGCGTTAGGGGTCGCCACAGCAGAACTCCGGTCCGCTAATGATTGGCAGTAGATTTTTACGTGCCGAGTTACCGGCCCTGATGCACAACCTTCAACGAAGGTACACCCATTCACGCATGTCTCCACACAGAAGACGCTCTAGCTGAGAATCGAACAAGACAGCATCTTACTGTGAGGTGACAACACTACCGCAGCACAATTTTCTTTAATTTCATACATTTTAAAACTCTCAAGACAGAAAACAATTTATAACTTTGCTGATATGAGCTTTAATATAGGCATAATGGTAACTTTGCTGATCTGAGCTTTAATATAGGCATAATGGAAACATTCTCATTCAAACCTGGGGACCTACAGGCATCAAGAACCAGTTGCCAATAAAGCTCTCTGACTTCTATTTTATTTTCCCAGTCCCTTTCCCTTAAATCTAAGGGGATATGTTCTAAAGCAAAAAACTTAAACATAGCTTCCTTACAACTTCTAGTGTGTTTAAATAATGCATTGTTAATACCACCCCTACGAATATTGAAAGTGCTTTTTTTGTGGTTTACTTGTTGGAGGTGGACTCCCTGAAGCACTTTTTCTCGCTCTGCTGAGTTTGTAATAAATAAACAATTTGAGCAAGTACCATTTATCTGACCAAAGTGCCTTCATAAAGTTTTCAGCCTTTAATCAAAAATCTCTTATATTATCGCAACTAAAAAGCAGATTGGGAACATGCATTTTGAATGATCTTATCCCATTTCCAATATTAGCAGTCTTGCAACTTACACGTTTTACTAATTTTGAGTGATATGTAAAATATCTGCAGAAATTTCTAAGAAAACATTTTTCAGTATAGAAAGTCTGATGTTAAGCCCTGACACTTTGTATCAAATTATTGACCCTAATTCAAGTCACTAAATGTAAATCTTCTCACATAATTCCAACAGTTTTGCCTGATCTTGTTATTTAAAAGTAGAATCAAGCTGTACAATTGGATTACTATCTTATAGTTATTAATTTATTTACCTGTAATTATCAAAAATTATCAATTAGTCTAAAGCTAAGGGAAAATTCTCTTTTAATATAGCTACAGGGCTACATAAACATTTATAAGTTATGTATTCTTAAAACTTGTTTCAGTATCCAGTCATATGAATTCATATTAAATGTATTAATAATTCTGCTCATATGCATTATTTTATATTCTTTTAAGCAAAACAAGTAGATCATTCCTGCCTCTTTCAAATGTAGCAGTTTGTTTAAATTCATACTGAATTCAAGACAATCTGGGGTGAAAGCAACAGAAAATAATTTTAACACCTTTAAAATATTATTTATATTTGGTGATCTTTAAATATTTCTTGATTTATGTAACATATAACCTTTAGATATTTCATGAGTACCCAGAGGAACTTATAATTTCTGCTGATATATGTGGGATCCACCCAATATAACACTGCAATTCTGAGGCCACCGAATGGAATTCAATATCTGGAAATACTGCCATCACCATTTTTCCATTATACGTTTTAGAGCAATTCTACGTCTATTCAGTTACCATAAAGTTTTTGAAAGCAATCCATCCATCCATCCTCAACCTTTTTTCCCCATTTTTTGCACACAGGGTTAGGGTGTTGCTCCAACAGTGACTATCATCTAGTGGCAAGGTTAGGGTGGCTAGCCCTTATAGTGCATGCATCTAACATTAGTGGAATGTGTTAATGGTGGAGCAACACTGGAAGTAGTAAGTCAATTGTAGCCTGTCTGTAAATGTGAAAAAAGTTCAATTTTTTTATACAATGTGTGAATATTTTTATTGCCTTCTCATAATTGATCTTTATACTGTTTTTTAGATATTTTTAGCCTCCATTGCTCGAGTAAGCATGACTTATTAGAATATCAACTGCAAATAGTTGTATTTTAAAATGATTCCCTGTTAACATTTGGAATGCAATACATTATAAGCATCATGAAAAGATACTTCCCGTTTACTGGAGCTAAAGCCTAATGCAGATGTAAACTATGGCCATTTTTCAGTGTTGGTAATAAGGTGGTTATTCTTTTCATATTGTCAGGAGTTTGTCTGTTAATTATGAATCCTGGTCAGTGACTGAAGATTCTTGCACAAAATATCTATTAGGAAATAAGTATCAACATGCAAGTATTAACACACATTTTATAGTCTATTTAACCATGATAAAGGCCTGTAAGAACCATATAATTCAGGATTTTTATCTTTATTTTTAATATCTGTGAAATAGTTGTGCATTTCTATGAAGATGGAATTCTATTATCACAGTGAACTAAATCTACTGACCTAGTGTGATATTGGGTGGTAATATTTTATACATTTCAGGATCAAGACCGTCTACACCTGAAGCTTTATTTACTATTGACTTTTTAATTTTTTATCTGCTCTTAAATCTCTACAATTGTTATTGGCTTCATTCTTTTAAATATTTTCTTGTATGGAATCCATGCAACTTTTTTTCTTCATTATACATCTTCCGTGATGAAGATTCTTTCTTAGTATGTAATCTTAGCTCTATTTAATATTTTTGTTCTATTTGCTGATCTATACAATTTTGATTAGTTGCATTACAATTTCAAGAGGTATGTCTAATTTATAAATTAATGTATCTAACTCGATTCTATCTCCCATTTGCATTTTTCTAACTTCTGTTAATTAACATTGACCTGTACTAATTCCAGAGCTATAGCTACTTTATAATTTAATATATCTATTTAATTATTTAATTGGTGTAATCTTGGTTCTAGCTCCCTTTTGCATTTTTCTGTCCTGCTTTAACTTACATTGACTTGTACTCATTTCCTCCTCCCAATCTATTTTTTCTTTGTGCATCACATTTTCATTTTGCCAAGTAAATTTTCATATGGGCCCATTGATCAACTGTGCCTCTTCATTTTCGGTACTATTCATACGTTCTCCATTTCTTTACTAAATCAGACTTTTAAAGTCTTTCAGTCTATTCATGTAGGCTGGAGTTCTCAAAAAAGTAGGCATTACTTTGAAAGGGAAAACATATCTTTATAGTTATGGCATTATTATTGGATAATGAACATGGTAACACTTCTACCTGTTTTAATAGTATTTATATATCCATTGAGCTTATAAATATCTATTTACACTTATGTGCCAAATACCTATGAGCAGCGAATGAAGAATAATGCATCTAGTTTGGCTAAAGACATAATACATTTTAAAGCTAGATCTTTGGACATTGTTTTAAAGCAGGTTTTATTGGTTCTCTGAACACTTGTGTCTTTTTGTACACTACATAATTATAGTAATCTCCTAATATAAGTCCACCTTTCACTTCTGATGTTTTTTTCTATTTTATCCCCAGCTAGTTTTGCCTCGTACATGAAATCCAATATATACAGGCCCGTAATCAAGGAGCCTAAATCTTCATCACTAACACTGATGAGGAACAGCCACTAAGAACAGGAATGAATTTACACACTATTTTCAATGCAGCTCTCAGCATCAAAACTCTGTCCCTCCAAATCCCAAACAAGACTTACTTTGGAAAACTGTGTTCCAAGCAGATAACACACCCAACACCTGGGCATTTGATTTTCTTACACACACACACACACAGACACACACACCTGGGAAAGGCTGGCACAGATTTACTAGCTGTGCCCCGTATGCCCAGACTATAAGGTAACCAAGTTGCCACCACTCAACCTCTTACAAGGTTCATAGGTTCATACTAGGCTATCTGCCCTGGGGCATTTATAAGCCTAGCCCGATTTTGTTTGGCTTATGCTACCCCTTGATTTGAGTATACTGTGCCCTTTTTAAAGTTTAGTTTACTGTGCCTCTGTCTAATAGTGACACGGAAGTAAACCCTGGGACAAACCTACGATCCCCCATCCACTCATCAAGATTCTTCTTGAAGAGAGTCAGTGAGGTGCTCTGCCTAACATGAATTGGAATTCTATTCCAGAGCGAAGGGAGCCTCTGGGTTATGAATCTGTCCCTCCAGCATGTTCTATTTATTTCTGTGCTGAGGTTCAAGTCCCTCGAGAGCGTGGCTCTAACGGATTTAGATTTACTGAGGTGGAGCATGTCCATTAATTCTGGGTTGGACATAGCGTTCTATGTCAGGCATAGATCGCCTCGAAGTAGGCGGTATGCAACTGAGTAGAACTGGAGTTTTTTTTAACCAAGCAGCATATGGCATCTGTTCGAGTCCCTTGATCCTCCTGGTGAGGCACTTTTGGGGTCTTTCTAATTGCTGCAGGTGTCGGGTAAGGTACATCCCAAAGGGGGCATTGTATTCTTTGATGGGCCTGATGAGGGATGAATAAAGGGGCACAATTACCTCTCTTGATCTAGATATGAATCCTTTCATGATGAGGTGGGCTATGTAGAAGGTCTTTCTAACCACTTTGGCAATGTGGTTGTCAAAGGAGAGATTGCTATCAACTTGGGTCCCCAGATCCCTAATTACTTTCTCTGTACTTAATGGGTTACCACCTATGTGGTACTTTGTGGCACTTTGTTTTTGCCAAAGGGTATGACTATACACTTTTCGGCATTTAGCTTTAGACCATGGCTCTGGCACCAATTATCCGTCTCTGCGAGACCTTTTTGAAGGATGTTTGTGTCAGCTGGAGAGTCGATTATGGCGCCCAGTTTGCAGTCATCTGCAAACTTGGTGAGCCATAGTCCTCCCACATTGGCCTGCACCTCAGAAAAGTAAATACCGAACAAGAGAGGTCCCAGGACAGAACCTTGTAGGATGCCACTTGTGACCGGTTTCGAGTCTGACATGGCTCCAGCAACTCTGACTCTGTGGGTTCTGTCTTTGAGCCAGTTTGTGACCCATCTTGTGACATAGGGGTTTATATTTAGGCTGGATAGCTTATCTAAGATGGCCGAGTGGGGTATTGTGTCAAATGCCTTTGCGAGGTCCAGATAGGCTGTGTGGACTACCTTCCCTTCATCTATGGCCTTGGTGACTGTTTTGAAGAAGTCGACCAGGTTCAAAAGGCAGGATCTGCCCTTGACAAAGCCAAATTTGGTAGGATCTAGTGTCTGTAGGTCCCCAATGTCTTTGTTTATGAGTTCCATGATGATACTCTCCATAGCCTTGCATACTAGACTAGTCAGGCTTATGGGGCGATAGTTTCCAGGGTCCGCAGAGGCACCACCTTTGTGGAGTGGGACCACTGTTGCTGTACGCCATTCTTTGGGCACATATCCTGTAGTGAGGCTGAGATTGTACAGCAGTTTTACTTGAGGGATTAGTTCTTCTTGGAGTTCATGTAGGATGCAACCCGGTATGCCATCTGGTCCCATGGAAGTAGTGTTTTTTGCTTTGGAGAGGGCGGCCTTCACCTGAGTATCAGAGATGTTTGGGAGGCTGCACTCTGCCGGGATAGATACTTGCTCTTTGGGGGTGGAGAAGTTTGCACTGAACCTGTCTGCCAGGATATTGGCGATGTCTGTGGGTTCAGTGTATTTTTTGTCGTTTAGAATCAACTCAGAACAAGTCTGGGAGTTGCATCCCAGGTTCCTAACATAACTGAAAAAAGCCTTATGATTGTCTTTAGTGTCCTGTGCAATTTTTCTCTCGAAGCTGGCCTTGAAGGATTTTATGAGGGATCGTAATTTTTTGCTAGTACTGATCAGAGATGCCTTCCCTTTTAGGGATTTTGCTCTATCATGTAGTAGCTTCCTCCTTCTGTTATACAGTTTATTTATGGCTGGGGTCCACCAGACTGGATGCCTGCCTTTGGATGATTGGAGATGTCCGTAGAATGCGTTTATATAGGATTCTGCAGTTTGGGCCGTAGTTTCCACTGACCCTGGGGCTTTGAAGTATTCCACTTCAGTTTTGAGAAGTGTGAAGTTTACTTTTGAGTGGTTTTCTGGGCTGGGGGTGGGGTCGGGATGTGGATATCCAGTGAAATTAATTTATGGTCTGATCTTACCAATGAAGGATATACTTCTGGTATGGAGCATAGAGTCCTCATGTTGGTAATGATCAGGTCTAGTATGTTTTCCCCTCTTGTGGGAGTGGTGACTAGTTGTTCCATAGCATTTGAGTTTATAAATTCCAGGAACCATTGGGCTAAGGTGCTGGGGCTTGAGTAATGCTCCCAGTCTATGTTTGGGTAGTTGAAGTCGCCCAATATAATGGTGTTCGGAGAGATCTTAGTGTTCTCCAATGTTTTCAGGAAAGCCGAGTGGGATTCCTGACTTTGAGAGGGTGGTCTGTAGGATGCTAGAAACTGAAAAGCAGTCTTGCCCACTGTCAGTTGCACATGGATGGTCTCCGATACTTCGTGCACTGCCATTAACTTGGAGGTATGGATATCCTTGATAAATATGGAAACTCACCCTCTTTTGTGGTTCGGTCTGGGTTTTGGGGCCGAAAAGCATGATATGAGGTATAACCTGGTAGTGCTGGGGTGCTCTCTGGAGCCTTGAACCAGGTTTCTGTCACTGCACAGATATCGACGTTCTCCATACTGAGGAGAGCTTTGAGTGCATGCATCTTGAGGTTAAGACTTCTCGAGTTTAGCAGCATTACCCTTAGTTTCTTGTTCCTTGTGCTGTCTATGGAGGTGGGTTTGACTTTTGAGCCTTGCCTAAAAAAGGCACTATGGGGGTGGCAAGAGCCTTTGCCAATATCCTAAAGCCCAGGGGTGACAGGTGCAAGCCGTCCCTAGCGAAGCAACGTGGCTTGTCGAGCATGTCATCCCAGGCTGACAGACACTGGATCCCCTTTGAATGACACCAAAATTTTAGCCAATTGTTAAAGTCGATCATTTTGTCTTTATACTGTGGCATCATTCTAGGTGAGGGTAAGATGCTGCTCAAGGTCAGGGTCATACCGGCCTGGGCTACATGATCAGAGAGCTCCTCTATGTCTCTTTTCATGTAGTTGAGGGAGGTACGTCTCAGGTCATTCACACCAGCATGTACAATGACTGAGTCATATTTGTATTTGCTTTGGAGTGACCTGAGTGCTTGCGTTATGTGGCGGATCCTAGCGCCTGACAGGCAGCTCACTGTGACCTTCTCTTTATTCAGCCTGGTGAGCGGGACGTCAGTGCGTCTGACAATAGAGTCACCTATTACAAGGGTATCAGGTGTGTTATTCAGCCTTAAGGGCTGTGACTGCTTGGCACACTGACTTTGTGTGCTATGTGTTATACGTGTTTTGTTTTGGGGTAGCGTTTGCTTGGATGTCTGCTTTGGAGGTCTCTGTTGCTTAGGTAGATTTTTATTTAGAGCCTCCGAGTATGTTTTTGTGTTATGTTTGGTTCGCTGTTGTGGTGGGACTATGTGATACTGGAATTGTGTTGTGTGAAGTTATCTTCTCCTCCTGACTGGTTACACCAGTTTTGAGATGAGAGAGCTCAGCCTCCAGTTTGGATATATGGTTGTATCGCTCACATATATTTGAACCTGTTTGGAGGAGGAGAGGGTTGTCTGTGTACATGAGACAGTTGTAACATTGCCTCAAAATTCCCAGATTCACCAGCTGGACTGGAGAGGAAACCATTGACTGACCTTTGGACATGCTAGAGTAATATAGGGAGCTGAATTAAAACGGACCAATAGGGGACAAGGTAATCGTAGAGAGTATAAGAGTAAGTAGTGCTTATGGTTTATTAGTGCTAACTTGTAAGATTACTTATTTGGACCAGTGAGGGGCCTTAGAATGAGAATATGGTGTTTAATTTGAGAGAGAGAGCATTTCTAAGGGAAAAAGTGAAGAGCAGACTTTGTGGAGTCAGGAATAGTTTAAACCCAATTAGGCAGCGCTGCCCGATATTGCGCTATGCGCAAAAATGTGCAAAACCGCGCAAAAGAGGATTTTAAGAGAGGAAGATCAAGGAGTTTGGAATTGACCCAAAATGGCCAATAAAATTACAGTTTCAAGGCAGTAACCACTCCCACAGGGGCAGGCAGGCTGCTCAATGTTTATCACTGCCACTGATTAACACAGAGACTTCCCTTTAGCCCAAGCAAACAAGGGTATCCAATTATACTGAGTAAAATCAATACTATATAATGGTAGACTGTAACTAAAGCATGCAAGGATTTTGAAGTTAAGAGAAATGTGAGTGTCATATCGGAGATTGTTATAAATCTCAACACCGAGTAGTTTGGTGTGTTCTGTTGGGGAAATGGTGGGACTGTCTTTGGCTAGAATATTAAAGTGGGGGATAATTGGGTTAGATTTAGTGGGTTGGAAGAGAAGGACTTTAGTCTTGCTCGGATTGAGTAATAACTGGGCATTAGATAGCCAGTTTTCTACAGATGAAAAGGCTTACTGTATGATCTTAAGTTCAGGTATAGTTGAGGCTGAGCAGATGAGGGTGGAATCATCTGCATACTGTATAAGAGAAGCATGATTTGTGGCTGTGAATAGATCATTGGTGAAGAGTGAGAACACTAGGGGACCAAGGATGGAGCCATGGGGAACACAGAGAGCTACAGGAAGTCGAGGACATAGGTCATTATGCCAGACAACTGATTGGTTTTGCAGCTATCTAACTGGCTGCCAACAATCAGTAGCTGATTGGGAAAGGGATAGGTTAGTGAGAACAGAGATTAGTAGTCTGTGTGAGACCATGTCAAAAGCCTTGGATAGATCCAGAAATATTACAGAGGAGAACAGACCATTATTTTTATGATGAAGGATAGCATTAGTGAAAGAGAGCAAGGCAGTAGCAGTGTTGTGGTATGGCCTGAAGCCAAGCTGGGTGCTGAACAGGAGGTTATTAGCTAAGAAGTAGTCTAAGACTTGAGAATGGATGCATTTCTCAACTATCTTGGAAAGTGGAGAAAGGATGGCTATAGAGTGGTAATTGGAAAGTTCAGTGGAGCAGACACCTTTATGGAGGGGAATGACGTGGGATATTTTCCACAGTGTGGGGATATAGTTTTCAGATAAGGACCAATTAATTAGATAGAGACTGGATAGGCTAGGGCTTCTGTTGGTATTTTTAAGTATTCAGGGGGAAGATTGTCAGCTGCATATTTGTAGGCTTAGGTTTCAAATAGAAGGTTTTTTTTTTTTTTTACATAGGAGGTTGGTACGGATGAAAAAGAAAAGACTATGGGCAGAGTATTTGGTTTTGACGTAGGGAGGATGGGTAGAGGGTTGTGTTGTTTAGTCAAAGACAAAATGGTTTCAGTAAAGTGTTTATTGAATGAGTCAGCAATACTGCTGGAGGAAGGGGAAGTGGTAGGTTGAGGGGTGCATACTGTACCTGGGTGGAGAATGGAGTTTATTGTGGAACAGAACTGCTTAGGCTTGTGATGGGGGGAGTTTAGTGCAGACTGATAATAGTGGGTTTTATCTTCCATTTGCTTTTTGACCTTGTTGCACAATTCTGGGAATGACTGTCTAGAGGAGGGGGGTTTTGTTAAGCACCAGTGCTCCCAGGCCTTATCTCTGATTTTCATTAGTGCCCTGGTGCTTTTTTGTAGCCAAGGGGGGGTACTGTGTTTTGACTCTGGCATTTCTTATGGGGGCAGAAGTGGACGGCTTCATCCAGATTAAGGTACTTTAGCGGTGTCCAATCGCATTTTTGAAGGGATGAGGTAAAGGACAGAGGGTTAAAGTTTACCCTCTTTCGGATTTGCCTACAGATGATGTGTTGAGCACAATTTAAGCGGTGTCTCAGAAGGAATGTTAGAGTGTGATCACTGAGGCTGTCTGGTAGACAGCCAGCTAAATATGAGTGAGGGTCTTTATTAACTAATATCCAGTCGAGAGTAGTATGTTTGTTAGAGTTTTTATTTATCTGAGTAGGTGACTATTAGTTGGGAGAAGCCATGAAGGTTTAGGTGCTGGGCTGGATGATTGTTACTACAAGATAGCCAGTTAATATTAAAATCACTTATGATTATGGTTTCCTGGGGTAGGGAATGGCTAGCCCAATTCAGGAGGTTTTCCAGGGGTGGGATGTTTTGGCCAGGTGGGAAAGCAGCATCCTATGATGTTGATTGTTTTATTTGGGTTCAGTTTGAGGTTGGCATATAGGATTTCTTCATTTCTAATGTGGGGGGCAGATGTGCTTAGGATCTGGTTGTTGACGTGCTGTTTAAACATTAGAGCCACACTGCACCCTTTCTTAGATAGTCTATCTACTCAAAGAATGTTATAACCTGTTGAGAGTATTTCCTCGCTTTTGATGTGAGGTTTGAGCCAGGTTTCAATCAGGATGAGAATATCAGGAGAATACAATGCTATGTTGGCATTTAGGCCATGGGTTTTATTAGTTATACTTCGGATATTTAGACACATGAACAGGAGGTCAGATGGCTTTCTGTTAGATGTTAGTTGTGAGAAGCAGCAGCTATTGGGCAGATTTTTAGGTGAGGAGTTGGTAATGGTTGGACAGGGTTAGGGTGGATGTCACCACTGAAGGCTAATTTAGATAGGGCAGTAAACATAAGATATATAAATCTGGTAATTAACCTATCATTTTGTTTGAATGTAACAGGTGACTGGTAGTATGGTGGGTGTATTGGGATAGATATTGTGATGGCATGGCAAGTGTAATTAGTAGGTGGGTGATGGATAGAAGTGAGAGCAAGGGTGCAGTTATAGTGGTGGGGTTTGTCTATTATGGAGTTCTGGGAGGATGTAAGTTGTGCAAGAAGAGTGCAGGTAAGGAGTGTAAGCATATTAGGCATTAGTATGACTGTGTCAGATGAGCAGTTAGATTAGAAGTGGGTGGTACTGCGGGTGGCAGAGGAGATAGATTACTAGTATTGTTCTGATTGGTTGCTGGTTATTGGGAGGGGGAAGAGCCGAACGGAGCAGGGCTTAAACCCCTTATGTCCTGATGAGAGAATAGCAATTTAAAGATGGCTCCATAAACAGCAGGAATCTAATATAGACTTAGTATTGGGGGTGGGGGTAGCAAAAACGGTGTGAACCATGTGCAATGCAAAGAAACCAGCCAAACCAGAGAGGCAAGCAGTGGAAAACTATTAGTGAAAGCCTCAGAGGGGGTGAGTAGTAATACAATATATAATAAATAAATAAATAATAAATAATCTCTGTGTATGTATATATGCGCACATACACACACACACAAAAATATACACACGCAGATACACATACCACACAACCATACATACATATATCTACATACACACACATTCATAAATACATATAGATAGATTTTAAAATAAGCCATTCTTGACAAAAAGTAACTAAGAAATCTTCATCCTAAAACAGTTATTTCCTCCCACAAAAATCAATTTCCTAGTCTTGACTAGTATAACTTTCCAATTTCTCAATAAACTTCAGCACTATCAATTACCAAATATCCAATTCTGCCTTAGTAGTAAAAATAAATAGACTGGGGAAAGGAAGAAAAATGAAAAGAAAATTATTACAACATGTCAACATTTTTTTATATGAATGTAGTTATAGCTATAAATGTAATATAATTCTTGTAATACACTGTATTATGTCTATAAATAGGTACTGGAACTAAAGTAATTAATGAAATAAATATAGGTGTGTTCTGTCGATTAACTTAAGTAATACTTGGTATGAATTATTATTAAAATATTTTCACTACCTTTTATTGATTTTATTTATTAAAATCTAAAATGTAAATCAAGATTACTTTCATGCAACACTCCATGTGAATGTTCTCTCTTCACTAATGCATGGTCCACAGATTATCATCCGGCTTTCAAAATGACTTAAAATAAACAATAGCTGTGTAAAATCTTACCATAACCATAGGTGTCGTCCTCTTCTATATGCTGCAGTATCTATAAAATGAGGGAATCCAACTCCAGTTGACTCATACATCAGGCCATTATACCAAAGTTATAATGCTACTGTGAAGGTACATGCATAGTGCTGCATCACACAGCATATGTCGGCCATAAATGGAAGTCGGGTATAAAGCAGATGTCAGCACACACCTTCCTTAGAACTGAATGCCACCAAGCACCAGCCTGAAAAGGATTGAGTGTACAGAAGGTCAGGCAAGTATCAGGGGGAAGGGGGGGGGCTATACTGCAGCATATAGAAGGACATCGGTGGTTCTGGTAAAATTTTAAACAACTATTCTATGTCCTTCTATTCACATGCTGCAGTATGCATAACATGAGGGAGAATGCCAAAGCTCATGCAGAAAAGGGATTGGGAGGAGGAGGAGGAGGAGCAGAGACATTTTCCACAAAACTTTGCAGGATAACCCTGGAAAATCCTGCTCTAAATCTCTAGACAACATCCACAGATGACCATGTAGCTGCCTCCAAAATGGAAGCTGTATCTAAAGAAGACCCCAGAAGACACAGCTCTAGTAGAGTGTGCAGTAACTGGAGAAGGAAGATCCTTCTCACTTGTGGTGTACCAGAAGGTAATGGCTTTAGAAATCCAGGAGGAACTAATTTGCTTGGAAACAGGATGCCCCAGGGCACTTGGGTGACAGGAAATAAAAAGCCCATCAGATTTACAGATGGACTTGGTTTTAGCCAAGTAGTATCTGAGCTGTCTGTGCACATCTAAGCATGTGAAGGATCCTTTCACTAGATAATTGTGGAGAAGGAAAGACGGTAAGAAGGCTGAGCCTAAATTTAGTGATCGCTCATTCACCACCTTGCACAAAGAGATACCTTGTCTCGATGGAAAACTGTGAAAGGAGAGGATGCCATGAGGGCTTCAAGTTCAGAAACCCTTCTGGCTGAGGTAATAGCTACCAGGAGTACAGTTTTCCAAGTGCAATGTTGGAGAGAGGAGGTGTTAGCTGGTTCAAAAGGAGCTACAGTAAGCTTTTCCAGCACAAAGTTAAGGTCCCAAGGAGGGGAAATTGGTTTCCTTGGTGGTCTAATGTGTAAAATTCTTTTCCAGAACAACCTAACTTCCAACCTGGATGCCAAGGGAGGAGTCAAAGATAAACATGCTGAGACGGCAGACAAATGCAACTTGATGGAGGAGTATGACAGGCCACTTTTCATTAGATCACACAGGTAAGACAGGACCACTGGTGGTTCAACAGACAGTGGTTGTAATTTGTTTTTTTAGACACCAGACAGAAAACCTCTTCCATTTGGATAGATAGGATTGTCTTGTAGTGGCGTTTCTGGCCTCCTGCAGAACCTGTAGCACATCCTCAGTGTAAAGGTGTCTATAAGAGTTCCCTTGTCCTGTGTGAGTAGGTCTATCCTGAGGGGTACCTTGGTGATTGCCCTTGGCTAGGTGATGTAGAATAGGGAGCCAATGTGATCTTTGCCAAAAGGGAGTCACTAGCAAGATTTTTGGTTGTTCTTTCTGAATTTTCAGTAGAACGTTGTGTATTAGAGAGAAGGGGCGAATGCATACACAAACATCCCCTTACAAGGAAAGGAAACAGCATCCACCTTCCATGTCCCAGGGGTTGGAATCCTGGTACAATATTTGGGAAGCTGCCTGTTCATGGGAGAGGCAAACAGATCTACCTGTGGAATACCCCATCGATGGAACAGGTCCAGGAACACATCCCTGTTTAACATCCATTCGTGGGAGTGGGTCATGGACCTGCTTAATGAATCTGCCATCGCATTCTGAACTGATGGGATATAAATGGCCTGTAGAGAAACCTGACTGTGTTGAAAAATCTCCCAGGCATACAGTCAGTCTGCAAAGGATGTAGGACTGTGTCCCTCCCTGCTTGTTGATGTACAAGAGGACTGTGATGTTGTCTGTGAACTATCTCATCACCACTGGTAGGACTCTGGACTTGAAAATTTATAGAGCAAAAATCAATGCCCTCACTTCTTTGATGTTGACATGCTCCTTTGACTGAGGTGGGGGGTCCACTAAAGAGGAAGGCCTGGGTATTTTGTAACCTGTGAGATCCACCATTGTAATTCTTTTGTAGCCTTGTTTGAGGATGGTAAGCACTCAAAAGTCCTGGATTTTCTGTTTCCAAGCTGGAAAAGACCGGGTTAGGTGAAGGGAGGGAGGGGCTATTAGGATTTTGAGCCTGGTAGTCACAGGCTACCAGGCTTTGAGTAAAAGGACTGCTTTTGAGAAGGCGTGGAAGGAGAAGATCTTGGAGAGGCCTGTTTTCTGTTGTCCTTTTTCTCCTTGGGAGAGTGATACTTAGAGGTCATTCTCACAAAGGTGGTCCTAGCTGAATAATTCCTCTGGAAGCTGGGAACAGGAGAAATAAAAAATGTGCTTGAGGTCTTGTAACTCCTTTCCATTTTCCTGAAGAGCTTTGAAGAGTTCCACAGCTGCAGAGCTAAATAAGGCCTTGTTGTCTAAAGGGGCGTCCATAAACTTGGCTTTAATATCATCTGGCAGAGGCTGCAACCAAGCCAAGAATACCTCTTCAAGACAGATCCTGATGCTGCTACCCCTGGCTGAGACCTCTACAGCATCATAACTGCACTTAATGGAGTGCCTAAGTAACATGGCTGCAGGATTTTAGAATGGTGGATATTTTTGCCTTATTAGGGGAATCTGGAAGGTCTGAAATAAGTTTGACAGCATCTGCCATGAGAGCCAGGGAGTATTTTGCCATATGGGTTTCGTAATTCGTGGCTCTGAAAGCAAGAGTGGCAGATGTATAAACCTTTTTGCCTAACCTCTCCATAATTTTACTCTCTTTTAAGGAAGTGGAGGGTAGCAATTTGGAAGTTTTATCTGCAGCTACAGAAATGGTTGAGGGATCTGCTGAAGGAGTCTTAGAGAAACTTGGCATCCTCGGGCACTTTAAAATCTATCAGGGCATTTAGGAGCTGAAGGTTGGGAGTCTGCAGATTTTGATGTAGCAGAAAAGGCACCCAAAAAGGCAGGCAGTACAGGGGGAATGGCAGAGGGATGAGGGGACTCCATCTGTAAGAGGTCATAATACCTCTTTTGGGTTTCAGAGACCTGACAGCAGTCATATTTAAAGAAACCCTTCATCTGCACAATGGTCTCCCCAAATGTAATGCCTCCCCAGGAGAATCTGTGCCATTAGATTCCTCCCCTGGGCAAGCGTAGCACAGAGGAGAAGCAATCTGAGAGGAGTAAGCTAATGATCATCCCAAGAAGAGCCTTCTTCCTCAGAAGAGACTTTTTGCAAAAGCCTTTCCCCAGGAGTGGAAGGGGGTAGAGCCTGGAAAGGAGCAGTAGAGGCCATAAAGGCATTAAAGAGGCCCTGTGTAAAGGCCTCCCCAGTCATGGGTTTGGTTGGAGAGCATTGCTTGTTGGCCAGAAGAAATATGCTTGGTTTTCTTTTTTTTCTTGGGGACGTTCGACATACGATGGAAGGAAAGAGGTCTGGATGTTGGGCGACATTCAATGTCACCCTGAACCACTATCTGGGTAACACAACACTGGCCTTCGGAAATAAGCCGTGCCCCCCCCCCCCCCCGGTGACCAGTTTGGACACCTGTGATTCCTTCTGGGATGTACTAACAGACTCCTCCCCCAAGGTACACATCAAAGCAGACTCTAGTTTCTGATGCAGGCTCCAAGCCTTCATCGGCCTTGGGAGGGGTGCCCAATATAGAGGGACCAGCCAAAGGTTCAGGCCGAGATTTCTTGGCCTTTTTTGGCTCTTCCTAAGGGCCCGACATTAGGTCCATATCTGGCGCAAGGCGCTTAATGTGATGATTTTCCAAGTACAGCCTAAGGGAAGAGAGATGGCTCCTAAGGGTCTTTGGGATGAAGGCCTTGCAAATATATCACAAGATGTATGGTCGTGTTCTGGGCCTAAGCAAAACAGACAGAGCTCGTTAGTGTCTCTGTGTGGAATCTGCCTTCCTTACTGACACTTGCCCTTCCTAGCTGATATTGACTCACAAAGAGGAAACAGTAGCTAACCTAGATAACAAAAAAACCCTATGGGGTACTTATCTTAAGCACTATCAAAACACAAAGCAATTTTCCAAAGCGAGCAATGACCAGAGCTGGCAATCAAACAGGTAGCAGAAATGTTCTGGGGAAGGTGTGTGGTGATGTCCGCTTTATACCCGTCCATTTATGGCCGATGCACTCTGTGTAATGCAGCACTACTCGCGTTCCTTCACATTTTAAACTTTGTTATAATGGCCAGAAGTACAAGTCAACTAGAGGTGGACTCCCTCATGTTATGGATACTGCAGCATATGAATAGAAGGACACCATACATTTACTATAGTAGCAATAACATACAGTCTAAGGGACTCAATTAGTATTTATCAGCACGATACCAAAACACATGAAAACAGTAATGTGCATGAATGCATCATCACGTCTCCGTTAGAATCGTATATTTATGTTTCAACTCATTCAGATGTGAATATGTTCTCTTTTTATTTTTGTCCAAGGTTGTGATTCTTAAAAGTTTCCGAAAACAATGTGTGCACAGAGCTACTAAATGAATAAACAATTATAACATTATAGTATTACATAAACTATAATTTACAAAATAAATACAATGCATAAATATACACAGATTTGAGAGAGGTTAAACGTCTTAATATTTCTTGTATAAATATGCATTGGCCTGAGACCTAAAAGCAACCAGCCTTTAATATAAGGTAGACTGATCTCAATATTTGTTATAGTAATGGGCAAGTTATCTAGAACTATCACCCAAATGAGGTGTGTATCTTTCCCAGAAGGCATATTTCTAAATCAATACATACATTTAAATCTACATACCAACATTTACATACGCATATATACAGATATCAGTAAATTTATCCCCTTTATTAGCAATCTATTTTATCAAGGACTTAAAAGCACAATTTATGTGACTTCTTCCAAATTATGCGTTATGGCCAATGTCCACCAAAGAAATTAAAACCACGAGTGCAAAATGGATCCTATAAGCAAGCTGTATCAAGCACCATGCCATGTATAATGAACATGAACTGGGACTATTAGAAGCTAATGTGACAATTATGTAAATAGGACAACTGATGGAGACTTCATATGAACAGTTCAGGCAGTGTGTATAAAACATTCATTAAACTAATGATCTCAGAATAACCCTAAAGATCCTGGGAGCTACAAGAACAAATAATCACTAAGAATACATTCCCATGGGGGCTTTCAGTAATGGCAACATGATGATGAGGAGTGCTAATAATTCCTCTGGAAAAGATTGTTAAAATTATAGTATTACAGTACCCCTTTTTCAGTCTTGTTGTAGTTTAAAAAGTACAGTTGTGTACCTACCTTAAATGTAGATGTTCGAGTGTATTCACTGTTGCAGTCATTACAATTGGGTTGAATCCCAAAGCTAAGGTTGGGAGGCTGGCTAAATAAGATTAGGAGAGGCTATCAGGCCCTGCAGAACTGCAGTGGTAATGTCTGCCCTGGATTTAGAGTAGAGAGGCAAGTGATAGTGCTTTGTAAAAGTAGGCACTGAACTCCAAGTTGCAGCCTCTAAGATGTCTTTGGTTGGTACTCCTCTGAGGAAGGCTGCTGAAGTGGCTGCTCTGGTTGAATGTGGCCTAATGCCCTTAGGCACTGATTTGTCATGCTGTGAATAGCAGAAACGAATGCAGTGGCCTATCTACTTTGAAATAGTCTGTTTTGAGATAGGCTTTCCTTGTGATCCTGCAGCATATGCCACTAGAAGTTGTTCAGTTTTTCTGAAAGCTTTGGTTCTGCCCAAGTAGAAGCATAGCTGCCTGTGAATGTCCAAAGAATGCAGAAGTCTTTCACCCTTATTCTGTGGGTTTGGGTAAAAGGTAGGCAAATTAATTGTTTGGTTAAGGACCACACTGGACACTACCTTAAGCATAAATGTAGGATTTGTCCTTAGAGAAACCCTGGCAGGATGGAAAATGATAAAAAGGTTCCACAGCCATGAGTGCTTGTAACTCTGAGACTCGTCTAGCGGAGGTTATTGCTAGGAGCAGAGCTGTTTTCCAGGATAAGAATTTAATATTGGCTGCAGAGGCTGGCTTAAACGGAGGCAGTGTGAGTTTTTCCAAGACATAGTTGAGGTCCCAAGCAGGTATTGGTGCTCTCTTTGGAGGTCTTATGTTTTTGGCCCCTCTGAGGTACTGCCTTAGCAATGGATGAGAAAAAATAGGTGGTTCTGTATTGTAATGAGCTGAAATGGCAGGGGCATGCACTTTAATTGATGAAAAGGAAAAGCCTTTATCCAGCATCTCAGTTAAATATTGCAAAATCTGAGGAATATTTGGAATAGTCGTGTCAATACCGAGTGCCTGGTTCCAAGCACAGAATCTCTTCCATTTTTATGCATAAGATTTTCTGGTACTAGGCCTCCTGGCCTCAAAAATAACATCCATCACTGCTTTAGAGAGAGGTGTGTCTTGAATGGCTACATTATCCGCCATGCTGGTTTAAGGTCCTGAGTTGGCTGTGCAGCATCTGACTGTCTTGTTGGGTCAATAAGTGAGGAATTTGAGGTATTGTCCAAGCTGGGCATTGAGACAAGCTCTTTAGGATTGGGTACCAGTGCTGGTGGGGCCAGTCTGGGGCAATCAGTTTCATTTTTGACTTCTCTTGTCTGACCTTGAGGAGTACCTTGGGGAGGAGAGGCAGAGGAGGAAAGGCATATACTAGAGCATCCACTTTCCATGCTTGCTTGCGATAAGTCCTTGTGCAGAATCTCTATAGTTGGCAGTTGTGAGGGGAGGCAAATATGTCTGGGCATCCCCAGTTCCTTGTTATCATGCTGAAAACTTGTGGATCCAATTTCCACTCGTGGTGATCCATAATGTTTCTGGTTAGTTCGTCTGCCAGAGTATCTTTCCTGGCAGGAATTGTGCTTGCAGATGTACTTGGTAAGTCAGCGCTGTGTCCTACAGGTTCATGGCTAGTCTGCAGAGGGGGTAGGAATGCGTGTCCCCCTGCTTGTTTATGTACCACATGACTGTAGTATTGTCCGTCTTTATTAGTAGTTGTCCTTGATGAAGTTGTTCCTTGAAGGCTGTCAGGGCATTCTGAACAGCTAGCATCTCTTTTTGATTGATATGTAGATGTATTTTACTTGTGGGCCATGTGCCCTGAATACATCTTCCTGCCATATGGGCCCCCCAGGTATAATCTGATGCATCTGTTGTCAACGTCTGCCTGGCTGTGGGTAAGGTGAATGGCTGTCCCGTGTTGAGGTGAAAGGCTTTTGCCCACCATCGAAACTCCTGTTGCAGGCAGAGAATGAGGGTAATTGTTTCCAGGCTGTGGCAATGTTGAGTCCAAACACTTTTCAGATACCATTGAAGTTTCCTCATATGCAGTCTTGCATATGGAATTAGCAGTATGCAGGATGCCATGAAGCCCAAAGCCTGCATAATTTTTCTTGCAGATAACTGGGCCTTTGCTGCC
The DNA here is from genome assembly GCF_019279795.1 of Protopterus annectens. NCBI lineage: Eukaryota > Metazoa > Chordata > Ceratodontiformes > Protopteridae > Protopterus > Protopterus annectens. Next base: position 214,528,348 of record NC_056741.1, on the reverse strand, counting down.
AACATTTTGAAGCAAGTAGTCAGTTGTCTGTTTGTCTGGTGTGAGATAAGCCACCTGGACAGTTGTATTTAAGCTTGCACCCAGGAATATTATCTCTTGAGAGGGTACGAGCTTTGGATTTTCTTTCATTTACTGTGTATCCTAGACCTGTTAGTAATCTTTTTACAAATGCCAGATGCTGTAGTAGGATGTCCTTGTTCTCTGCTTGAATAAGGCAGCCGTCCAAGTAAGGATATATTTGCATTGCTCTGTCTGCAAAATGCAATTACTGGTGCCAGGCATTTTGTGAAGACCCTGGGCGCAGCAGATAAGCCAAAGGGCAGTGCAGAGAATTGGTAGTGCATTTAGCCAGCATTAAATCTGAAGTATCTTCTGCATGATTGTCTGATTGGGACATGCAGGTATGCCTCTTTTAGGTCTGAAGTCACAAGCCAAGCCTTCTTGCCCAGCATGGGCAGAAGCTGCTGCAGAGTTAACATTTTGAATTTTGGAATATCCAGGAATGTGTTTAGGATAGACAGGTCCAGTACTGGTGTCCAGGCTTTGTCCTTTCTGGGTACCAAGAATAGCCTTGAGTAAAATCCTTGTCCCTGCTCTTGCTGTGGTACTTGCTGAATGGCTCATGTCCATGAGGGATGAAACTTGTTTTTGTGCCTCTGCCCATTGATTGCGTGGCAGGTCTGGCATATTGTTTGGCCTTGGCAGGGTGTGAAAGTGGAACGTGTAGCCTTGAGATACGATATTTAAGACCCATTTGTCCTGGGTGATCATGTGCCAGTTTTGTGAAAAAAAAAGTGCTAGTTTTCCCCCCAAAGGAGCTGCCAGAAGATAAGTGCTTGGTGCTGGCAGGAGAAAGTAATTGTGACTGTTTCCAGTATGGCTGTGATTTTTCCTCTCCACTTTTGGAGGTAGAAGCACCCCATTGTTTAAGCCTGTATGAGCCTTGGGGCTGTGATCTGCCTCTGGGGCATCTGTATCTGCCTCTTTGTGGCCTGTCTGACACTGGAAAGGACCAATTCTTTGTAGGCCAGTTCCTGCTAAATCTGGGAGGCTGTACCTGTAAGAAATCCTTTACTGTTTGCATAGATTTAGCTTTGCCCTCCATTTTCTTCAACACCTCTTCTGCTTTAACACCAAACAAGGTATCATGTTGTACTGGAGCATCTAATAGCTTTGCTTTAACATGATCCAGCAGATTCTGTTCTTTTAACCAGGCATGCCTCCTAATGACAGAGCCTGTAACTGCGGCCCTGCAGGAGGCCTCTAGAGAATCAAAACCACATTGCAAAGTATGCTTTCCCACTTGTTCAGCTGCATGCAATAAATCCTGCATTTCTTTGTTTTCTGCGCATTCTGAATTTGTCAACATTTTCTGTTTAAGCTGTGACATAAGATATTGCTGATATTTAAGCATATGAAACTGACAATTTAAAGCTATTACAGCCAAGGTTGCAGAAGTATAAATCTTTTTCCCCCATCTGTCCAGGGCCCTTGAATCCCTATCAGAGGGGATAGGGTTTTTTGCAGTGGAAGCCTTGACCCGCTTGGGACCCTGAGATATAGTTTCTGGGTCAGCAGCAGGGTTTTTGTAAAGAAATTTATGAGAATCAGGAACCCTGTAGTATGTGTCTGGCTTAACAGGAGAAAGAGTCAGGAGACAGACTGGACTCTGAAAATACATCTACAATGTCTAAAACAGGAGGAATAGCAAGGGGCCTGTGCTGGGGTAATAAAAGGAAGTCTCTGAGCCTTTTTCCGAGTAATCTTGGCTTGCCCAGTGGAAATGCTCCCTCATAGTATGCAGGGTTTCTCCAAAAGAATAATCCTCAGGAGGTGAGGCTGAAGGGATATATTCTTCAGCATCAGACTCCTCATAGGGAGGAAGGGAATATTCCTGTTCAGAAGAGGAATCAGAAGAAATGGAAACCTGATCTGAAGATTCATGTTCTATCTCTTGCCTAGGCCTCTTATCAAGAGGGGGATGGGAACCCCTGATCAAAGTAATTAGGTCTTCGGCCATTTTAAGCATCTGTTTTTTAGGCATGGAGACCTGTCCAGGAGAATGCTGTACTTGTTTCTTTGTCTTTAGAGCTGCTTTAGTCTTTGCCTTTGAAGCTGAAGATGGCTTTACATATAAAACTGTGTAGGCCTGAAAACACCCTCAGAAGCCGATGCCTGCTCAGCGGCTCCGGACCCATCTGAGGGAATAGTTTCTGAGTGTCCAATACCTTGAGTTTCCAGCAGCCTAGTCGGCTCCACGTGGGAGTTGGAAGAGGCCTGTGGCTCTGAGGTAGCGGGCGTCAGGGGCTGCAAAAGCACCTACCTCACTGAGAATCGGCGAACCGGCGACAGGCCTAACGGAAGCCTAGTCGTTGGTTTTGGACCTCGGATGCCTGTCCTTTTCTTTTTCTTTGCGCTTTTTATAAACTCCGGTAGTCGTCTGTTCTGATGGCATTATATAATTGAATCTTCTGCCAAAGTAATGAAATGCAAAATTGTACCGACACTTAATAGTGCGTTGGTTAAATCTAGCACAAAACCGACAACTAGCAACGTTGTGGTCAGGGCCTAGGCAAAGAATACAGTAAGAATGAAAATCCTTATGAGGTATTTGCTTCCCACAAGAAATACAATTATTAACTTTTTCTGACATCGATCTGGAGCAAGAAAAAAGTTTCCCCAACAGGGTACTTAGCTTTAATGAAGACTTCGGATCTGAAATTCGAATTTGAAAATCTCAGGAGTCTGCCGACCGGCACTTGTGAACTGCTTTTGCTTTGGGCACCGCACGGCAAGAAAGACTGAAGAAAATGGCGTCGGCTGCATCTTTTATACCCCTGGTGCACTGACGTCAGGGAGGGGGTGACAGCAACAGACGCCGGACCTAGACTTTGGAACTCGGGCCGACTGCAGGTAGCCTGCCAGCAGGATAACCCAATTGTAATGACTGCAACAGTGAAACATGATGAACATCAGTGTTAGCATCACAATTAACCCCAAAAAGAAAAGAAGAGAGGCATCAGAAAAAAAGTTATCCGAATTCATTTACCTCTTGTGATCAGGAAAAGCATGAGACGCCTCTAGAGAAGTGGTGGGAAAACCTGCTGGAAATGGGAAACAATCAAATGGAATCTGGGCTTCCCTAGAGATTAAAATCAATCAGATTCACACTGATTTTTTTTTTTTTTTTTAGATAAGCAGAAAATTGATGCACTATACCACTTCTACAAATAAATGACACTAGCAGATGGTGGATTTCCTGTCGGCCCACTCCAATTCCTTTGTACAGTTACAATCAACAAAGAACTTAAGGAAAAATAGTGTAGTGAACCTAGTACAGGAGAATAAATGAAGCTAGTAGAGCTGGAGGATTGGTCCCAATAGGACAATATACATTTTACATCTATTCCAGAGCAAATTGAGGGAAATAACTGACTGGAGTTCACAGAAAAGTGCATAAGGGAATGGACTAACATGGCACTACTGAGTAGCTTGCTACAGAGCCACATAACCCCATTTTACCCAATATATGGCCCCTATGGGCAAGAGGATGTAATGGATTTGTGCCTGTGCATCGAGTATCTTGCAGGTTGCCCCTGTCCATAAAGGACATAGGCACTACCCCAGGTGTTAATTTATGATTCGCCATCCATTAATCCAAATTACATTTGAAGATGGCCAGGGAAGGGCTCTGCTTAATGTGAACAGGAAGCCATCTCTGACACACATATCTGTCTGTCCAACATATTTTGTTTGAGTAGCTGATTAAGCTTAGATCCCTAGATCATGTGGCCCTCGTGCTGTCTGACTTGCACATGTGTAGCAGCTCCATCACGGCTGATCTGTGAATGTCTTGTAGGACAAACATGGATCACCCCTTAACAGTCAGTAGAAGACAGAGTAAAGGGATAGGGCTTTTAGTCTATCAGTATAGTTTATGTTGTTTACACCCTGCATTTTCTTTGTGAGGAACCTCTGAGGTTGCTCCAGCTGCTGTAAGTGCCTAGTCACATACATGCCAAACGGCACAATGTACATGATCATTGGTCTAATAAATCCACCAGCACTATAATTTCCTTTGATCTGGATGCCATACCTTTACTTATAAGATGTGCCACATAAAAGGATTTCCTCACCACTGTAGACACATGGCAGTCAATGTTCAGGCTATTTATCTGCATACCTAGTGCTCTCACCTCTGTATGCAATTTAAGGGGTGAGCTATTGGTGTTGTGATTTGTAGGGGTATCTGACTTCCCAAAGGGTATGATAATGCATTTTTTTGCATTTAGTTTTAGGCTTGTTTCTCGACTGCAGTGGTGGTGCTGCGGTAGCGTTGTCGCCTCATAGCAAGACATTGTCCCGTTCGATTCTCAGCTAGAGCGTCTTCTGTGTGGAGGCATACATGAATGGGGCGTGCCTTCGTTGAAGATTGTGCGTCAGGGCTGGTAACCCGGTACGTAAAAATCCACTACCAATCATTAGCGGACCGGAGTTCTGCTGTGGCGACCCCTAACCGGGAAAAGCCAAAAGACACAAGTTTTATGCTATGTTTCTGGCACCAATCATTTGTATGATCTAGACCCTCCTGAAGCACATCGACATCAATGGGGGATTAAATGATTGTCCCCAGCTTACTGTCATATGCAATCTTTGTCATCCAGAGGCCTTACACATTTGCCTTGACTTTTGAAAAGTATATTCCAGACAGCAGTGGTCCCAGCACTGAGCACTGTGGCACACCACTACTAAGTTGCCTCTTGCTGGATCTGAATTCACCCATTTTAACCACGTGTCCTGTCCGTGAGCCAATTGGTTAACCATCTAATGACATACAGTTTTATGCCCAGTTTTGTAAGTTTAAATAGTTATGAAGTTTGACTGCTTTTTTTTAGACTACGATAATAGGTTAAATTAAACCTTGCATGGATAATTGTACTTTAAAAAATTAGTTCAACTTATGGCAGAGAGGGGTGTTTGAAATGTCAAGTAAATACCAATTGCACTTTCATGGCCAGCAAAGTAGGGGGATGAATTAGAGCATAAATCAATTTTTTTTTTTATGAACCAGGCTATGCAGCTATTAATTTAAGTACATCAAACATACTAAAATGCAGAGTTTAAATGTACGAGTCAGATATACTATTTAAAAAGTTCCGGTCTAAAGCATAAAGGGGGTTTTTGTATGAGTAAATATGGACTGGATTCCCCCAGGTAAACTTTGGGGTGGTACATTCCAGTCAATCAGTTGCAAGTCCAGTATCAATGGTATTAGTAGCCACAAACTAATAAACATAAAAAAATCTGCCCTCTAAATTGTGTCTAAACTACAAGACCATCCTATTATCTGGGGGGGGGGGGGGGGGATTAGTAAAAGTCAAAGTCAGAGAAAAGGATGGCAAAATCTTTAGCATAGGCTAGGAAGGGCAAGCTGTAGTCATTATTGAACAGAGAAAACCTGTGGAGTTTTCAATGCAGCTTGCAGTGCAGGTTTTACACAATATTGCAAGTCATGAGGAAATGCACGGAGATGAACACAAAATAATGTGGGATCACTACTGCTAGTAAGGTACATTAAAAGAATGCTGTAAAAGCAGTTTTCTTGGGGGGTGGGAGAAATGTAATGGCAAGGTTATGAGAATGGGCAATAGCTCAGATTTGTACCAGGAATATACATACACCGTTTTGAAAATAGTTTTCAGTTTGTTATTAGTTTGAGGAAGAAATTGTGTTACAGTTTAGTCTTACTAGCCAGTGTGCATCATTCAAACAGGTGCAGGCATGGTACATATTTGATGGAATATGATGATAGAAACCGCGTTTGCACGGTTTTGTGCGCCGGGCAGTGCCGGTTAGAAAGGGTTAAATTATTCCCAGCTCCACCAAGTCTCCTCTTCAGTTTTTCCTTTGAAACTAGTCTCTCAGCCTAAGCACTCAAAAAGCATCCTATAGCCCAGCACTTGCTCAGACCTAATAGCAAGGACTAATATACCCCGGCACTTGATTGCCCAGCAGGGGGCAAGGCTCTTTATTTACCTCTCTCCTATCAAGCAACTAAGCAGCTCACCCTACTATTCAGGCATGACCAAAGGGCAATTTCAGGTGTACTCTCCAGTCCAGCTGGTGAATCTGGGTATCCTGAGGCAATGTTATAACTGCCTCATGTACACAGACAACCCTCAACCCTCTACTCCTACCACAAAACACTAACATATGCGAGAGATGCAATTATGCAGCCAAACTGGAGGCTAAGCTGTCTCCACCAAAGACTGGAACAGACAGTCAAGAGGAGAAGGTTAACACTTGCACCACACCTCCCTCCAGCCACACATAGACCTACTAAACCGGCACTGGCAAATAATACACATAAATACACAAAATCATACTCGGAGGCCCTAAATAAAAAGCTGCAAAAGCATCAGAGACCTCCAAAGCAGACACCCAAACAACCTTCACCTCCCGTCACAAACCAGACAACACATAAAACACAAAATCAGTGTGCCACACAATCACAGCCCTTAAGGCAAAATAACATACCTAACACACTAGTAATAGGTGACTTTATAGTCAGGCACATTGATGTCCCATTCACTAGGCTGAACAAAGCAAAAGGTTACTGTTAGCTGCCTGTCAAGAGCCAGAATCCACCACATAACACAAGCACTCAGCTCACTCCAGAACAAGTTCACAATATGACTCAGTCATTGTTCATGTCGGTGTGAATGACCTGAGATGTACCTCCCTGGACTACATGAAAAGAGACATGGAAGAGCTCTATGAACATGTAGCCCAGGCTGGTATGACCCTGACCCTGAATAGCATCTTGCCCTCACCAAGTATGATACCTCAGTATAAAGAAAAAATTATCAATTTCAACAATTGGCTAAGCTTCTGGTGTCATTCAAGGGGGATCCAGTGTCTGTCAGCCTGGGATGACATGCTCGACAAGCCACGTTGCTTCGCAAGAGACGGCTTGCACCTGTCACCCCTAGGCTCTTGCTGCCCCCATAGTGCCTTTTCTAGGCAAGACTCAAAAGTCAAACCCACCTCCACAAACAGCACAATTAACAAAAAACTGAGGGTTATGCTACTCAATGCCAAGAGTTTAAATCTCAAAATGCACGCGCTCAAAGCACTCTTCAGTATGGAGAATGTTGACATCTGTGCAGTAACTGAAACCTGGTTCAAGGCTCCAGAGAGCACCCCAGCACTACCGGGCTACAACTCGTACCACACGTTTCGGCCACAGAACACGGACTGAAACACAAGAGGAGGAGGTGTATCCATATTCAAATTGAGGATACCTACACCTCCAGGTTAGTGGCACAGCATGATACCCCTGAGATCATCCATGTGCAACTAACGTTGGGCAAATCTGCAATGCAAATTGTGGCCTGCTACAAATCACCCTCCATGACACAGGACCACCACTCCACCTTTCTGGAGACACTGGAAAACATGAAGGTCTTACCGACCACCCTGATGTTCGGCGATTTCAATTACCCTACCAATAACTGGGAAAACTACTCTAGTACAAACTCCCAGGCCCAGCACTTCCTGGAATTCATCAGCTCAAACACCCTGGATCAGCTGGTAAACTCCCCTACCAGAGGTGAAAACATATGGGACCTGGTCATCACAAACATGGGTGACAGGTGTTCCACACTGGAGGTCAACCTGTCACTGGTTAGACCAGAGCATAAACTAATCACTCTGGATGTACACACCCCACCACCACCCCCAACTAAGGAAACCACAGTAAAAAACTTTTTTAAAGTAAACTTCACCTTACTTATGACAGAGGCGGTAAGTTTCACAGCCCCCATGCAAAAGGAGAACACTACCCATGATGCACAAACCTTCATAAATGCACTCTATAAGCAGCTACAAGGACTCATGGATCCATCCCTAGCAAAACCAAGACTCACTCCTCTAAGAGAAGGAAACCAGTCTGGTGGACCCTTGCCATAAACAGGCTATACAATAGAAGGAGGAAACTAGTTCAGAAAAAAAAGCAAATCCCAAGAAGGAAAGACATCCCTGATCAGTACCAGTAAGAAACTAAGGTCCCTCATAAAATCATCCAAAGCTAACTTCGAAAGAAAAATGGCCAAGGATTCAAAAGATAACCACAAAGCCTTCTTTAGCTATGTTAACAATCTAAGTGGCAACTCACAGATATGCACTGAACTAGTGCAAAATAGCACAAAACATTCTGAACCTACTGATATTGCCAACATCCTGGCAGATAAATTTAGTGCCAACTTCACCCCCCTCTCAACCCCCAAAAGGACCCACAACAATACCAGAAAAGTGTAGTGTCCCAGAAATCACAGACGCATAGGTGAAAATAGCCCTTTCAAAAGCCAAAAACACAGCATCAGTGGAGCCAGATGGTGTCCCAGGCTGTGTCTTGCACAAACTACAGAACGAACTAACTCTCCACCTAAACACACTGTTCAACCTCAGCCTGTCCACAGGCTATGTGCCCATAGAATGGCGCACAGCAACAGTTATTCCACTCCACAAAGGAGGGGCCACAACTGACCCTGGTAACTATCGCCTCATAAGGCTGACTAGCCTGGTCTGCAAGGCTATGGAGCGCTTCATCATGGAATTAACAAAGACATTGGGAACCTCCAAACACTTGACCTGACCCAGTTCAGCTTTGTTAAGGGCAGATCATGCCTACTATACCTGGCTGACTTCTTTGAGATGGTCACCAAGGCCATAGACGATGGAAAGGTCATTCACACAGCCTACATTGACCTCGCCAAGGCTTTCAACACCATTCCCCACTCAGGCATTATAGAAAAACTCACCAGCCTGAACATAAACCCCCTACTTCACGAGTTGGGTTGCCAACTGGCTTACAGACAGAACTCACACGGTAAGAATAGCGGGTTCCAGGTCTGACTCTAAACCAGTCACAAGTGGTGTCCAGCATGGCTCGGTCCTGGGACCCCTACTGTTCGGCATACACTTCTCAGAAGTACAGGCAAACACAGGAGGACTATGGCTAACCAAGTTCACTGATGACTGCAAACTGGGAACCATAATTGACTCTCTGGCTGACACGGACATCCTCCAAACAGACCTTACTGAGACGAACACCTGGTGTTAAAGTCATGGCCTCAAACTAAATGCCAAAAAATGCATAGTCATCCCGTTTGGTAAAAACAAAACACCCTTGAATTACTACATAGGTGGCAGCTCCCTTAATACAGAAGAGGTAAAAAGAGATCTGGGGACCCAGGTAAATAGTAATCTCTCCTTTGACAATCATATTGCCAAAGTAGTTAGGAAATCCTATGTGGCCCATTTAATTACTAAAGGGTTCGCATCTAGAAATAAAGAGGTTATAGTGCCCCTCTACTCATCAGACCCATTATAGAGTACAATGCCCCATTTGGGATGTACCTCACAAGACACTTCCAACAGCTGGAGAGACCACAAAAGTACCTCACCAACAGGATTACTGGCCTCAAACATGTGTCCTATGCAGCCCGACTGAAAAAACTCCGGCTGTACTCAGTGGCATATCGTTTACTCAGAGGTGATCTCTGCCTGACTTACAAAACCATGTCCAACTCTGAATTGATGGACATGCTCCACCTAAAGAAATCCAAGTCACTGCGAGCCACGCGTTCTAGTGAGCTAAACTTCACCACAACAATAACATGCTGGAGGGATAGATTCCTGTCACAGAGACTCCCCATGCTTTGGAACAAAATTCCAAACTACATTAGGCAGAGCCCCTCACTATCACTCAAGAGAAACCTTGACAAGTGGATGGGTAACAGAAAATACACCCCTGGGATCACTTCACTGGCTCTGCTTGACAAAGGATCAGTTAATGAACCAATGGGGCGGCGAAAACAGACACACTCTGGCTAGGCTTATAAATGTCCTCGAGCAGATAGCCTAGTACCTACCTATGAATTAACCAGTTAAGATATAGAATAGCTGGGAACAATAATACTAGCATATAAGAATGTGGGCATTATCATGGAATATTAATGGCCCAACAAATAGTGAAAAAGACGAAAGAGGTCTTTTCAGACTTGTTGGCTGTTGGTGAAGCACCCACCAAGAGGAGAAAACGCTAAGAGAAGAAAGGAGCCACTTTTGAGATTTTAAGTATTTTTCTTCAGATTATTTGTTAAGATTTCTGCATTGCCGCCTACTTTTTGGCGTTTTCCAGCTTGCTAAATTTGATATCTGTATTAGGAACTGTATTTAGAACACATCTAGAGCCTGTTTACTGCATTTCCTGTGTTGCACTTATTTTAAAATCGTTTTTTTTCTTAAAACTTGCATTTTACCTGACTCTGGCCTATCACTCAAGTGTGGGGTCATTTATTGCACTGTTCTAACTTGTTGCTACTTGTATATCTCTGCTATCTTTAAACAAAAAAAAATACAAAAAAATCTTGCTGTTTTCCCCACTTTCTGAAATATAAAAAAAGTTCAGTTACAGATTTGCTGTTCTGAATTGTTTGTAAGTTTCTTGGAGGCCATTGCTTGCTTGGGCTAAAGGGAAGTCTCTGTGTTCATCAGTGGCAGTGGTAAACACTGAACAGCCTGCCTGCCCCTGTGGGAGTGGTTACTGCCTAGAAACTGTAGTTTTATTGGGTATTTTGGGTCAGTTCCAAACTCCTTGATCTTCCTCTCTTAAAACACTCTTTTGCGCATTTTTGCACATAGCGCAGCATCGGGCAGCGCCGCTTAATCAGGTTTAAACTATTCCCGGCTCCACAAAGTCTGCTCTTCACTTTTTCCCTTAGAACTGTTCCAAATCTCAAAGTAAGCACTCTATTTTCCTTCTAAAACCCAGCAGTAGCTAGGACAAGTGTCTTATAAGTAAGCACTAATAAACTAAAGCACTACACCCTCTTATACTCCCTTTAAGTACTTGGCTCCCTATTGGTTCTTTTTGATCAAGTCAAAAAGTAATTCCTTATACTATTCTGGCATGTCCAAAAGTCAGTTTCAGGTTTACTCTCCAGTCCAGCTGGTGAAAATGGGAATCTTGAGGCAATGTTACAACTGCCTTATGTACACAGACCACCCTCTCCTCTTCCTAACAAGCTCAAATATATGTGAGAGATGCAACTATATAGCCAAACTGGAGGCTGAGCTCTCTCAACATAGTACTGGCACGGTCAGTCTGGAGGAGAAGGTAATCACACACACCACATATCCAGTCTCACATAGACCTATCGCAACAGCAAACCAAGCACATAAACACACAAAAACACACTCATAGGCTCTAAATAAAAATCTGCCCAAGCAACAGAGACCTCCAAAGCAGACATCCAAGCAACTGCTACCCCACAACAATACCCACGTATCACATAGTTCACAAAGTCAGTGTGCCACACAGTCACAGCCCTTAAGGCTAAACAACACACCTAATACACTTGTAATAGGTGACTCTATTGTCAGACACACTGACGTCCCTCTCATCAGGCTGAACAAGGAGAAGGTCACTGTAAGCTGCCTGTCGGGTGCCAGGATCCACCACATAACACAAGCACTCAGGTCACTCCAAAGCAAGTACAAATATGACTCCATAATTGTCCATGCTGGTGTGAATGACCTGAGACGTACCTCCCTGGATTACATGGAGAGACAGAGGAGCTCTCTGATCATGTGGCCCAGGCCGGTATGACCCTCACCTTGAGTAGCATCTTACCCTCACCAAGAATGACACCACAGTATAAAGACAAAATGATCAATTTCAACAATTGGCTAAAGTATTGGTGTCACTCAAAGGGGATCCAGTGTCTGTCAGCCTGGGATGACAAGCTTGACAAGCCACGTTGCTTCGCTAGGGACGGCTTGCACCTGTCACCCCTGGGTTTCCGAATACGGGCCAAGGCTCTTGCCACCCCCATAGTGCCTTTTTTAGGCAAGGCTCAAAAGACAAACCCACCTCCTTAGACAACACAAGGAAAAAGAAACGAAGGGTAATGCTGCTCAACACCAGAAATCTAAACCTCAAGATGCATGCACTCAAGGCTCTCCTCAGTGTGGAGAATATCGATATCTGTGCAGTAACAGAAACCTGGTTCAAGGTTCCCGAGAGCACCCCAGCACTACCAGGCTATACCTCATACCATGCTTTTCGGCCCCAAAATTCGGACCGAACGACAAGAGGAGGGGGGGGTATCCATATTCATCAAAGATACCCATACCTCCAGGCTAGTGGCACTGCACGAAGCATCTGAGACCATCCATGTGCAACTAACAGTGGGGCAAAACTGCCTTCCAGTTTGTAGCCTGCTACAGACCACCCTCCCAAACTCAGGAACCCCACTCGGTTTTCCTGAAGATACTGGAGAATATGAAGGTCTCTCCAAACACCATTATATTGAGTGACGTTAACTACCCAAACAGACTGGGAGCACTACTCAAGCTCCAACACCCTAGCCCAACGGTTCCTAGAATTTATAAACTCAAATGCTATGGAACAACTGGTCACCACTCCCACAAGAGGGGAAAACATATTGGACCTGATCATCACCAACATGGGGACTCTATGTTCCATACCAGAGGTATACCCCGCATTGGTAAGATCTGACCATAAATTAATCACTATGGACATCCATATCCCATCCCCACCTCCAGCAAAGGAAACCACGGTCAAAACCTTCTCAAAAGCAAACTTCCCACTTCTCAAAACCGAGGTGGAATCCTTCAAAGCCCCAGGGCCAGTGGAAAATACTGCCCAAACCGCAGAATCCTTTACAAACGCATTCTATGGATACCTACAGGAATGCATGGATCATGCTATCCCAAATAAAACCAAGACACACTCCTCCAAAGGCAGGAGACCTGTCTGGTGGACCCCAGCCATAAATAAGCTGTACAACAGAAGGAGGAAGCTACTACATGATAGAGCAAAATCCCTGAAAGGGAAGGCAACTCTGATCAGTACTAGTAAGAAACTATGATCCCTCATAAAATCATCTAAGGCTAGCTTCGAAAGAAAGATTGCACAAGATGCTAAAGATAATCACAAGGCTTTCTTTGGTTATGCCAGAAACCTGGGTGGAAACTCCCAGATATGCTCTGAGTTAGTGCAAAATGACAAAAAATACACTGAACCCACAGACATTGCCAACATCCTGGCAGACAGGTTCAGTGCAAACTTCTCCTCCCCACCCCAAATGAGCAAATGACTATCCCAACAGAGTGTAGCCTCCCCGACATCACAGATGCACAGGTGAGAGCTGTCCTCTCCAAAGCAAAAAAACACAGCATTAATGTGACCGGACGGTGTCCCGGGCTGCATTTTACATGAGCTCCAAGAAGAACTGAACCCTCACTTAAAATCACTGTTTAGTCTCAGCCTTACAACAGGATATGTACCCAAAGAATGGCGTACAGCAACAGTGGTCCCACTCCATAAAGGTGGTGCCACAACGGACCCCGGAAATTATCGCCCTATAAGCCTAACTAGCCTGGTCTGCAAAGCTATGGAGCATATCATCATGGAACTCATAAACAAAGACATTGGGAACCTCCAAACACTGGATCCTACCCAATTCTGCTTTGTTAAGGGCAGATATTGCCTCTTGAACCTGGTCAATTTCTTTGAAACAATCACCAAGGCCATAGACGAAGGGAAAGTAGTCCACAGCCTACCTTGACCTTGCAAAAGCCTTCGACACAATACCCCACTCGAGCATCATAAATAAGCTCACCAGCTTAAATATCAACCCCTTTGTCACAAGATGGGTTGCAAACTGGCTTAGGGATAGAACCCACATGATCAGAATTGCAGGTGCCATGTCAGACTCTAAACCAGTTACAAGTGGCATCCCACAAGGCTCAGTCCTGGGACCTCTCTTGTTCGGTATATATTTCTCTGAGGTACAGGCTAACACAGGTGGACTATGGCTGACAAAGTTTGCAGATGACAAACTGGGAGCCATAATTGACTCTCGGCTGACAAGCATCCTCCAAAAGGGTCTCACAGAGATGGATAACTGGTGCAAAGTCATAGCCTCAAGTTAAATGCCAAAAGTGCATAGTCATCCCTTTGGGAAAAACAAAGTGTCCACAAATTACCACATAGGTGGCAATCCATTAATACAGAAGAAGTAATTAGGGATCTAGGGACCCAAGTAGATAGTAATCTCTCCTTTGACAATCATATTGCCAAAGGGGTTAGAAATCCATTCTATATAGCCCACCTTATCATGAATGGTTCACATTAGATCAAGAGAGGTTATAGTGCCCCTCTACTAATCACTCATCAGGCCCATCATTGAATACAATGCCCCATTTGGGATGTACCTCACAAGACACCTGCTACAACTAGAAAGACCCCAAGAGTACCTCACCAAGAGGATCACTGGACTCAAACAGATGCCCCATGCAGTTAGGCTAAAGAAACTCCAGCTGTACTCAGTTGCTTACCGCCTACTCAGAGGCGATCTCTGCCTCACTTATAAAGCCATGTCCAACCCAGAATTAATGGACATGCTCCACCTCAAGAAATCCAAATCCATCAGAACTACACACTCCAGTGACTTAAACCTCAGCACAGAAATAAATAGAACATGCTGGAGGGACAGATTCATATCACAGAGGCTCCCTCACTTTGGAACAAAATCCCAAACCATGTCAGACAAAGCCCTCAATGCCTCTCTTCAAGAAGAATCTTGACATTTGAATGGGAGATCGTAAATTTACCCCTGGGATCTCTTCTGTGTCACTGCTAGACAGAGGCACAGTAAACTAACCTTAAATGGGCTATCTTCTGTGACCTACTATACAGAGGCACAGTCAACTAATCTAAGAAGGGTGGCGAAAGCCAAACACACTCTGGCTAGGCTTGTAAATGCCCTAGGGCAGATAGCCTAGTATCAACCTATGAACCTAAATATGCAGAAAATGCAAACCGTACACACACACACACACACACACACACACACACACACACACACACACACACACACACTTCCCCAAAGAATCCCAAAACCGAGGTAAACAAACAAGCACTACATAAAATCCCTGACTGAATGGAAGTTATCTTCCCTGCACCAAGATCAAAAAACAAATGTTTAAGTTGTCAAAAAGTACGGATTACAAACTATGCCCATAATTTAAATACTCTCCAAGTAAAACACAAATACCCAAACTCCAAAGTTGCAAAAGTAGTACACATTTTTAGCACAAAAAAATGCCCCCCTCCCAAATGAAACAAGTCTCTAAAGTTAGTAAGTTGGTTCCGGACAGGAAACTACTGATATCTAAACATACACCAGGATTCTTAAAAAAATAACTCTTAGTCAAAAATTAGAAGAAAATATGCTCTAATCTTAAAAAGGTTAAGGAATTCTGTGTGGAAGATTTCTCCAAAGTGGACTTATCTGAGAGAAATGAAGCCTTAGATAAACTGCTTCTCCTGATAAGCTCTTTAGTTGTTTCCTGTAAGGCAGCATGAAGTCACTTCCTTCTAGCTGCTATTCATGTAATTGCTGCTGGCCAATCAATACCCAAAGGGAAGGTGTGGAAGGGAGCCAGAGATTCTGAAGAAGGATGAATGTTGCTTCCTACACAGGACACAACCCAGATGTTCATTATGCCCACTGCTGTGGTAGGTAGTCTTTGGCTATCTGGGTTGCGTCATAGGCAGGACACAATCCAGACAGCCAAAGACTACCCACCACAGCAGTGTCAGGACACACCCCAGATAACCAAACACTACCTACCACACCAATGGGCATAATGAACATTTGCAGTTATTTCTGCTACATTGGACTTTATATTCCTCAGAAATGTGCTACCGGACAGAGATGACTCTACATTTTGGTTAGCAGGTAAACTGTGGAGAAACCTACATCTAATAAATGAATCTGGATTAAGTTTCTGTTATTGTTGCATTTTTTGCCGATTATTCACAAAAAAAAATAGAAGCATTATGCCAGAAAACTAGATAGGATCCAGTCTTAAAAGCACATCTCACAATAAGACAAACATGAAAGAAATGAATAAATACAGTAATATTTTCTGTTAAAGCATATCTTCTTCTTCCCTAAATGCACTATTTAGACTACTTATTCTAGGTCATAAGTCTTTATTTGATGCCATAATTCTTGAAGTGCAACAAGATCTACTTACAACCTGATGACACTTGGATGCATTTTCAATAAAATACGAGTCTTGTTTACAAAACTCATGGAGCTGATAATGGACAAGCAGAGCAGTTATTGCTCTCTTTTCACAGGGTGTGATGCATAATGGAGACAACTGAGTAAGGTGTCACAATGTTACTAAATGAGGATTTGAGTCTGTATCTTGACTACCACATAGATGAGGGATTGTATGACATCAGAATAATGATGCAACTAAGCATCTTGCATCATGTAAACTTTGCTCTCCCACCTCTCTCTGTTCCTCACATTCCTCCCTCCTCCAACAAACTCACTGGACTCTGAGTGTATATCACAGGAATATGGACCAACCACCAACCTATGGAGTCTGACTGAGAACTTTACTAGTATTTTCTTGTTTAATGGTGACAAGGCTTCAAACAGGTTAACTCATGAGGAAATCTTTACCATCTGACGTCATTTTACAGATGAGGTGCTTAAAAATATTGAACAGGTGATTCTTGAAATCTTTAACATCTAAGCTATATGTGTACAACATGCAAAATGGTGCTAAGGCTTCATGCCTATGAGTGGGGATTGGCATAAGGGTGGGAGCTTGGCATAATGGTTAAGGTGTTTAACTTACAACCACAAGGTGCAGGGTTTGATTCTCACATAGTGTAATTGGCCAGGATTAAAATGGCCCACAAAGGCAGCTAACCTAATACTAATCTATGAACCTATGCATATCTTATTAAGAGACACAAATAAAGAATAAAAAACTGTTATCTTAATCCCCCTTAATAAAACATAGTACAGTATTCCTTGTCTGAGCATTGCTTTTTTTCCGCTACATAAGAACCATTAGATATGCTATCCAGTTAGGAGGATTAACTATTAAAACATTTTTAATTTACAGCTATCCATCATTCACTGCACAGATGTCTAAACAACCCGATAAAAGAGAAACAAAAGCTAAAACAAAAATGTCCCTTACTTATCTTCTGGTATTAAGTGGCATTCAAAAGAATGAGGGCATCACCTACCACATACCATACAAGCATTCGAGACACCAAAAATAAACCAAGAGAGAAAACAGCCTCAAAAATTTAAACAGACTTGCATTACCAGTCCCATAAAATAATATGGTCTTACCTCGTTCCAAAATGCTCGTTGAGGGTAACTTTAAAAGCTTCTGAATTGTTGAGATGTTGCCCTCCATGACAGCAAAGAACAGAGGTATTTCCTGAATCCTAACAAGGGAAAAGTAGAAAGAAGACAGGTTATATCAATCAAGAGTATGGTGAACAGAGAACTTAGACTAATGTGTTATCTAGGTTTAAGCAGAATTGCCACAATTAATTTTTATTATTAAAAATACTTAGAAACTCTAAGCATATAATCATTGTATGCTTTTGGTAAATACTGTACTATTCGCTGCTTCTGATCTATTAAATTTTACAGTTAAAAGTTTTAATGATACATAAAAAAACTAAAATTATAAAGTATTACTCGTCTATTGTCAAATCAACAGACTTCAACATCAAAGCAAAAGAAAATGTCTTCACTACAGAGTTTATAAATTAACCTCAGGACATACTACAGAGTTTATAAATTAACCTCAGGACATGCTAAGATTATAAAAATAAAAGTTATATTTTTTACCATAATGACAGATCTGCAGAAGTTGGTTCATTCCCCATAAACTAGATCTGCAGAGGTTGCTTCATCCCCCATAAACTGTAGGACTAATACCACTAGCATTAGTACCACTCAGCATACCAAAACTTCCCAAGGTTGCCAAGAACCTCACCCTTTGTTCTAAAATGCATAGTCAGCTTCCGTTCAGCAGACATGAAGTAGCCACGATGAGGTACACCTAAAAAGGACCCCCTCAGTTGGCAAGGCCCGTGAGAAAAAGGTATTATGAATGATGGACCCACTTCTGCACATCTATCACTAAGAGAAGTACACAGATTTTGTACCTGGCATAAGTGCATCAGTCTTCCACAACCTATAGGACAAGAGTCCCAGGCTTTCTCATAGGGGTGGGCCTTAGACCCGGATACCTTTAATAAGAGAGGCCCAAAAGGAAGATCTGGACATGAACACTATATCCAGCTTATAATGTTTGCTGAGATGTAGCTACTGTTTCAAAGGCAGTCTGCATAAGCCTCACCAGAAGAAAAAAGGTCCACAGAAACACTGGATCATTCATGTAACAGGGACCTTTTGAAAAGGCTTTGGGCACCTTCAAAAAAGCCGGGGAAGAAACATCCTGGCCTTGGTGGAAATTAGAAATAGCAGCTAAATAAAGGTACAGCTTAATTCAGTATCAAAGATCATAACAAGTTAGTTAAGTATGCAATGGATAAGAGTGGAAGAGAGCTCCAACACAGCCTCAGCTGAAAAAGAAGAAAAAAACAATTTTACCCAGTGTTTTTTTTTTCTAGAGTTAGACTTTTTTTAGGGAGCAAACAGTACAGATACAACTTTACAAAAAATTCAGGATTACAAGAAAGAACTGGATGAGGAGTAACTAGACATCAAAGATGCAGGAAATGAATATGGGAAATGGTTGCTTGGTGAATGGGACATATCAATTTTTTCACTGGTCTGCAGAAAACTGGTTTCTACAGATGACGAGGCAGTGATAAGTGGACTCAGGTTTCCTGGAAACTATGAGAATGACCTTCCTTTCAGTAGGCTGACCTTGTTGGTCAACCTCAGAGGAAATGGTGTGGAAGCATATACAAGTCTAGATGGTCAACTGCTGACAAGATCACCGGGGTCCTTTCCCTCACTCCAGCCACCAGTAAGCAGTCAATACACTTGGGGTTGGTCAGGGTGTAACACGAGGTACAAGAGTGCTTCTTCCACCTAATAAAGAGCCTCTTCTCTAGTAAAGAGTTAAAGAACTTCATAAAAGGAATGAGTAAACACCTGTTCAGCTTGTATACCCATGAACTGGGTCCTCTTAGGATGTAAATTACCCCTGTGAACCAGTTTGTGGACATGCTCATTCCCACACTTTTCATAGCTTCTCATCTCAAGACTGCAGATCATATTCACCCTGCTTACTTGTACACAATTTTATTATTATTTTACATTTATTTACTGGGAAAAGTCCGACTGGACACAAGTCCTTTTTCAGCGGAGACCCGGGGAGAAAAGCTCCGCATAAATAAGCACATCTAAAAAAGATTCAAGTAGAATATATATGACAAAAACAGTTGAAAACAGTAGAAAAATGCACAATGTTATATACAGGCAAAGTTAGCATTGTATTAGACATCATTTTTATATGAAAGTACAGATAATGAGACAATCAATATAGAAGCAGTATTAGCAACAAGCTGTCTAGCCAGGGGCCTTATATGGACATGTCCATTTTTTGGATAGATGAGTTTTTAGTAAAAGTTTGAAATGTGGTGAGGTTGTGGTGGATGTTGTGTTGTATTCCAGATTTTAGCTTTAGAGTTGGAGAAGAGGAAGGAAGCTTTCAAAGGCCTGAAGGGACAAAGAGACAAAACAGCCCTGATCTCAAAATCTTGATGTGAAGTGAGTGAGACTACATTGGACAAAGTACACTTTTGTACCTACCATAAATATAGATGTCCGATAGGAATGCATCTGCAGTCCTTACAAATGGGTTGTCCTGTCGTCAGGCAGCCCTTCGGTCGGCCGGATTCCAAAGTCTGGGTCTGGCCTCGGCTGGTGTCGCACTTCACCCGACGTCATAGCTGCAGTTATTCGGGTATAAAGGCATCAGCCAACGACATTTTCCTCAGTGTTTCTTGCCCCAGATGCCAGGTGCCCTCTAGGAAGGCTAAATTTGGAGAAATGCCAATGATTCTAAATAGTAGAGAGCAAACACAAAAAATAAGCATGTATGTACATATATACAAACAAATACACCATAATAGATTCCCCCAGCTAGCTATAAGATGGGCAAATACCCTAGGAGTACCACAGAGGGGAAAGGCGGGTGGGTAATCCTGACTGCAGATGCATTCCTATCGGACATCTACATTTATGGTAGGTACAAAACTGTACTATGTCCTTCAAGGATGCATCTGCAGTCCTTACAAATGGGTAGAATACCATAGCCAAACTGGGGGAGGAGGCAAAATAAAGTTATGGTGTAGTTAAGATCCCTTGCAAAACAGCAGTGGCAAAACCTGCTCGGGATCTAGAGTATAAAGGTAAATTATAATGCTTGGCAAATGTATGCACGGAGCTCCAAGTAGCAGCCTCTAAAATGTCCTTGGTAGCCACTCCTCGTAGGAAAGCTGTGGTAGTGGCTGTAGCCCTTGTAGAGTGAGGCCTGATGTTTTCTGGAGTTTTCTTTCCATGGTAGGAGTAACAAAATCTAATGCAATTTCCTATCCACTTGGAGATTGTCTGTTTTGAAATTGCTTTTCCTTCCATTCCTGTTGCATATGCTACCAGTAGCTGGTCAGTTTTTCTATTGCCCTTGGTCCTGTCCAGGTAGTAGCGTAATTGTCTATGTACATCCAAGGTATGCAACAGTCTTTCTCCCCTGTTCTGTGGGTTGGGGAAGAATGTAGGCAAGTGGATAGCCTGATTTAAAGATACTCTGGAGACCACCTTAGGCATAAAAGTAGGATTTGTTCTCATGGACACTCTATCTTGATGGAAGATCAGGAAGGGTTGTACTGCCATTAATGCCTGTAGCTCAGAAACCCTTCTTGCTGAAGTGATTGCCAGCAGGAAAGCAGTTTTCCATGATAAGTATTGTAATTCTGCTGTTGCTGCTGGTTCGAAAGGAGGAAGTGTCAATTTTTCTAGCACAAAGTTCAAGTCCCATGCTGGCAATGGTGGCTTCCTAGGAGGTTTTACATTTTTAACTCCTCTCAGAAACTGCCTGAGCAGAGGATGTGAGAAGACTGGAGGATCCAAGTCGAATTCTGCTGAAATAGCTGATGCATGAATCTTAATGGAAGAATAGGACAGGCCTTTGTGGAAGAGCTCTGCCAAGTATTCCAGGATGTTGGCTATGTTTACCAGTGACACATCATCTCCTTTTGCAGTACTCCAAATGAGATATCTTTTCCATTTTGCTGAATAATTTTTTCTTGTTGAGGGTCTGTGAGCCTCCAGGATAATGTCTTTAACCCTTTGGGATAGATTTGGGTTAATTGGTCTTGTGCAATGTTCCAGGCAGTCAGCTGCAGAGTTTTCAGGTTTGGATGCAGGATGTTGTAGTTGTTCTGTGTTAACAGCAAGGGAACCAGGGGTAGGGGCCATATTTGTTCCAGAGACATGCTCCTCAGTAATGGGTACCAATGTTGTCTTGGCCAGTCTGGAGCTATCAGAATGATCCTTGGACGGTCCTCTTTGATCTTCAATAGCACCTTGCGCATCAAAGGAAGTGGTGGGAATGCATATGCTGTCAGGTTTTTCCAACTGAAAGATAGGGAGTCCACCTTCCAAGCAAGTGGGTGGTACGTCCTTGTGCAGAATTTCTTTAGCTGGTGATTGCATGGGGATGCAAATAAGTCTATTTCTGGGAGTCCCCATTTTCTTGTAATGGTTTTGAAGATGTCCGGATGCAGCATCCATTCGTGGGCATCCGTGGTAGTCCTGCTTAGTATGTCTGCTAGAATGTTCTCTTTCCTGGTACAAAATTGCTTGTAACTGAATGTTGTAGCTCAGGGCCACATTCCAGAGGTCCAGTGCCATCCGGCATAGAGGGTACGAATGTGTGCCTCCCTGTTTGTTGATGTACCACATAACTGTGGTGTTGTCTGTCCTTATCATCAATTGACCTTGTCGGAGAAATGGTCTGAATGTCTGAATTGCCAGTTTTACTGCCAGCATTTCCTTTAGATTTATGTGTAGGTGCAGCTGGTCTTGAGCCCATAAACCTTGTATGCACTTGTCCAGCATGTGGGCCCCCCAACCGAGGTCTGAGGCGTCCGTCGTGATGGTTTGGCTTGGTTGAGTGCTGTGGAAGGGCAATCCTGTGTTTGATTGACAGGCCTGAGCCCACCATAGGAATTCTTGCTTCAGGCATGGAATTATTGGAATTTTTGTTTCTAGGCTGTGCTTGTGTTGAGACCATAAATTCCTTAGGTACAACTGTAACTTTCTCATATGCAGTCTGGCATGTGGAACCAATATTATGCAGGATGCCATGAAGCCCAAGGCTTGCAGGACTTTTCTTGCTGTTAGATGGTTCTGCTTTGTTAATGCCAAGAAGTAGAGAGGTAGTTGCTCCTGTTTTTCTACTGTTAGGAATGCCATTTGTTTTGATGCATCCAGCTCTGCACCCAAAAAGGTTATCCTTTGGGATGGTATCAGCCTTGACTTTTTGATATTGACTGTATATCCCAGGGCTTGTAGTAGGTAAATGACCCTTTTCAAGTCTTCTGCTAGCTTGTTTTTGTTGTCCGCTTGTATCAGGCAGTCGTCCAGGTAAGGGTAGATTTGGATTCCCTGAAGCCTGCAATGAGCAATTACTGATGCCAGGCATTTCGTGAACACTCTGGGTGCAGTAGATAAGCCAAAGGGCAATGCTGAGAATTGATAATGCTCTGATCCTGCAAGAAATCTGAGGTATCCTCTGCAATTTGGTCGTATGGGGACGTGCAGGTATGCCTCCTTGAGAACTAGAGTTACCAGCCAAGACTCCTTGCCCAGCATGGGAAGAAGCTGCTGTAGAGTCAGCATTTTGAATTTTGGAACAATGAGGAATGTGTTTAAAGCGGACAGGTCGAGAATAGGTCTCCATTTGCTCTCTTTTCTTGGTACCAGGAAGAGTCTGGAGTAGAATCCCTTTCCTTGCTCCATAGATGGTACCTTTTCCACAGCTCTCATCCTTAATAATTGAGAGATTTGTTTTAGAGCTTCTGCCTTTTGATTTGGAGGTAGGTTTGGCATTCCTCTCTTCTCTGGTAGAGTATGGAAGTGAAACCTGTAACCTTGGTCTATTGTCTGCAAAATCCACTTGTCTCTTGTGATGTAATGCCAGTTTGTTGAAAATAAGGCTAGCTTCCGCCTAAGGGTGCTTCCAGTGGTCCCCTGGTAGGCGGTGCCAGAGCCAAGTCACTGTGATTGTCCTGTAGTTGCAGTGGTGGCTGTGTCTGTGGCTGTACCTCGCTGGTTGTTACCCTGCCACTGGCGTCCCCTGTAGGCACCCCTGGATTGGCTTCTGCCTCTTGAATGCCTATTCCTGCCTCTCTGAGCTCGGGAGGAGTCTGGAAAGGACCAATTCTTGGAGGGCCAATTCCTGCTAAACCTTGGAGGTTGGACCTGTAAGAAATCTTTCACTGTTTGGACAGATTTTGCCTTCTCTTCCATCTTCTTCAGCACCTGTTGTGCAGGAGAGCCAAACAAATTGATCTTATCCATGGGAGCATCTAATAGTTTTGATTTGACATGGTCTGGTAAGGCCTGCTCTTTTAACCATGCATGCCTTCTGATAACTGTGCCAGTCATGGCTGATCTAAAGGAAGCCTCCAGTGCATCATAGCCGCATTTTAAAGAATGGTTACTGACTTGCTGAATGTTATGTACCATTTCCTGAACAGATTTTTTGTCTAATGGTTCATCCGAGGACAGCTTTTGGTTAACTGGTCTAGCATAAATTCTTGATACTGGATCATGTGAAATTGACAGTTCAAGGCCCTAGCTGAAAGAGTAGCAGAAGTGTAAACTTTTTTACCCCATCTCTCTAAGGACCTGGATTCCCTTTCAGAGGGGAGGGGTTTTTTGGCAGAGGTAGCTGCTACAGCCTTAGGTCCTTGGGAGATAGTCTCGGGATCTGCAAAAGGAGCCTTATACAAATGGTAATGCGTGTCCGGGACCCTGTAGTACCTATCGGGCTTAGCAGGGGCCGGAGCAAGAGAATCAGGAGCAGTACAAGCATCATTAAATGCATCATCTACAACAGAAAGAACTGGAGGTATGGCTAAAGGCCTATGTTGTGGTAAATGCAGAAAGGTTCTAAGCCTTTTTCTGGAGTCTGAAAAATCCTTGCCCTGCCACTGAAATTGTTCCCTCATAGCATGCAAGGTTTCCCCAAAGGAAAATTCCTCAGGCGGAGAGGCAGAAGGGATGGACTCTTCAGCATCAGTCTTCATAAGGGGAGAAAGGAGCCTCTGGAGGGTCTGTATCATCTGAATCATCAGAGGAATCATCTGTAGAAACTGGCTCAGGGGGCTCTGCTCTAGGCCTCTTCTCTGGAGGTGGGTGAGAGGCCCTGTCTGGTTGAGGTTGGGATCCCCGGATTAAAGAAATGAGATCCTCTGCTAAACTAAGCATTTGTGAACTAGAGCTAGGCCTGTGAGAAGGGGTCTTAGCAGGTACAGATTTAGTAGCTTTAGCTGCTTTAGCCCTGGCAAAGGCCTTAATAGACATGGCTGCAGGTGGCCTAGCAGCTCCACGTGCAGGGGTTGAAATATCCAAGGGAATAGTGTCAATTATACCATGATTCCCCCCAAAACGTGCACGCTGATTGGCCAGCGTGCCCGTTGTAAATCGAGTTATACTAATGGAAAAAGGTCCGTCGCCGGACTTTTTCCATTAGTATAACTCTATGTTAACAATGGGTTTAACATGAGACAGCTTTAAAATAAGCAACGGAGATCTCCGTTGCTTATTTTAAAACTGTCTCGCTATGTTAAACCCATTTAACATAGCGGAGAAAGCAAGATCTCCGTTGCTTTTTAGTGTCTCGCTATGTTAAATGAGTTTAACATAGCGAGACAGTTTTAAATAAGCAACGGAGATGTCCGTTGCTTATTTTAAAACTGTCCCTCTATGTTAATATCATTTAACATAGCGAAGTCATAAAAAGCAACGGAGATCTTGCTTTCTCCGTTTTTTGCTCACAACTCTGATGTACTGCGCAGGCGCGGTACATCAGAACTGCCACGGATGCCAAGACATCTGCGGAAGGGCAGTAAACAGGCATTATACTATGCCATTATTTAAGAAAAGTAATAGTTTCTTTTCTTAAATAATGTCATGATAATAGCAATAACCACTTCTGGTGGGTAATGCTAAATTTACCCATGGTTGGCTTTGTTTAGCCCTGACGCCAAACCACGCCAACCGTGGGGAAATTTAGCATTACCCACACCCAGGCGTGGGTTATTGCTATAATAATTCCTGAGAAACTGCAACAGCAGGTGGGATTTCAGAAGCAGATTCCATCAGGTTGGAAGAGGCCTCGGTAGAAGGTAAGTTTTCGGCTGAAGGAAGAACCGCTTGCTCGGTTTCAGCCGAAACAGAGACACTCGAGGTTGGCTTAACCACGATTTCAGCCGAAACCGTGGACCGCAAGTGTCGGCCCTTTTCCTTGCACTTTTTAGATGTTTGCGTAGTCGGAGGATCCGACTGCATAATATAAGCAAAATCGGAGCCGAAAAACTCCTCAGCAAATTCCAACCGACGTCTAAGCGTCCGCCGGTTAAAAGAAGCACAGGCTAGACAAGCTGCTATGTCGTGGTCTGGGCCTAAACAAGGTAAGCAGTAAGAGTGGAAATCTTTATGAGGTATTTGTTTCTCACAAGTTAAACAGTTATTCACTTTTTCTGACATCGGCTGAGGCAAGAAAGAGTCCCCAACGGGGTACTTAGCTTTTAGAAGTCTTGAGTAGTATTCGGTAGTAATCTCTGGTTCTGACCGACCGCACCTTGCGAACAGCTTCTGCTTGAGCACGCGGCAAGAAAGACGGAGGAAAATGCCGTCGGCTGATGCCTTTATACCCGAATAACTGCAGCTATAACGTCGGGTGAAGTGCGACACCAGCCGAGGCCAGACCCAGACTTTGGAATCCGGCCGACCGAAGGGCTGCCTGACGACAGGACAACCCATTTGTAAGGACTGCAGATGCATCCTTGAAGGACATCCACACACCACAAACAGTCAAGCCCAGTGCAATGCCCCCTCCAAACACCCCAGTGTTGATGCATCCATAATTTCCATCACTAGGAAGGGGGGGGTGGAGTTGACTGCCAGAGAAGAAACTGTTTGCATCCTCCACCATGACAGATGCTTGTAAGCAAGAAAAATGCGAACTTTATGCTCCATCCAGACTACAGTCTGGGACAGTCATACCAACAGAAACTACGGATAAGTCCCATGTAAAAAAATATGGCAAGAGGATTAGTAAGTGTGACGTCCCCTCTCTGGGCCTCTAATCAAGGAGCCTGAATCCTCACCACTGAAACTGGAGAGGGATGTTCACTTGGAACAATGGATACACACAGTATTTCCAGATGCTGCTCTCTGCATCAAGCACAGTTTACCTTAAGAGCACACAGGGAACACACTCAGTCTGGGAGTCTGGACTTCCCTCCAGTCCCTAATTAATCTCCCCACTGGCACTCCAGTCCCTAATTAATCTCCTCACTGGCACATCTATAGAGTTGATTCCTCGGTCGGGTGTCCAAGCCAGGTCTTCCAGCACCCTCTCTGTGAAACCAGTGCTTCAGGTCCCTGCTCCAAGTAGCTGACACACACACTCATTCAGATTTGATTTACACACACACACACACACACACACACACACACACACACACACACACACACACACGAGAAAGGTTGGCACAGATTTACTAGTTATGCCCCCTTCTACCCAGACAATAAGGTAGTTACTGCCACCAGACATTCCAAAGCCAGCTGCTCTAAGGCTCTTCCAAGGATACCCAATTATACTGAGTGAAATTAATATTAATACAAATGGTAGTGTTTTAGGAGTAGCCACAGAGTCATCAAATAGATAGAACTCTCAAAAGGTTAAAATATTCTCTAAAGGACCAGCCATAATGAAAACTTTAAAATATATTTAATAATAAAAGAACAGGAAAATACTAAATAGCTGTTTAAAATAAATACAAGAGTTTCAGACACAGGAAATATTAAAACAACACAGATGAATAGATTCACACAGATACAGAAAAAAGTACGTAACTAATCTCGCCATATTTTTTGACTGATCTAAAAATTACTATTCCCTGGTCACTTACTACAGCAAGGCAAGATGAAGCAGGTGAGGGATCCTTCCATGTCAGGTTTCAAAAACAGAGTGCTCAGAGACTTCAGTCTCATCTAGTAATAAAATATCATTTTTGTCCTAGATTACTGAAGGATATCACATACATTTGGTCATCTGACTTCTGGTTCCCATTGCTAGAAACTGAACCAGAATTTAGCACATATGTGTTACCATACACACACACACACACACACACACACACACACACACACACACACACACAGCTTTGCTGAGATGTGTTATAGCATCTGGAAAGTATAAAACCATGAAATACTTCCACTCTTCCTACAGGAACAAATGCACCATTCTCTGACACAGACATTTAGTCACGGTCTGCAATCAGTACTGTAAGATACCTACATTAGGCCATGAGGATTGTAATTTAATTTCAGGATATTTTTCTAAAAGTTAGCTAGGGCTGAGCTTAACCTCCTCTCTTCCAGTATTCTCTATTAAAACATATACATTTAAATAGTTACAATACACTGAGGGCCCACTATTGGTACTTTTTTATATATATATATATATATATATATATATATATATATATATATATATATATATATATATATATATATATATATATATATATATATATATATATACACACACACACACACACACACACACACACACATATATAAAAAAACACAAGCCATTTTACAACTACATTTTACAGTACAAGTATCTCTATAAATCAGTTTGATATACAAACATACGATTATTTACAAAATTCCAGCTAACTGTGCTGGCATGTGTTACACATCCACTGCCCTACTTCTCCTGGCCTAGCCAGCAATACCTCACTTTGTCACAGTAGAAATGACCATTGGCATAAGATCCAATACTGAATCTTTGAAAAGGCTGAGAAGAGGAGCAGTGCTGGACAACAGAATCTGAGCCCTATCCAAGAGCGGCCCAGAAGGCACTAAGATGACTGCAGCTGGGACTTCTTTATACAGACTGTAATTCCCAGGGACTGGAAGAAATACATCAGAGACTCCCAAAGTGTAATAAGTTGGTACTGAGATACAGGGACAACAAGACAGTCATCCAGGTAGGGAAATTATCTGCCTACCTACCTGAAGGTGCATATGCACAGCCACCATAGACATATATTTAGTGAATGCCCCAGGGACTGGGGCGATGGCAAATGGCAGCATCCAGAATGGGTGTCAAACAGCTCCATATCTGACATGCAATTAACTTGGCCTGCTTGTAAATTTTCATGTGCATCCAAAAAGTCTATAAAGTTCATCTAATCTCCTTCTGCAATGGTAATTTGCATGCACAGATGCCATTCCGGCACGGTCTGTTGGAAGAAAGAAGACTATGCTGCTTAGGTTTAGAATGGGCCTGAGGTCATTAGTCTATTTTGGTCCTAAACAGTATCAAGACTAAAATTAAGGATTTTCTATACTCTGTCTGGCAAGACCTCCTGAATGCCTTTTTTTTCTAGTTTTTGGCTCTATTCACTGACAGAGTAAGGTGTCTGACAAAGTGAAGGGGGAACACAATGTGGCTGGGAAAAAAGGATCACATCACAATTGGATGCAACTATCTTTATCCACATGTCAGTGGCTGAACAACAGGGGTATAAGGAGCTAGGAGCTTTTTCTTTTAAAAACTACTGTAGGGATCAATGTATATCTGCTTAGGAGTCTTTAACCAGAAGCTACAGTTCCTGGGAGGATGCTACACTTTAACATGCCTTGGTACTGATGCCACTGAATCTGGGAAGGGCCTACAGCTTTGCAATACCCATGGTACAATATTCATAACAGTTGGGACCACCCAGGTAGTTTTCTTGAAAGAACTAAAGGCCTACAAGCAAGTTCACTGTGAGAAGAAACTGGAGTCTGCAGGACACTTTCCCCTTCTGTCTCATCATGTCCAGGACTTTCCTAAATAGGAGATCAGCTGGAGAGTCAGTCCTCTTAATCCATGTCTAAATCATGGTCTGGAGAATGAAGTTGGGAATCTACATACTTCCTTGTAAAAGAGGCCTTTCTTTGCATTTGAATGGGATGATCCCTTTGCGGAAGGAGATTAGATGAACGCTAATGATCTGAAATGGTAGGAGTGATTGTACAGATGTCCAAAAATTAGACTTTCCTGCTGAGAAGGCTGGGTAGAAAGCAAAAAGACACCCGAGCAAGAACAGAGATACGTACCAAAGGAAAAAGGTTGGGGAGAGAATGCCAAATCACAGACTTGATGCCAATATCAGAAAGACATCATAATCTCCTACCCCCACAAAAGAAAGTGCCAGACATAATATAAAAAAAGTGACAGCACTGACATTGCTGCCGATGCCAAAGAACAAGGAGGCCACCCCAACTGAGGCTGAAAATGTCAGTCCAGATAAGGTACACACTAAATATTACAGTAATGGTATCATGGACTCACTTTGATGTCACATAAGCTGTTTAAAGTGCCAGAACCAACAAAAACAAACAACTACACACCAGTCGATGATAGTCTACCAAGAGCCAGAATTACCAACCAAGGGGGCATTGAAGGCTAACAAAACCCCAATGCAATAAACAATGCCTCCAGCAACTTCCTGTGGTCCAATTCCACAGCCAGAATGAGTAGAGAAGGGAGCATCAAAGTTGTACATCTGCTTGACAGGGGACACCATAGCCAAATGGCATACCTCAGTCACTGAAGATGAAACTCTGTTTTCTTTATCAGCCTTTTTCTTAATTCCTGCAAGCCTATGTTGTCAGAAAGATTTCAAAGGCCTAAGCATTAAGATCGATCTTGGTGAAGTGCCCAGTGATGATGTCAGTTCTGTCAACTCAAAGCAGCTCTGTGGTGGCAAGAGTTACAGTCCTGACCACAACTCAAATAGCCTGAATTTAAGTACAGGCTTGTGTAGTGAAGAATCTGGTGGGGAGGGAATGGAGTGAACAGCGGATAATAGCTCATCTATTCAGGGGAGATGGTGAGGTGTTTCCTCATTGCACAGTGTTCCAGTATAATCAAAGGCTTGCACCAGATATCACTGACCTTTGTCCACAGGTTTTGTATACCAAGTAGATGACAGCAACCCAGAGATCAAAGTATGTGGGAACTGAATGTCTTGTGGTGAGGAGGTAGCTACAGCAGCCACCAGGGATGGGTAATATCAGAAATACCCCACCATTCTCATTCATGATGGCTTTGCAGTGGGTCCAACTGCAGAACATGTGATTGGTAGAAGAGTACTTCTGGGGAGCCTATTGGTGGAAAACTATCTGCAAGGGGGTCATGGCCCATTGGCTGCTTGGGCTGCCTAGTGGGAATGTTATTTAGCAAGCTGCCTTGATCTAATCAACAGCATAGCATTTCCGCTTTTGACAATGAAAACTGGATGTGACAAAACATTCTGATCTAGTACAAGGACCCGATGCTAGCTAGGGGGCCCCATTAATGCTGAAAGCCTAATCCATCATTCAGCTAACTCGCATTTTTTTTCTTTGTAAGAGAGTTACTAATGCACAGTCATGTTGGTCATTGCCAAGTTCCAACATGGCTGTGCATTGCTACTGACTAGCAATATTAAATAATTAAGGGGAAAAAAGTGCTCCACTGCCAGCCTAGTCCTATTTATCACCAGCTTCATCCTATCTCACATTAACTACTGGTATCCAATTGACCTTGTGCAAGTAGTAGTCTCACATGCACAGGCATGCACAGACACTTCCCTTTTGTCCAGAAGCAAGAAAGCAGTGAGAAGCAATTTTTTAAATTACGGGCAGAAATATTCTGCCAATACTGGACCTTTGCTTCTACTTTCTCTCAATTAGTCTTGTCACATCAAACTTTATTATTGTACTGCATGCATAACCCTACCCCAATTCACAGTCCCTCTTTATCCTTGTTGGAAGAGGCTATTTCCCCCCCTATACCACAGTAAGGAAAAGTTCATGTTCCTGCTACTCCTAATGCAAAATGAAAGTGACTGCCTGTGTTCTTCCCTGTAATCAAAGCTGGTCTGAGTAATGGATGAAGTCCATAAGTTTCATGATTTTTTTCTAAGTACCATACATTACTGTTAGCAGTAGCAGCAGCAGTCTACCTAGAATGGGGAGAAGGGGGCAGATTTCACAGGTACAAGCTGTTAGGAAGTGTGCCCAATTGCCACCTTGAAAGATATGCCAACTGGAAGTGTGTGCAGTGCTGTTACTAACATTCATTTAGCAGCCAATAGCATGGCCTACACAATCTAAAATTTTAGATTTTCTGGTAAATCACAGGATTACAGTCAGTAATGAAAATCATTATAGTTTCATCATTATTACTGTCCAGAAAATGCGGGCTAACCTGTTGTTCTTTTAGCTTTAAGTGAGTCTTTCGATTTTGCCTTATATTTTTCCATGTCACTCCTCAGATTCTCCATTTTCTGGTAAATTGCTGAGGATTATACAATCTCTCAACAATGCCAGTGACTGGAGTAGAGAGTTTTTTTTTTTTATTGCTTAGAAATATGCAACACCTGTTCCGCTGTGAATTAAGAGTCCTTAACTTAGCACAGAGGATTAAAGATCTGAGCTATTAATGAACTGCTGTTGCCTATAGGCTAAAGTACAAGATCCGATTTGTGCCTTTTGCCACTAACCAAATTTGACCAAGTAATAACCAAAATGTGCTCCTGTGACACAACCTGAAGCATGACACTTTGTCCAATGGCTTTGCTGGTTTAACAAGTAAATAACATTAAAGATGTCTCACTTTGGGCCTTTGTCCTCCAATAATTTTGGCTTTCACCAGAATATTTAATCAAAGAAGTTGAGGGATATTTTGCAGTTTCTTGTGAAATTTGTGACTATCCATAGGATCATAGACGGTTACTAGGCTAATGGCCCTGGGGCCCTTACAATCCTAGCCAAGAGTTTATCTCCAAAAAGAAAACTAAGTCAGCACCTGTTGTCCCTGTTAATGAGGGAAACAGGTGGAACCCATGAGAAAAATTTGTTGTTTCCCATCCACTCATCAAGGTTGCGCTTGTAGAGGGTCAGTAAGGTGTGCTTTGTTTGACATGTATGGGAAGTCTAGTCCAGAGATGGGGCAGCATCTGGGAGGCAAACCTGCCTCTCCAGCAGGTTTTGTTGATGTCTTATATTAGATTCAGGCCTTTTGAGCTTTGATCGGGTAGTGTGCGAGGAGTTAGACTTATGGATATGGAGCA
The DNA here is from genome assembly GCF_019279795.1 of Protopterus annectens. Lineage (NCBI taxonomy): Eukaryota > Metazoa > Chordata > Ceratodontiformes > Protopteridae > Protopterus > Protopterus annectens. The sequence continues at coordinate 214,496,034 of NC_056741.1, read as the reverse complement.
TCTCTAGTAAAGCAGAGTCTTGTTGTGGATTGCAGTCAGTAAATGGTAACAAGAATGTGAATTTCAGGCTTTGTATCCTTCATAAATGCTTGCTAATACAAAGCTTTGCTACTCTAGTAAGTTTTTTACATACTCATGAGAAATATTTAAAATCTGTTCCTGGATTTGCGTCCGTCATAGATTCTTAAGCTATAAAGTTGAGAGAGCAGAGGGGATTTGTACTGAATTGCACTGCATGGTTCAGAAAGCAGCAATAAGATACATTTCTTTGCCATTATGTACTTATTCACTTGATCTAAGTGACTATAACTGACAGTCATGTGTGTAGATGGCATATTTCGCAACTGTCCATGTTTTTGACTCATATTTGTGATCTATGCCTCTTAAAACTTGTGATTTGTGTGGCAACATTGTGGACTGCAGTCATAAAAGAATAAGAATCATGCAACATTCAGACTAGTATCCTTTAGAGCTCTTCTCTCAGCAGCTACCGCTATGCCAGGGGCAGCTCGTGTTATCGGACAGCAGCCCTCCCAGGAAAAATACTGAAGTGTAATGACATTTGAGATGAATAAAAAAAATGTATTAATATTCTTTTTGTGTTATTTTGTGTACAACACTAATGATGTAATTCTGAGCGAGTCCGCAATGTCCCGGAACTTGAACTGCGCATGATCGTCAAGTTCCATTTTTTTTTTTTTTAGAACGTAACTATCTACTATTTGAGTGCTGTAAAGGCAGTCCAGATTAAAGAAAAGGCATCAGTGTGATGCCCAGAAGTCTATGCGGTTTAACTGCACAGTAAATTAGAAGGGGGTTCGACTGCCACGTCCGCAGACACATATGTGATGTGGATGGCTGGATTGCTACTGATGGTTTCTCACTCAGTAGCATTAGCACAGTAGTACTGTACTGGTCTCTTGTGTCTTGTCTTAGTAAGAGGATTGATAGTGGATGTGTATACCGGCGTTGTCGTTGGTTGGTGAAAGTTTTCAGCTTGCAGTCAGACTGAGAGAGGAAAATAAAGAGCAGTTAGTTACTTTCTTCATGAACTGAAGAAGAAGAGATAAACTGAGGTAGGTACCGGACCCGACTGACACTGTATAGCATCACCATGCTTACCAGCAGTATACATAATTAGTGATAATAAGGAATGCATATTAGGTACTGCAAAGATGCTTATGATGGAGTAATTGCTTAAGAAGCTCAAGTAACTGAAAGAAAATATGAAAGAACAAAAGCTGCAAGTACAGGCGAATGTTTTGAATCTGTTTGGTGTAACTGGTTGACTTGGTGGTTGAACAAAGATCTTGATATATACCACTATGGACTTACATTGGGAAGTTCTTGTTTAACAAACCTGGTAAATTTTTAGTAGCTAATGCAGGATGTGTGTGGTAGATCAGGGCCTTCGGCAGACATTTGGTATTTTGCTCTAGCAAAGGCCTTTGATTCAGTGCCACATAAGGAATTTTTGAAAACACTAAGGAAACAAAGTTAATAGTTACATCTGTAGAAGGATATGCAAATTGCTGAGTGGGGACAAATCTGAAAAATTAGAATTGTAGACTCTCTGTCACAGACTAAGTCTATAATTGGCACCCAAGAGGGATTGGTGTTCAGACCAAAGCTGTTTGCAATATTCATACCAGAGTTTCCATATCAGGAAGGCACGAGTTAGTACATTTGCAAATGACACTAAGGTGTGGTTTTGTGTGTGTGTGTTTGTGTGTGTGGAGGGGGGGTTGTAACAAGTTTGATAGATATGCCGGATTGCAGGGATTTATGGATATGACTGAGGAGTGTGCAAGCAATACTAATATGATATTCAATGCTAAGATGTCAAGGATCCTCTGTGCAGCAGATAGTATGCATATCACCATGGACAGTACAGTAGAGGACCTTTAACTCATTGTTGATAGCCTGTGATTTGATAAAAATCTACAAATTGTAATAGTGAAAAAATGCTCAGCCATAAAGGACATATTACATGGATTACAGAGTAGGGATTTTGAGGTGCTACTGCCTATCTAGAAACAGTGGTAAGACCAAATATTGAATATTGTATGACAGCGTGCAGTTACAACATGGATCAGATCCATAGGTTGGAAAGAATCCAAAGGTACTATAAAAAACAAATGATCAAGATATGGTATTTTTAATAAAATTAGATTCCAGATATTATGCCCGTTTAAAAGAAGTTAAAGGCTCAGTTAACCTGATTTATAAATAAATGTTGACATACTTGTTGCACCCCACTTCCCCATGTAGTGACTCTGCATGTGTCCAAGTAAGGCAAGGAGCAGTTATGCAGTGTAAGTGTGCAGAGTATCCCCCCATCCAAGGTAGACACAAGTACTACAGTGGCTTTTCATCTGTCCTTGATTTTGCAGAATGTTCTGGTTTCTGTCATATTTTTATACTGTTGATTTATGCTTCTTATTCATAAAATGCATATGGTTGCAGTCCCTGTTGCTCTGTGTTTAAGTGGCAATGCTTTAATGAACATCAGGTAAGCTTGTCCGAGATTGTAAGATGCAAGTAAGCTTTAATAAGCATACTTTTAAAGAATTACCAAACATTGAAAGCCTTTTTGTTGCTGCCATGCAGATAATATTTACATAACTAGATAACATATAAGCCTTCGGTATTGAAATGCATATTTCAGTATTTGTAATAAATTACAGGATTACAGTATTTTCAGAAGCTCATTACATTTGTTGGAAACTGTCAAGTCATCTTTGCAGGCTTTACCCATAAACTAAACAGCATGCCAATCTATTGTGTGTGGTCCATAACCTGTGCAGTAATCCTTTAAGCAATTTATCTTGAGCTTGTTTCTTGTTTGCTGTTCATTTTTTACCTTGCTCACGTTTTCCCCATGAAACAAGTAGATAGTTGTCAGGCAGCAGGTCTTCTTTGGATAAGAAACATTTTTACAAGTGGGGGTACCAGAGAGATTGCTACTCTCAGCATGTTGCTTGCTACTTTTATAAAGCTGAATATAAATTATAATTAGAACTGCAGAAGGAGAAGTGGTTTGAGTGGAGTGCTGCTTGTTTTTTTATACTTGATTTTGATGGCATTCCAGTAATATATTTAAAAAGTAAATTTATTTTTCATGCCTCACAACCTTTTTGTTTCCATCTAGATATTAAGTAAGCTGTCATGTAGAAAATACATTGAAATATTTTTTTCTTCTGCTCTTCATTTGTCTTAATTGGACACTCATGACGGTTTGGCACCCAGGGCAGCATATTTAATTAAAGTCCCAGTTTTTGTGGTTTTGAGCATAGATCCCTCCCCTTTCTAGCTGATCACACCCCTTCCTGTTGGCCACACCCATTCAATTGTCTCCTGCAGCCCCCCTTTGATTTGAAGTCACCAGCCGCCACTGCAGTCTATGCACCTCAGATGTCTGATTGCAACGTAAAATCATGCATACACACAAAATTAGCTTCATGTTTGTTTCACAAAAACATCATCACAGCAAAGCATTCAGACTTGATGCACAAACATCACATTAGTACCTCAAAGCCAGAATAATGATCAAACAGTAGAAGAAATGCATTTTCAGTTCCAGACAATGCCTATACTCAGCATAGCAGCCTGGTCATCTGCTGTACATCTCAGGCTGTAATAAAACAAAACAAAGACCACACAATGTATTTCAAATGGCTTTATAAAAAACACAGAGCCACTCATCAGCCAGAATGCCAACCTACCCCTGCAAATTACTCTTCTAGCTCTCAACCTCTTAGCACAAGAATCAGTGGTGAAGCCAAAATTAATGGGAAGACAGAGGCACAAACTCAGGGACAGATTTTAAAAACTCTTCTTATATATGTAGCCACTAAAATAACAGCTTTTGCATTATCATGCATTTTTCAAAATTTACCAGAAAAACAAAAATTGTATGAGGGAAACCAAAAATATGAGGCATTAGCATGCACTTTCTGAAGAATATGAAGTCTAAAACTCTAATATCTGTTATTTAGTGACTGTAATCCTCAACACTTTACTATAAAACCACAAATTTTATGAGGAACAGATCAAAAATATAAACAAAATCAGGAAACGTCTGCAAAACCATGTAGGGACAGTCAAGAAGCATGCACTGCACTCCTCAAATGATTAGCCATAACACCAAAAAAATTTACAAGAAAATTACCCAACACATGACAAAAATCAGGAACAGTTGACAGCTATGCTCCTGACCAGTTCCCCTGCATAGTGTTCACTGCCAGTATCCAAAATGTTTGTCTGACCATCACTTTATTGCTCAATATAAACAGGCTTTAAGCTTACAAATTGATTGATTATGTGCACAGGCATTACAAACTGTCAGTACACTTAATCACCCGCTCTTACGATGCTGCAATTTTTTTTAAGGATCTCCACTGGCCATTAATCTTTATCTTTCTTTTAAAGTAAATAAATACGTGGTTTATTTTCATGAAAATAAGATGTCCCACAATTCTCTCAAACTGTGAGCTTTGGGTGGCCATCCAAATCAACTCCATTATAATCTGCCACTGCTGGAAGGCACATACATAACTCTTCTTGCTTGCTGCTGAGAAAAAAAACAAGTCAACAGGTAAATTTCTTTCACAGATACGTCAAATAATGCATAACCAAACATCTTAATCATCAGAGTTTCTGGGGGAGCCATCAGGCCCTCAGACACCTGGCTGTATAAGGGGATTTTGGCATAGATGTAGTAAGGACCTCATCCTCAACCTCTATCCTGGGCACTAACTGTTATAAAACTGGCTTTGCTGAGGTGTGCACAGAAGGTCACTATAGGTTCATAGGTTTATACTAGGCTATCTGCCCTAAGGCATTTATAAGCCTAGCCCAAATTTTTTTTTTATACGCTTACGCCCAGCAGTGACACAGATATGATTCCCCGGTAAACCCACGATCTCCCATCCACAGGTCTAGATTTTTCTTCAATCTGGCAGCATATGACATCCCGAATGGGGCATTGTACTCATCGATTGCCACCTATATGGTAGCTTGGGGTTACCTTGTTTTTCCCGGGGGGTACTTGGCCTGTACTTCTGAAGTAGATGCCCCAAACAATAGGCCAAGGATCGATTCTGTGACACCACACCACACCAGTGACCAGCTTGGAGTCTGACACAGCGCCAGCAACTCTAACCCTGTTCTGTGTCCTCCCAAGCCCAGTTTGCACCCCATCTGGTTTCACATTTAGCTTGGTAGTTTTTCACAATTTTCGACATACCAGTGGGTGGTGTTGTGTGTCAGCCAAGGTCAATCCATAGCTTTGCAGACTAGACTTGTTAAGCTTATGGGGCAGTAATTACCAGGGTCCGTAGAGGCGCCGCCTTTGAAGGGCTCATTAACCCTTCTTAAGTGCACCCTGGATAACTGGATGGGAAACAGAAAAAAACACCCCTGGGATTCCACCTGTGTCCCTGCTGGACAGTGGCATAGGGTACTGACTTGTTGGAACATGGGCTAAAATCTTGACTAGGCTTGTAAGGGCCTCAGGGGCCAATAGCCTAGTAACTTCCTATGATCCTATATTGACAACAGACCTTTAAGATTTGACCCAGTAGTCAGGGACTTGAGGAAACACAAACAGTAATCTAGCCTTTGACCATCATGTGCTTATGGCAGTGAAGAAATCATTCTATGATGTGCACCTGATAAACACAATTATAGCATCTAGGCTCACGGAGGTTATTGTTCCATTGTATTTAGAATTCATCAGACCTGTTATGTACAATGTCCTCTTTGGTAGGTACCTAACTAGGCAAAGCCAACAACTGGAACATCCACATAGGCTCTTCGCTAAAAGAATACAGGATGTAAATAACATGTTCTATACAGACCACCTCTAAGCCTTATCACTGTATCCTGTCTCCCACAGGTTGTTGAGGGGAGATCTATACCTGGCATACAAGGCATTGTCAGATCCCACCCTGATGGACCTCCTGCATATCCACAAAACAAACCACCAGAATTACCTACTCTAAAGACTTAAACCCTACCTGTAATATAAAGACAACCTGCTGGACAGACAGGTATGTATCCCAGAGACTACCATCTCTGGAACAGGCTCACCATACATTTGAAGCACAGTACCTCCCTAACCCAAATCAAGTGCAACTTGGACAACTGGATGGGGAACGAGAAATTCATCCCTGGTTTGGTACCCATGTCTCTAATGGACACAGGTAGCTTGTAAATGGTACATCTCACAGACTCCTGCTTGTAAATCTTCCATCTCCTAAGCCCCTGCTTACACTTACCAATGGTACCAGAGTAGTAGGTGGTGGCAAGGGTGGTATTGCAAACCAGTAGCTTAGCAATGGTGGAGCAAATGGGCGGTTGCTCTGGGTACAAGGTGTCAGGGGGTGCTATCCCTAAAAGTAGTTGCTGCATTCTTCAAGTTCTTTCTGGACCAGCATTTCTGAGTGCTGGTACAGAAAAGGGAGTTCAGCACATCAGTGTTTTGTGTGGGGTAAGCTTTAGTAAGCTGACTGTTACAAAATATAGCAACCAGCTTGCTACAGCTAACAAAACACAAACGTTTTTGAACTGGGGCAGGGAAGAGATGTGTATCTGGCTACTTTAGAGAGCTAGTATAGATAACAGCTCCAGGTTCTGTAAAATCCTGTTATACCTCTGTTGCAAATCATAGTGAAGAAATAAAGCACCCACCAAACATGTTGGAGACATGCTGTCATATGTCTAAAGGATTCCACAGTTGATCCACTGCACACATTTTAAGTATGGGATGAGTTAAGGCCTTGGACATAAAAACAAAACAGCACCACAGCAGCAAGATTTGGAGTGTGTCAATCTCCTCTCCAGCCCCAAATATCATATTAGTTCCAGGGGAAAAAACTTGGATTTGGAGACCAGGAAATTGAAGATGAGCATAAGGAGCAGCTGATGGTTAGCTGCTGAGGGAGAAGCAAAAAAGGTTAAAAATTTTAATTTGAAAAGTTTTAAATTTGTAATAAAAGAAATTCAAACCATTTTTACATTCAAAGGTGATAAGCATCCATATATCAATCTTCTCCCTTGCTTCTGGTATAAAGTAATATGAAACAGACAATATACTTAGAATCCCAGCATATCTCGGCTAGATTTTGTTTTACCGTTTGCACTGTTTTCGCTGTTCTTTTAAACTAATGGTTTGAATGCTGCTGTGTGCGTCCATTAACAATTAGCTTAAAAGTAGAATGTTTTTACCTACCACTATCACATTTAAATTACATTTTCCCATATGTGCTTTTACAACTCTTCATCCTCAGGCCAGCACTGAAAATAGATAAATAGATTCTGTTAACTCAGTTTCTCCAACAGGGACAGAGAGAGTAAAATTACCACCTAGTTCAAACTTTTTATACAGACCTTAAAAGAAATAGTGAGTGTGAGCAAACACAGCCTTGTGGTACAGAAAAACTAAGCCCTGACTGTAACCCAAAGGACCCATTTTTGGCAGCAGAATATATTCTGCAAGAGGAGGGCCAGGGAGAGTGATTGCACTGGTCTGCCCCTCCTGGAGGGGGGCAGTTCTTGCTAAACTCTTAGGTGGCAATTATGGGGAGCATTAGGTGTTACACCCATGGAGTAATGACTGAATGTGCACTGGTCATGGTGCTATGCACATGGTAAACCTCAGGAATGGTATGTGTATGAATCCACACAAACTTTCTCATGATCAGAAAGCTATAATGAAGTGCAAGGGAGCTACCCAGGTGTATAAGTTTCAGAAGGGTAGGTAGGGGGAGTTCCACCTGACAATGACTGGTCTTCCCGCTACCAGCTGACCCTCACCTCTTAGGTGGTGAGCTCAACATAAGATATGAATAGACAATTTGGCTTTCACACTGCGGAGGGGGGCGGGCCTGAACATTGCCTTGAATGGGAAAGCTAGTGAGCTCAGGAGCTCATGACTGGGTTGTAGGACTCTTCCCTTGGAAGGGCTTAGTGTGATTTGGGATGGAGACGGCTTGAGCTTCTCAGGGGAGCTAGTCACAGTCCCTTCAGGATAAACAAACAAATTGGCCAATGGAGTCACAGTCATTGGGCTGGTCAAGCAGACAGCATAAAAAAGTAAATGTATTTTAGGATTAATCCTAGACAGCAAGATAGTGAGATAATATGGATATCAAACAGAAACAAGATACAGAATAATACAAATGCTGAGCCATCAAATCTCAACTGGTTTTAACTTTTACATCAAATCTCAACTGGTTTTAACTTTTACATTGCTTTTAATGGCCTTTTTGGTAAACTGTACAAATACTACTATGTGACTAGATCTCCTTAATGTAATAATGAATTCCACAGTTTTTTTTTTTAATCCAAAAGTAAGGATAGTACACTAAGTGCATGCAGTCTTTTACATTCTTTTATCAGTCTAAATTCCAATAAAAATGCACTTCCCTTTAGCCCTGGCAGGGATATGCTAAGAAATGAACAGAAAACCTTTGCGAGTCCATCCTCAACATCTTGGAACAATCTAAATGCCCTGCAGAGATGTTGGTGACAAGAGTTTAGGTTCTGGCTCTATTTAGATAAACCAGCTGCAGTCTTGACTTGATTTTAAAGTTCTAATAATAACTTAGATGGTGTGGTTCAGTTTCAAAAAAGGTAGCAAGCAGAGTATGATAGAGTTATATATGGTTCAGGAATGAGGAGGGGGCTACAATTAAAATGTAGATCTGTCTGGGGTCGATGCATTATTTCCTTATTGCTGTTCCATCAATGCTATAAGCATCATTCAAAAAAGTGATTAATACAGATGTTATGGTAGAAATCTAAAAAAGCGCAATTAACTGCTTTAAAAACATTTCATTTTAATCCAATTCAAATTGTACAACCATGTAAATAAAACTAAAAACACAACCACGTAAATAAAACTGAAAACAATGCAAATAACCCAAAGAAGTGTGGGGCTAGTTTACAATGACTGGCCAATAACATTCAAAAACAAGCATGCTGATTGGTTAGTCCTAACAGTGTGCCCACTGTAAATTAAGCATACAGCAATAGAGAAAAGTCCTGTTGCCCAAACTTTCTTCTATTAATATATGCTGCAGCTTTTTAGTTTTCTTGACCATAAATAAATAATAAATAAATACATAAATAAATTCTGAAATCTGGACAGTTTGGATGGGACAAAGAAAATAAAAGGAAAATCAGGTACGTTATGCAAAACTAAAGTAATATAGTTGACTTTCCTTTATTTTCTGTCTCATCTCTCTTGCACGTGTCAAATGTCCCAATTTCATACTTTTTTTTTTTTTAGTTTGTTCTGTAGTTTGTGCAAGACAAGCCTGGGACACCATCTGGCCCCATTGACGCCGTGCTTTTGGCTTTTGAAAGGGCTGTTTTCACCTGTGCGTCTGTGATTTCCAGGACACTACTTTTTTCCGGTATTGTTGTGGGCCCTTTTGGAGGTGAGAAGGGGGTGAAGTTTGTACTGAATCCATCTGCCAGGATGTTGGCAATATCAGTGGGTTCAGTATATTTTGTGCTATTTTGTACTAGCTCAGAGCATATCTGCAAGTTGCCACTTAGATTCTTGGCATAGCTAAAGAAGGCTTTGTGGTTATCCTTCGAATCCCTGGCTATTTTTCTTTCGAAGTTAGCTTTGGAGGATTTTATGAGGGACCTTAGTTTCTTACTGATACTGATCAGGGATGTCTTTCCTTCTTGGGATTTGCTTTTTTTCCTGAACTAGTTTCCTCCTCCTGTTGTATAGCTTGTTTATGGGAGGGGTCCACCAGACTGGTTTCCTTCTCCTAGGGGAGTGAGTCTTGGTTTTGCTAGGGATGGCATGATCCATGCATCCTTGTAGGTGCTCAGAGTGCATTTGTAAAGGTTCCTGCATCTTGGACATGGTTATCCTTTAGCGTGGGGGCTGTGAAACTTACCACCTTTGTCTTAAGTAAGGTGAAGTTTGCTATAGAAAAGTTTTTCACTGTGGTTTCCTTGGTTGGAGGTGGTGGTGTGGTGTGGACATCCAGAGTGACTAGTTTATGGTCTGATCTAACCAGTGATGGGTTGACATCCGGTGTGGAACACCCGTCACCCATGTTGGCGATGACCAGATCCAATATGTTTTCACCTCTGGTAGGGGAGTTTACCAGTTGATCCAGGGCATTTGAGTTGATAAATTCCAGGAAGCGCTGGACCTGGGAGTTTGTACTTGAGTAGTTTTCCCAGTTAATGTTAGGGTAATTGAAATTGCCCAATATCTGGGTGTTTGGTAGGACCTTCATGTTTTCCAGTGTCTCCAGAAAGGCGGAGTGGTGGTCCTGGGTCATGGAGGGTGATCTGTACCAGGACACAATTTGCATTGCAGATTTGCCTGATGTTAGTTGCACATGGATGATCTCATAGGTATTATGCTGTGCCACTAACCTGGAGGTGTAGGTATCCTTGATGAATATGGATACACCCCCTTGCACATGGATGATCTCGGAGGTATCATGCTGCACCACTAACCTGGAGGTGTAGGTATCCTTGATGAATATGGATACACCCCCTCCTTTTGTGTTTCAGTTCATGTTCTGTGGCTGAAATGTGTGCTATGAGTTGTAGCCCAGTTGTGTGGGGGTGCTCTGTGGAGCCTTGAACCAGGTTTCAGTTACTGCACAGATGTTGACATTCTCCATACTAAGGAGTGCTTCGAGCACGTGCATTTTGAGATTTAAACTCCTGGAGTTGAGTAGCATAACCCTCTTTTTTATTTGTGCTGTTTACGGAGGTGGGTTTGACTTTTGAGCCTTGCCTAAAAAAGGCACTATGGGGGCAGCAAGAGCCTTGGCCAGTATTCGAAAGCCTAGGGGTGACAGGTGCAAGCCATCTTTTGCGAAGCAATGAGGCTTGTCGAGCATGTCGTCCCAGGCTGACAGACACTGGATCCCCTTTGAATGACACCAGAAGCTTAGCCAATTGTTGAAATTGATCATTCTTTCTTTATACTGCGGTATCATTCTTGAGGAGGGCAGGATGCTACTCAGGGTCATATCCACCTGGGCTACATGATCAGTGAGCTCTTCCATGTCTCTTTTCATGTAGTTCAGGGAGGTACATCTCAGGTCATTCACACCAACATGAACAATGACAGAGTCATATTTGTACTTGTTCTGGAGTGACCAGAGTGCTTGTGTTATGTGACGGATTCTGGCTCCTGACAGTCAGCTAACAGTAATATTCTCCTTGTCCAGACTAGTGAGTGGGACATCAGTATGCCTGACTATATAGTTGCCTATTACTACTGTGTTAGGTATGTTATTTTGCCTTAAGGGCTGTGATTGTGCGGCACACTGATTTTGTGTTTTGTGTGTTGTCTGGTTTGTGACGGGAGGTGCAGGTTTTTTGGGTGTCTGCTTTGGAGGTCTCCGATGCTTTTGCAGGTTTTTATTTAGAGCCTCTGAGTGCGATTTCATGTATTTATGTATATTTTTTTCCAGTGCTGGTTTAGTACGTCTATGTGAGGCTGGAGGTGTGGTGCAAGGGTTAACCTTCTCCTCATGACTGTCTGTTCCAGTCTTGGGTGGAGAGAGCTTAGCCTCCAATTTAGCTATATAATTGCATCTCTATGTTTTGTGGTAGGATGAGAGGGTTGTCTGTGTACATGAGGTAGTTGTAACATTGCCTCAGGATACCCAGGTTCACCAGCTGGACTGGAGAGTATACCTGAAATTGCCCTTTGGTCATGTCTGAATAGTAGGGTGAGCTGCTTAGTCACTTGGTTGGTGAGGGGTAAATGAGCCTTGCCCTGCTGGGCAGTCGAGTGTCAGGGTATATTAGTGCTTGCTATTAGGTCTGAGCAAGTGCTGGACTGTAGGATGCTTTTTAAGTGCTTAGGTTGAGAGTTAGATTACTTTCAAGGGAAAAACTGAAGAGGAGACTTGGTAGAGCCGGGATAAATTTAGCCCTAGCTAACCGGCGCTGCCCAGATGTGCAAAACCATGCAAATGTGGTTTTCACAGCAGGGAAATGAAAAAGATAGAAATTAGCCCAAAATGGCCTATAAACTACTAACTTCTGGGCTGGAACCACTCCTCCAGGTACAGATGGCTGCTCAAAGTTCCCTCTCCCACAGGTGAGCAGAGAAACCTCCTCCTATCCAAGTAAGGTATGGGCAACTCAGAAAATTGTAACACAGCCCTGAATTCAGCACTAGCCTGAAAACTGGACTATACTAGCTTAGAAAGGTGGAAAATAAATTCACCTCCCATCTAGTTAGACTGGACAACTCTATGGTGTTACTCCAAGTTCAGGTTACGGTGGGTAAGACCCCCATTCAAATCATAGTCAGTTATAGATTTCCCCTCTATGGGTCATTACACTCACAAAGCCTATTTGACCAAACTGGAGACAATCCAAAATATTACCTCTAATTATGAGGGATTTCAATTATCCCACCATCAAATGGGAAACCTACACTAGCCCTAACTCACTAGTGCAAAAGTTCCTTAACTTTGTTAACTCAAATGCCCTGGAACAAATTGTTCATATCCTGACAAGGGGAGCAAACATACTAGATCTGGTCCTCACTAACATATCAAACAGATGCACTACCACAACTGTCAAACTCTCAGCTAAATCTGGCACAAATCTTTCACCTTCAAGCTGACACTAACACCAGAACTCAAAAAAGGGCAAAATTAGACTAAAAAACTTCACCAAGCCAAACTACACCCTCCTATGTGAAGGTATAAATGCATTTCAAGCCCCTTCCCCAGCAGGAAGTAGTAACTACACCGAAGCTCACACTATAGCCTTGTACAACATTTGCATAAGTGTATAGACTCAGCTATAGCAGAAAGCATCAAAGCCAGAGCCCCAAGTAAAAACAAACTGCCATGGTGGACATCCAGCATCAACAAACATTACAATAAATTCAAAAAGCTGCTGTCTAATAAACAAAGGCGAGACCCAACAATGAAAAGCACCCTTCTCAGCCTCAACAGGCAAATAAGACAACTTGTCAAATCCTAAAGGCTTCTTTGAGAAAAACTTAGCAAGCACAGCCAAGGTTAACCATAAGGCCTTTTTTGCAGGTAGGTACACGGCCTAATATGTACATATACTAAAAGGTAGGACCCAGGCATGTGCAGAACTATTGGCCAACAGTATCACACACACACTGACCCCACAGAGATACCCATTCCCTAGCAGGTTTGCTTTGGTGAAAATATCACTCCCTTATCCTCTTCAAGCCTATCACAATCCTTCCCCAAACTCCCCACCCCACCCTACATATCTGAAAAACAGGTCAACAAAGCCTTGTCTAAAGGTACAACACACAGCCCTATGGGAACAGACAACATCCCAGGCTGTTTTCTAAACCGGCTAAAACATGAACTAGCATCAGTATTAAGTACCCTTTTCAAATCATAGTCTGACCACAGGCTTTGTTCCTACAGAATGGATAACATCAACAGTTATTCCCCTCTACAAAGGTGGCCTAGCAACAGACCTGGGGAATTACAGATTCATAAGCCTGACCAGCCTCATCTGCAAGGCTGATTTTTTCAAAAATGTGACCAAGGCCATTGACAAGGGCAAATCTGTGCACACAACATACCTCGACTTGGTACAGGCTTTCCACACAATCCCACACTCGGGATTAAATATAAACTTAACAATCAAACCAAAAAGGTGGTGCAATAGTGCTCAAACATGACCAATTGAACCAAGAAAAGAGCACTAATGTTGTGAGTCCTCAAAAAATAGTTTATTGCAGATATAATTAAGCGCTTTCGTCAATGCCAGTTGACTTCATCAGAATAATAAAAAAGTCAAAGAAAATGAGTTTAAATAGTATAAACTTGACAATGATTGGTTCATCCTTCCCCAGTGATTTAACTGGTACATATCAAGTTCATTCATAAATATTAAATACATACTTGTTAAAAAGACTAGTAAAACATCATACTAATACTGATACATTTGTATTCAACAACTGTCACAAAAAATAAAAAATTCAAACAAAATACTCAGTATTGCACATATATATATATATATATATATATATATATATAACAACCCCAAGGAAGGTTTTAGTATACGAAAATGTAGAATAGTGGGACATTTAAACCTGTCCTGCCTTTTCTCTCAGTATTGGCAGGATGGTTAAATGGTCATTTAACCCCGGAGGGAAGTTAGCAGCTAGTCTAAATTACCATAGTAATTATTTTTTTATTTAAAACATTTTGCCAGTCCCCCCCCCCCCTAACTTCGATATGTACAAGGTCAAGAATGGCAAATTTAAATCCACAGAAACCAGCACATTGTGTACTGTGCTTATACAAAGCATTGGTTTCCTTTTTGTTTTTCATGTCATATAAATGTTCGTATATTCTGGTTTTAAATAGCCTTACTGTTTTCCCAATATAAAAAGTTGTACAGGTATTACACCTAGCAATGTATACCAACTTACTCGAAAAGCAGTTGCCCCTTCTCAAATATACAATATTCTTGTTTTGATTGTCAATGGAAATAGAATTGTCCTGTAAAATGTAGAGAGGCATCTACCACAAGGTCTGCTACCATTTAAATTCCCCTGTTCACCTTGATTTTTGGTTCTGTTTTCCAGAACTGACTAAGTTAGGTCCAATTTTAGTTGAAAATATAGACTTTTCACCTAATACCTGAAAAACTTTGAGCTTAGTTTGAAAATACTCCAATGTTTGTAAAGTATTTCTTTAACTTGGTGATACAGGGGACTATATTGGACAACACATGCCTGTTGAAAATCAATTTTATTCTCATTCTCAATGGTTGTCCCAATACTGCATTTTATTTACTCCCCTCCTAACAGTGGAATGTACATTTTACCCCACTCATCTAATACTCCTATTTGAATTGTATCAATAAACTCACCAGGATAACCTCTTCCAAGGAACATATCCTTCAAATATACGAATTCCTGAATTACATCCTTTCTGAAGGATGTCATTCTGGCAACCCTGATAGCCTGACCCTTGATAATACTTTTCTTTTGGAACATAGGATGATGGCTATCAAAGTGCAAGTAACTATTGCAAAAAGTTTTTTTACGATGGATTTTGGAGATGAGCTTTTCATGGTCCTTGATTATCTTGGTGTCCAAATAGCTAATTTCTTGTTCATGGAAGTCAAAAGTGAATTTTAAAAATAGTAGTTCCATTTAAATATTAAATGAATAATGGAATGGATGCAGAAGTTCCTTTCCATAAAATAAAAATATCATCCAAAAACCTACTATAAAATAGAACATTAGAGAAAAACTCACTTTTGAAGACATGTTCCCTTTCCCAACCTAACAAAACCAAATTAGCATATGTAGGGGCACAGGCAGCTCCCATTGCCACTCCCTTCACCTGCTGAAAATATTCCCCCTCGAAATATATGTAATTGTTTTCCAAGATGAGTCCCATAAGTTCACATATTAGATTAATCTCATTGGGGGCAAACAAGAACAGGTGAAGAGTATTTCTTCAAAGAAATTTAAACCTTCCTGTTTAGGAATACAAGAAAACAGATCTTGTACATCTATAGTCAGAAAGACAAAATTCGGACACCACAAATCCCTTTTTAATTGTCCCAGGAAATCCCAGGAGTCCTTTTCCAAGTGTGGAAACTGTTCTGTAACATGTTTTACTTTTTTTTATCAACATACACAGCCAGGTTGTGTGTTTTAGAACCAGCAGCTGCCACAATGGGCCTAAAGGGTGGTGTTTCAACATTTTTGTGTACTTTCGGTATACCGAAAATAACAGGAATTTTAGGATGTAAATTCAAAAGAAAATCATAATCTTCTTTAGAAACCCTCTGGCCCATAACATATTCGTATAAAAAATCTATCCACTCTTTGATAGGAAATATGTATTTCATTCCTGGAACATGGAGAATAATTTTCAAAATTAAACAAAATGGTTTGCATAGTGTTAGTGTAGTCCTCTGAATTGTATAGTATAATACCTCCACCCTTGTCAGGTGTCATGATACGTATACTCCTGTCCTCTCTTCGATTTTTTAATAAACTTCTCTCCTTTATATTGAGGTTGGAAAATATTCTTCTTTTGTTTCCCCACATTTTATAAATGTCTTCCTTGACAATCTTTTCAAAAGTAGTTATAAGGGGGTGTAGGGGGGATTGAAAACACTACTTTTTCTCAATGTTTTGGTGGAACAATTGGTGGTATTATTACCATTTTTATCTGAATACATTAATTTTAAATTCAGTTTTCTCAGATAAAGTTGTACATCCACTAATGTTTCTGCTATATCTGAGATTTTAATGGGAACAAACTTGAATCCCTTAGAGAATAGGGAAAAATATTCCTCTGTAATGGACCTATCTGTATAGTTGTAAATATGAAACCCATTTAGTGTGTGCTGAACATTACTGACTTGTCTCTCGGAGACTGAAACCGGTGTTTCTACCACTGGGAAAACCCCTGTACTGTTGTGCTGCTTTGCTGTAAGTTTTGCAAGTCTCCTGTTTCCGACTCGCTATTCTTTCCGAGCATCTTGGGAGTGGAAAATCCTGATACTCTAACAGGTTACCCCTCCCTTCCTCTATAGAATGTTGTTCTCCTAATAACTCAAAATCCACATTGTCCACATTTACCTCCCCATATTGTGTTGAAGGTAAAAAATCATCTTTGTCATCATTACTAAAAACCAGTTTATCAGTGGGGTACACTTTGCAATATTTATACTGCTTACAATCTAATTTTTTCACTTTCTTATTAAAAATATTATCACATTTCTTTTCAACCCTACTGATAACTTTATGAGAAAATCCTTCATACTGTGTAAACAATAAATCACTGAAAATCATTTCATTTAAATCATCAACTTCCTTGCGCAATCTTTTTTCCATCTGTTTGTAATAGAATACACTTTAACTAAGCAATTCAAACCCCCACTTATCAAACATTGTGGTAAACACATTCACAATTTCAGTATTGTAATGTATTCCAAAAGGAAATTTAAAAACTCTTACACCTTGCGGCACCACTTTGTTCCTGATACATTCATTCAAATAGCATATCTCTATTTATTATAGTGTTTTGCAGAAGTATACAGTGAAGTCCATGTCTCATAAGCAAAAATATAAATTAAAGAATTCTTAAAATTCTCTAGGAAGAAGACAGATCTTTTGTAATGTGCTTTAGGTTTACATGGTCAATTTTTTTTTTTATTTTGTACAGCAGAAAAAAATAAATGTAATCAATCAATCTGATAGCCATCTTGACAGGGTGACTTAATACCCTACATCCAAAATTATTTGAAGTGAAGGGAACAAATCACACATCATCCTCTCATCTCTTTTGCTCTGCCTAGACAGTAGCATGATGGCAAACATCTAGGCAACAAAGCAAATACTTTTCCATGTTTATAATGCAGACAGATGAAAACTGCAAGACTGATCGTTTAAGGTTAGCTTCCACTGCTACCACTGGCATAAAAGCTGCAGTTTTGAAAAAGATAGTAAAGATACACAAATCTTGTGAAATACAGTGTAAGGCACTTTAGAAGACAAAGCTTGGATCTCAGAGATCCTCTGACTAAAGTTACTACCACAAGAAGTAAAGTTTTCTGTGACAAAAATCTGCTATAAAGTTTAAGCCACACTGAAAGGGCAGGTTCCCTTAATGGAAGGTCCAAGCAGGAAGCTGCCTCTCAAAAAGACATTGCTTACATACAAGTGCTGAGTAAGGGTCTAGGTCTTGCTCTGCTGCCCATGGAAAAAACATAATCCATTTGCTTATGCAGGTCCTCCATGTGGAAGGCTTCTGGGATACCATAAGGATATTGACTACCCTTGATAGAAACAAAATGTTCCTGGCCAATAAATGAACTGATGAAATCTCACAGTTAACCTGACAGACTGTAGGTCAAGCTGAGGCTTACCAGATGGATAGGATAGGAGATGTTTCAGTGGTCTGAGGAGAAGAGGTTTCTCCAACAGATGAAGTTGCAGAAATGGGATCCAAACTTATCTGACTCAAAATGGAAATACAAGGGTAACCTGGCCTTTACTTTCTAAAAAAGAAAATCAATACTAGTGTAAAAGGAAGGGGTAAGTTGTAAGGAAGAACCAAAGACCAGTGAGGAAACAGCGAGCTCTTGGTTGTCTGTCCCTGTGGAGGAATTGGGGGCAAATAGTAACTGCATTTAGTGGTGTTTAGGGACAGAAACGGGTCACACCAAGGTCTTCACTCACAGTGAAAAATGGTGCTTGCCACAAACATCAGTAAGCGTCTGCTAAGATTGTCCACTTCAGTGCTGACCTGTCCAGAAACAGACTTGTAACTTGCAATACTGTGCTATCTTCTCTCCCAACAGATGAGGAAACACAGTATTGTGCGACCACCAGAACTTTAATTAGAAACAAAAGTGCATAAAAAAACGATACACTTAAATCATTGAGTTAAGCGCTTTCACCTAATACAACATAGGCTTCTTCAGAACTCAATCACAAAATGAAAAGCGCCATTATAAATAAACTTTTTGGCGCCAATTTTACCTGACTGCACTTGAATTTAAAGTGCCCCTGTGCCTGTTGGTTCGTGTTCAATATAAATAAAATAACTTATACGAATTCATTCAGCTGTACCTCCCTTAAAAATACAATATACTACAAATATTAACATAAATAAATACATAATATTCCATGTAACTAATTCATTTGAATTACCCTTCCATTATAAAATATGTCGTAATACATTATCCTAGTGTAGACAGTATTAACAACTGGACCCAGTCTACCTGATAAAAGTAAAAATGTAATAAAAATGTAATATAAATATACACTTCTAACTAACAATAATATTATTTTCGTGTAGTGTATGTGAATGCTTGTTAGAAATCAATTGAAAAAATGATGCTAATAATATAACCATTCAATGCTATTGAATATAAAAACTGTTGTTGGACTCTAAATGTAATAAACTGTTTATAGAACTCAAAGTATATGAAGTTCATTTCTTGCTGTTACAAAATGTGCAAAATTGTATGCTGCTATATAAACAAATTATCTCATGAATTGTTAAAAATTAGTATTGAGATTAATTTTATCGATTACACGTCATAATTTATTGTGAGCTATTACCATATAAAATATTTAAAACAATTTGTTGTTGTTGTTTGGAAAATTGTTTGTAAATATTAATTGTGTTTCATAATAATGTCCTTATAAATTGTATTTTAATATAAATTAACTAATTTATTGCTCCATACTAATAAATGGTCATTGTTTAATAATTTGTTAAAAAAATCTTTATGTGTAAATATAAAGACATTAAGTAAATCTCAATATAAAAATATGTTATTTATAAATGTTTTAAAAATATTATGATAAAGATTTTAAAATACTATATGTAAAAAGATATTTAAAAAAACGTTTTGAAAAACGTTTTTAATTTTATTGTATTTTTAAATATTTTATTTTCATATTTGTTTGTATAAAAAAATAAAAAAATATATAATAATGGGTTGAAATATGTTTGAAAAATAGTGCAAAAATTGTGTAAATAGTGGGACCTACATACATACTAACCTAATAGAGGCTTAATGGCAATGGTATCATTTAGTCCTGGTGTTGTAGCAGCATCTGTATATAGCTGCCACCAAATCTCTCTATAACTTAATCGTCCTTTTATATTACCCCCCTTCCAATCAGATTTGATATGTTCAATAATGGCAAATTTGAAGCTGTGTAGGTCTCCTTCGCTTTCAACATGTCTATATAAAGCATTATTGCGATCTTTTTTTCTAATACAATATAAATGATCGTATATTCTTCTTTTGAAGGCCCTTTCGGTCTTCCCAACATAGTATGCAGGACACATTTCACATCTAGCAATGTAGACCACATACGTTGTGTTGCAATTCCCCTTCACACATCTAATTCATGTCTTGTTGATGTTACCTAATGTAACTTCTGTGTGAGTCATAATAAATCTACACTGATTGCAATTGCCACATTTTCCAGTAAATGTATTTTTTTCATTAAATGTATTTTTTTCATCATCACCACTTCTACCCTTATTGTTTAATGTATACCCACTTTCAAGAATTCTTTTCAAATTGTGTGACATTTTGTGAACAAATATTGGTTTGTCTCCTAATATTTGTGAAATCTCAGGATTTGTTGTGAAAATGCCCCAATGTTTATACAAAATTTCTTTCACCATACTAGCAAATGGTGTGTATGGTAAAATGTAAGCCATTTTATATTTGTCCGTATGGTTTACAACTGTCTCATTACTTGCATGCAGTACAGCTCCTAATATCGGAAAATATTTGGTTTCCCTCTGAGATGTCACATATTGTTTAACATCCTGTAACATGATTCTACTGTATTTCCTGTCTATAAACATTTTGGTAATGTATTCAAATTCCGATATCATGTCCTCATATCTGGATGTCATTCTGGCTGCTCTAATTAGTTGCCCCTTGAAAATATTTCTCAACATCTTTTTAGGGTGATTACTGTCATATTGTAAATAGTCGTTTGAGAATGTGTTCTTCCTGTGTATTTTGGATTTGAAACCTTTAACATCTTTCGAAACAATAGTGTCTAAATAAGGCAAACCTTCCTTGTTAGTTTCATAAGTAAATTTCAAAAATTCACTACTGTTATTAATGAAAGTGATGAAATCTTTTAATTCATCCTTATTTCCTTTCCATAAGATGTAAATATCATCCAAAAATCTTGTGTAATGGGAAATATGGGTGAAAAATTTACTCTTAAATAAAATTTCTTCTTCCCAATACAACATGACAAGGTTAGCATAAATAGGGGCACTGGCTGACCCCATTGCCACTCCCTTGCTTTGTTTAAAGTATTCACCCTCAAACGATATAAAGTTGTTTTCCAAAACTAAGGACATGCAGTCCATAATGAGACAAATTTTGTCCCAATCAAACTTGGTGTATTTTCTAATACTCTCACAGAACATTTGCAAACCTTCAACACTGGGTATACATGAAAATAAATCAATGACATCTATAGTCACATAAATCAAATCAGTTGTAGCAATATCTATTGGGTATTTTCTTAAAAGGGAGGTATAGCTGAACGAAATCGTATAAGTTATTTTATTTATATTAAACACGAACCAATAGGCACAGGGGCACTTTAAATTCAAGTGCAGTCAGGTAAAATTGGCGCCAAAAAGTTTATTTATAATGGCGCTTTTCATTTTGTGATTGAGTTCTGAAGAAGCCTATGTTGTATTAGGTGAAAGCGCTTAACTCAATGATTTATGTGTATCGTTTTTGTATGCACTTTTGTTTCTAATTAAAGTTCTGGTGGTCGCACAATACTGTGTTTCCTCATCTGTTGGGAGAGAAGATAGCACAGTATTGCAAGTTACAAGTTTGTTTCCCTCGCAACGTTTTTGTTCAGCAGCTGTCCAGAAACAGGTCACACCAAGGTCTTCACTCACAGTGAAAAATGGTGCTTGCCACAAACATCAGTAAGCATCTGCTAAGATTGTCCACTTCAGTGCTGACCTGTCCAGAAATATGTATTGCAATGAGAGGACAACATGCTGATGTGGCCCAGTCCCATAACCTTACAACAAATGGGGTAGGAGAGTTCCATACTGCTTGCTGATGTACCAAACTATTGTCATATTGAAACAGAGCCCCTCCCTGACCTTCTTCAAATGCAACCTAGACCAATGGATGGGCGACCGCAAATTCACTCCTGGGTGGCACCCATGTCCTTCCTGGACAGAGGACATCAGTATTAACTACCACAAACCCTTACCTCTGTGAACTTTACTCATCTAGCCACAGACAACTGGGCAACTCGGGATAAATATGGGTAGATTTGTAAGGGGCTTTACAGCTATTAGCCTAGTAACCTCCTATGAACCTATATATAACAACTGTACCCTGGGAAAGGGAGTCCTATACAGTCTGAAATGTCAGGATGACTGTGCTCATCTCCAGGGATCTGCAAGGAGACCTCTTGTCATGACCATGTTCCCTGGAACATGTGCTCTAAACAATAATGCATTTATGGTGAAAGTCAAAGTCATACAAGTGGGGGAGAGTACGAAGGGACAGCCCTGTGAAAGATCGCACTACCAAAGAATATGATAGCGATAAATCTCCGATATCTAAACAAAGGGACATGGCATCTGAATTCTGATTTTACTGGACCCCAAGTATCCACTCAAGTACCTTCATTCTGCAACTTGCAAAAATAGGAACTATGAAGCAGATGCCATTTTGGGGGTGGTCAAAAAGAATACAAATGGTTGACTGAATGCTGACAATTCTGTCTAGTGACAGATCACAGATGTCCTCATATCCAGATAAAGCCTCTGCATTTAATACTCATCTAGTTGCGACTTTGCGGTGCTCACTGAGATCCCCAAGGTCATTAGCAGATGAAATAATCCATTCCTTGCGATGATCAATAACACCCTTGTAGTGGCTATGAGGATAACACCCTTGTGATTGTGAGGATCCAGTCATAGAGACCTAAATACCTTTGAGCTTAAGACAGACTGTTACTACTGCTATGCATTTAACAAACACTTCTGAGGTTACCAGTGACCAAACGGGATGGCCCAGAACGCACAGTGACCGAAGCACAGAACTCTCTTCCCTGCCTATCTTAGTGTACAAACAAATATTCTGGAGATATAAAGAGAACACCCAGTCTAATTCCTACAGGTGTGGAGGACAGCACTGTGACCATATGCAACATAGTTTTTCTTATATATTGGCTTAGGCCATTTGATCAAATATGGGCCTAAGGTCTTCTGGCTTCTTGTATACCAAAAAGATGCATGAATAAACCCAAACTCTCTCTGGTCTGGCAGAGCCTCTTGTGTTGCTCTTTTCCATAAAGGTTTACCACTTCTGACTTGGCTACTTGCCTTTGATGGGGTTGAATATCTGGAATAGAAGATGCTGACCCGCTGGATACTATATGCCTGATCCACTTGGGCAGTGTGATAGCCAACCATGCAAGAAGGTGCAGGGAGATCCAACCCCTAACCACCTGCTGAAAGGTAGGGTCAATCAAAATCACTGGTGGGGTTCTTCAACTGCCCCCTCAAGGGCTGCAGAATCCTTAATTATGCAGACTGCCTCTGGCCCCTGCCCTAGAGACATTACTGAAATCCAACAACTGCATTGTTTCTTCTCAGAATGCTGCTCATAGGGTACCATTTGGCTCTTTTTAAACCACAGGTTCTATGCTTCCTCTGCTTACGTGATAATATCCTTTGAGAAGAGAATGTTAGTCCAACAGCACTGAGGGTTGTGCCCGCCTCAGTTTCCTGCAGTTCTTCCTTCACCCAAGACCCAAACAAGGAAGAGGTATCATAATGAGCAATGGCAAATGATGCCTTAAATGTGCCTGTAAAATTAAAGTGTCTGAGACAGGCATGGCAGCATTTGGAGACACCTACCCCTTCTGCTCTAGCTGATCCATATACAGCATTATGTAGGAACCTCCTGTAGGTTTAAAGTAGCCTGTAGGTTTAAAGTAGCCATCTGGAAAAGTACGAGGTGACTTATTCAGTTTCTGTAGTGCATTTCCCGCTAGAGTCAGCTATAACTTGGTCATATGTAATAAATAATTAAATGTTCCGATACAGGAAGTGCCTGAGCATATACAAGATTCTCAAATTGATCCAAATTCCTGGACTCTGTTGGGAGGATTGACCATTGAGATATCCAAAGATAGCTCTCTCTAAATGAGGTGGCCACCAAGATTGAGTCAGCTGAGGGACTTACTCCAACATTCCCAATACTGGGAAAACCAGAGAATCTTGTCAAGTCTCCTGTGATTAATCCCATCTCTCACCAATTCCTCTGCATGACCAGTGAAACCAAGTCTCTGCATTTGGGAATCACCTTGCAGGTCAGATGGGCAGAGTGAGAAGGTTCCTATAAAATATTTTCTACACTTGAAAGTGTGCCATCATTTGGCAGTGACCCTTGCTGTCTGCAACTCCAATATTCAGTGAAGGGAATAGGGAGGAGCAGCATTTTTACCAGTCACCTATCTGGGGAGAGAGAGAGAGAGAAATTCTTTACAGCTAGGAATCACAGCCACTGGAGGAGACCAGTGATGCTACTGGCAAGTGCATACATAACTGAATGAGACAGTTTGTAGAGCATTCAAAAAAGGCCCCAGCAGTTGTCAGGATTGGTGCCATACTGAAAGGGCCTCATCTCTTCTCTGCACAACTACTCATGCCTGGTTGCATTGCTGATTTTCTCATGCACAGTGCTTATCTCTTCTTTGCACAACTACTCCTGCCTCATTGTGCTGCTGATTTTCTCATGCACAGTGCTCATCTCTTCTCTGCACAACTACTCCTGCCTGGTTGAGTTGCTGATTTTCTCATGCACAGTGCTCTGGTACAAAGAGACAAGTTAGGAGTGTTAGGGAATGTGTATCAAAATGACTGAGAGGAAGCTGTCAATCATCTATGGCAAACTCATCAAAATCATATTCTGTTGAATTTGTCTCCTTCCTAGAAATGGTTTAACCCTCTGTGCATGTTTATAATAGCACAAGGGCCAAACTCAAACAAATGGGATCTTGAGAATTTTGCCCTTAATATTTGGGGCCAAATCTGATGAAGGAAGAACTTTAAGAAACTGATGATGGTAGGCAGCTGTACTGGAGAAGAAAAAAAATTAAAATAGGATTTTCTATATCTAAAAATGAACCTCCAGGGCTATGCATTTGTAAACTTCAGGCTTCATTCTCTCTAGACTTATTTACCAACATTATACAACTATTATTTCAGTTGCTGACAAAAAGACAGCAATGTGCTCATCTTTGTAGCATTGATTTGCAGTATTTTAGACATAAACCACTCTACAAACCAGATTCAAATCTGGTCACAGGCAGTCTTGAACAAGACAAAGGGACCCCACTTTACTAACAGAAGGTGAAAATCAAAGAGGTTAGCAAAAAGATCCATGATGTCCTTTTTAGGACAATTTACAAAAACCTGTCCATGGGACACAAGAGGAAAAAAAGTCAAAAAAGCTAGCAAATAATTTATACAAATCATGCAAATATTTTTTCTTAGAAGGATGGATACTGGATTCTCTTAAAAAGGGGGATTTAACCTGAGGTACATGCAAACATCTTAAATTTTACAGATATATGAAAAGGGAAGTATGCACATAGTACTGGGGTTTCGCCTACAATTTCCTGAGATTGAGCTTCTCATGCATAAAACACAGCTTTATGTATGCATTAGCTCCAAAATGAAACTGCCTGTATCCAAACTGAATGGAACATAAACCATCAAAAAGCATCCCCCCAAACACACCCCCACCCCTCACTAATGTATATTGACTCCAAGAATACAGACTTGGGAAAAGAACACAATGCACTGTAAAGTGTATTTTTCTGCCCACTCTTTGTCCCGGTTATTGTGACAAAAACAAAATCCATGCACAAGGTATTTGAGTAACTGCAACCATGGGCAACAGATAGAGGATCTGACTTAAGTAAAACCACTGTCAGGATATGAAGTGATCATGCCTTCAGTGTTAACTTACAAAAAAACAGCCACTATTTACTACAGATGGAAAAAGCAAAGATGCTCAACCTTATCTAACCCCTTGTAATGGAAAATTACTAACTTATAGCCAAGGAGCCACATCACAGGACCCTCTGTATATTATGTGATACACAATTGTAAATTTAAATTCAAATATAAAAACATACACAAGCCAAAAAACATTAACTCAGATATATTCAAACGAAGCTGAGATTTGATGGATCCAGATGTCAAACCCGTCATAATCATCCAGAGTAATGTGATAAAAAACAGAACTTTAATTCCTTTAGTACCAGCCACGTTCCTGAGAGTTTTTCCAAACTACTGACTGGTTCTACACTTACTTTGCTCACTATGTACAAGTCATTATTTGTCTGAAATGGTATGACATTTTCTCATGAAATTCTCAAGCAATATTTCTGGCATAATTAACTGTAAAACATTTTTATTGTGCTTCTACCCTCAAAGACAAATAGCTGCTGAATCTAATTTTAATGAAAAACTAATGGTTAATCTTTACGACAATATATAGTGTCAAAGCATACCGCTGTGGTGGTGCTGCGGTAGCGTTGTCGCCTCACAGTAAGATGCTATCCAGTTCGATTCTCAGCTAGAGAGTCTTCTGCGTGGAGACATGCGTGAATGGGCGTACCTTCGTTGAAGGTTGTGCACCAGGCCTGGCAAGCCGGTAAGTAAAAATCAACTGCCAATCATTTGCGGACCGGAGTTCCGCTGTGGCGGCCCCTAACCGGGAAAAGCCGAAAGACACAGAGTCAAAGCATACAAAGTTACTTACAGTGGATATAAAAAGTTTAACACACCCCTGTTAAAATGCCAGGTTTTTGTGATATACAAAAATGAGACCACAATAAATCATTTCAAAACTTTTTCCACCTTTAATGTGACCTATAACCTGAACAATTCAATTGAAAAACAAACAAATCTGTTAAGGGGAAAAAATATAAAAAAACAAAAAAATGTGCAATAATCTGGTTGCATAAGTGTGCACACCTTTAAACTAATACTTTGTTGAAACACCTTTTGATTTAATTACAGCATTCAGTTTTCTTGGGTACACACCTGTCATCAATTAAAGATAATCTGATTAACCCCAAATAAAGTTCTGCTGTCCTATTAGGATTTTCCTGACATTTACTCAGTTGCCTGCTATAGCAAAAGCCATGGTTCACAAGAGTTTTTACAAAGCATCAAAGGGATCTCATTGTTGAACGGCATCAGTCAGGAGAAGGGTACAAAAAAATTTCCACAGCATTGGATATACCATGGAACACAGTAAAGACAGTCATCAAAAAGTGGAGAAAATATGGGACAACAGTGATGTTGCAAAGAACTGGACATCCCTCCAACATTGATGAAAAAAGACAAGACAAAAACTGGTCAGGGAGGCTGCCAAGAGACCTACAGCAACACTGAAGGAGCTGCAGGAATTTCTGGCAAGTACTGGTTGTGTACTACATGTGACAACAATCTCCAGTATTCTCCATATGTCTGGGCTATGGGGTAGGGTTGGAAGATGGAAGCCTTTTCTTACACAGAAAAACAGCCAGGCCCGGCTAAAATTTGCAAAACAATAATCAAGTCTCCCAAAAGCATGTGGGCAAATATGTTATGGTCTGATAAGACCAAGGTTAAACTTTTTGGCTACAATTCCAAAAGGTACATTTGGCACAAAAACAACACTTCACATCACCAAAAGAACACCCCCACGGTGAAGCATGGTGGTGGAAGTATCATGCTTTGGGGTTCCTTTTCTTCAACTGGAACTGGAGCTTTAGTCATGGTGGAGGGAATTATGAACAGTTCCAAATAGCAATCATCTTTGGCCCAAAACCTTAAGGAGTCTGCTAGAAAGCTGAAGATGAAGAGAAATTTCACCTTTCAACGCAAGGACACAAAGCAGACATCCAAATCAACAAAAGAATAGCTGCACCAGAAGAAAATTAAAGTTTTGGAATGGCCCAGCTACAGCCCAGACCCAAATCCAATAGAAAATCTGTGGGGTGACTTGAAGAGGGCTGTGCACAAGAGATGCCCTCACAATATGACAGATTTGGAGCACTTTTGCAAAGATGAGTGGGCAAATATTGTCAAATCAAGCAGTGCCATGCTGATAAGACTCCTACCCAAGAAGACTGTATGCTGTAATTAATCAAAAGGTGCTTCAACAAAGCATTAGTTTAAGGGTGTGCACACTTATGCAACCAGCTTATTGTACGTTTTATTTTTTATATTTTTCCCCTAACAGATTTGTTTGCTTTTCAATTGAATTGTATAGGTTATAGGTCACATTAAAGGTGGGAAAAGTTTTGAAATGATTTATTGTGGTCTCATTTTTTATATCACAAAAACCTGGCATTTTAACAGGTGTGTGTAAACTTTTTATAATCCACTGTACATAACAATGGAACTACCAATGTGGATTTAGCATAATCATCACCACCAACAGGACTAAGACCAGAAGGACTGGGTATAGCTATGAGAAGTCTCTCGGGTTACTGAAGCCCCTTCCTCTTTATTTATGATCCGCCAGTTCCACGGACTCGCATCTCCACACATTTAAGCCTGTGCAAGATGGGAACCCTACTCAAACAAGAAACAGTAATACAAACAGCTAAAAAAATGGAAACTTCTACCAGGTCCAGAATGGGGATGGTTGAATGTTAATGATAACAACACTATCTAACCATTTCTAGCATTAGAATAAGTCTGCAAGTCCTGTATCCAAAATTGTAGATTCATTATCATAACTAGTAAAACCAACTGAAAAGCTATCCATCTGCCTGGATCCTGATGATAGAAAATCTAAAAAATAATGAACCAAAGGATGATCTGGACCTCCAAATTACATCCAGCTTACAGTGACTTGCAAATGATCTACAAAGTTGCTACACAAATGTTATCCAGGCCTGGGAGGCAGCCATCGTCTTGGTTGAATGATCTCTAGGTTCAGTCATTAAAGATTCTATTCTCTTTTTCATACCATAACTTAACGCAGTTTGAAAATCATTTATTGAGCGTTACTTCTGATTCATTGGATAGCAGACTCCTGACCAACTGTGACACAAACAGCTGAGATTACTTTTTGATCATCTGTTTTTCATCTATATAAAAAGCTTAAACTACCTATGGACATTCATGCAGTGCAATGGACATATTTCTCCTTTCTTGATATAATCTGGATGAAAACTGGAAGATTAATTGCCTGCTAGAAATCTGTCTCAGATGCAACTTCAGGGATGAAGGCTGGGTTTCTTCTCATGGATACACTGTTTTTATGAAACAAAGGATATACAAGCTTGAAATTCAGAAACTCTTCTGGCAAAGATGGCATACACTAAAACAAGAATCATCCAGGATACAAATTTGAGTTCAGCAGTACCAGCAGACTCCAGTGAGGATGGAGTCAGACTTTCTAGCGCAGAGTAAAAATTCCACAGAGGAACAGGATAGAGAAAAATCGGTGGATGGAGATGAAAAGAATCCTTGAGGACAGCTTTACAGATCTTTAAGGAAGAGGCCTCCCTGATGGAAATTTGAGCTAGCCAAGACAAAAAGGATCTTTGACTGGTATACAGAAATGAAAGGTACCTTTGCGAAAAGTTTTGCGGACCTTTAGGGAAGCCAAAGGCAAGCAGTTGATTTCTTAAGAATGAGACATGGCCTCAAACGGAAGAAAATATGGGATAAATATTCTAAAATATAAGTGACTGGAGCTGTGAACAGATCTAAACCATGGGTCATAGTCCAAATGGAGAAAGGAGTCCAATTGCTGTTTTATATACAATTTCCTTGTACTGCATCACTCTGTGGTCATATTTTGGCTACCCACTCTGGGTAGGTAGGGTCCCTGGCTATCACCAAAACTAGGTAACCATGCAGTTATGCATAGGATGGGGCTTGCACCATGGGTGTGATAGAGGTCTCCTGGGTGGCCTACCATGGAATGGCACATCCATAAGGCAAGGCCATATTAGGGGATCCACTACTGATGGGTCCAAAATAAGGCTTGGTTTTATCCAGAAACATTGGAATAATAAAATGGGAGGAAAGCATAAAAAAATCCAGGGTCCACTTCTGGGACATTTACCGCAGAGAAAAATAATTTCAACTCTGGGGCAGAATCTTGGCTATGAAGAGACCACATCTGAAGTACCTGAGTTGGTTTGCCTGGGATATGGTGTGCAAAAGCCCACTCCCAAACTCTCATTGCCACCCAGGAAAAGGAATTGGAATGAGTGTCCCCCTGCTTGTACAAATACCATACCACCGCTATGTTGTCACAGTAAAAAAACAGTGGGAACAGGGGTGAGGGGGAACTGAAACACCTGCATGGTTAGAAGGACTGCACTCACTTCCAGAACACTGATGTGCAGCATGGTCTCTGTGTCTATGTAGCTTGGATGATTTGCTGCTCACAATCCCAACTTAAGGTAGAAGTATCCATAGTAACCATCACAGCTGTAGTGCAGGATTGTCTGCCTATAAATAGGGCTGAACTTGTAAATCCACCACTTGATGTGACCATTGCACTTTCTAAAAATCTTGACTAGGAAGTACGATGGATGGGAACAGATTCCACTGAAACCCGAATGCCCAATGTAATAATCTGATGTGAGACTAGGTGTTGGAAACCATATAAATAAAGGCTGCCATGATATGTAACACCTTAAATCACAATGCTGTTGTTGAGGTGATTCTGCAAAATCACCTCAGCTAAATTCTATCCTGTAGAAAAAAATGTTCAGCAAATCAAAGAGGGCCCATCCTGTTCCTGATGAATGTGATAAACTACACAGGTATCAGTGGACTTTGCAATGTTTACCTTTAGATTAGATTAGAACAGAACCAGTAGGTAATCTCGGGAGGCTTTGATGCTGTCCATTGTGGTGGATTACCAGGAGCCAGTCATCCAGGTACTGAAAGACCCTGCATCCTGAACCACAATTGGTGAATACCCCAAGGGCTGCTGAGAGACCAAATGTAAAAGTATCAAAACTAATAACAGACTCCTATGCAAAAGTGAAGAAACCTCCTTGGGTACTTTGAATGAAAACACACTCTAATGTACAAAAAACAATAAAGCGAAGAGCTCAAAACCAGCATTCAGTTCTCGCTTTGTGTACCAGTTTGTTTTAATAACTTGCTGAGTGGTTTGCAGATCTTCACTTTACTATTTTTTTGCTCCTCAAGTATTTCATTTTGATGTGAAGACAGGGTCAAGTAAGTTCAGAAAGTCCATTCAGCCTCCTTTGTGCAGGCACAGAAGGATGGGCTTCATTGTGACCATGCAGAAGGTCACTTTTAGACCAAAATCATTCAGGCTATTCAGATAAGAATGGGTTTGGGGTCTTTGGGGTCTTACAATTTCATGGGAATCAACAGGAACAAAGCAAAAGCCTGGCCCTTGCTAGCCTAGTGGGACCTCCTGAATTGTTCTTGTTTGTAACAGACTTTGAGCCGCTTTTCTTGTTGTAGCCTTCTGACAGATGGGATGTCTGGGATGGGTAGAGTACATAGTCTAAGAAAAGAAAGGAAGGAAATAACCATTCATAGACAGAATTTTACTCATCTGATGTGATGGCTATCTAGACCAACACGTGAAGGGACAGATGACCCACAACTATCTTCAGACTGCAGCAGTCAGGCAGGGGACCACAGCTATCCTTGACCATCCTGCTCAGGCAACCCACCTTTGGGTTAGTGACGGTTTTGAAAGTTGCTGTTGCCAATGCAATCACTTCCAAAACAGTTATTTTATTACTGCTTTTCACAGTGTTTGAAGTACATCTGATATGCACTCTGTTGCACTCCTGAAGCTGCACATTGCAAAGGCTAAAATTTAAACCCAAACAGAGAGTCTTGCTATCTTGCTCCTGTTCTTCTGGTTTGGCCTTTACTGCCTTGGCAAACAGCAAGATTCCATCAAAGGTAGTTTGAATGAAACAGACTTTCTATCCACAGTGAATGAAACTGACTTTCTATCCACAGCAAAGACTGGTGAGGCACAGCTAAGCATCACTTATCCCAGTTATACCAGGTGCCTGCTAGCTAGCTGAACATCCACTGTACTGTGGGGCAAGGTGCATGGTTAGACTGGGCACACAGCACAAGACTGACAACTATGGGAAACGTTTAGCTCCCCATCGAGCAATCCTTCCAGAATCTTGACTTGGAACCTAAGCATATGAGTTGCATAGTTTGCTGCCCTCAAGGTGAGTAAGATAAGATAAAGGAATCAAACCAAGAATCGAAAAGGAGGAGGCAGAAGTGAAACCTAGAGTCTTTTATTCCACAACAATGAGTGCTTTCATCCAAATTACATGAACTTCATCAGAAAAACTGCCATTGTGCACACAACTCTTTAAACACAAGTAACGAGTCACATGTCAAGTTAAAGAAGCTTTCTGCAATTTAAAAGAGCCCTTTACAGTTTTTTTTTAAAAAAAACATGCACATTGTTAAGCTAAATCATAAAACACAATCAATTTTTTGTATGACTGAAATACAAGTAAAAACTCTAAGCCGCCTATTATTAGTGTGCATAACACACTAACTCTCAAAGTCTTACTAATCAAATAAAATTAAACAAATTTAGCTGCCCTCAAGGTGGAGGTGGAACCAAGTAAATGCACACCCAAGGCAGTACATAGCCTGTGTCTGCTTACTGGGAGGATGGACAGCTTGTCTCTCCAATGCAGAAGCTTTACTAAGCATCACCCCAGCGAAGCTGTGGAAGGAAGTAGCAGTCAACAAAAATCACAAAAACTGATAAGCCAAAGAAGAGCCATAAAGAGGATAGAGTGGAGTACTGAGAAGTACTGATATTATTATGCAAAAAGCCTAGAATTTCTAGACACAAGATATACAAAATGATTAAGAGAGAAATTAGAGGAAAGAGAAATACTTCCGCAAGAAAAACTGTCAGAAGCTTCAAATGAAAATTTGTGTTCAAATGAAAATTTGTGTTCATTAATACAACAGATTTGTGAAAACTAGATCAAGAAACTTTGATCTGTTTGGAAAAAGAAGCATCTGAGGAAGTGCAAAAATAACAAACCCTAGAGATATTTGAAAAAAATAAAAAATAAACATGGACATGGAAAAGAAATAGAGATTTAATATGGTGCAATATTTATGCAGAGGAGAAAGACAAATCAATCAATATAAAAAGGCAGCCCCAAAGATATTCAAAGAGAAATACAGGCAAAGGCATCCAGATTTGGAAAATTTTACAATAAAAAAAAATCACAAGGATGAAATATAGAAAAGAAGATTGGGAAAATAGAAGTTAAAGTTATGGAATACCTGTGAAGTAAAGGATTTGGTGTAGAAGGTCTAATACAGGTTACATCAAAGCATGATGGAGCAAGTCCCCAAAGTAAGGAGAAACAGGAAGATCAGAAAACATATGAAGAAGAAATATGGACAAGGGAAAGAAAGAGATTTAATATGGTGTAATATTTATGCAAAGGAGAAAGCAAAACTAACCAATTCAAAAAAAGCAGCACCAAAGATATTTGAAGAGAAATACAAGCAAAGGAATCCGGACAGGAAAACTTTACAATACATAAAATAAGAAGACAAAGAAAAAAAGTAGAAAAGGAGATTAGTAATGGAGACGTTAAAGAAATAGAAACTGAGGTTATGGAGTACCTGCAAAGTGAAGGATTCAGTGTAAAAAAATCGAATGCAGAAAGCATCACAACAGGATAGAGCAATGGATATCCAAATTAAGGGGAAACCAGTGGAACAGGAAGCAATTGGTCAGGTACGATATTAAGATATTTTGGAGCCTTCCATAGGAAACCAGTATAAATGTTCACTTCAAGCTAGACAGCAAGGAAAGGAACAGAAACTATGGAAACTCTGATACAGTCAATGTTGAGGAGTGATTGGCCAGTGAGTTCCCATATGACACAGCAATGGATGGCACAGGATAAAACTGAAGAGAAGGCGCCACAGG
Source organism: Protopterus annectens (assembly GCF_019279795.1). Classification (NCBI taxonomy): domain Eukaryota; kingdom Metazoa; phylum Chordata; order Ceratodontiformes; family Protopteridae; genus Protopterus; species Protopterus annectens. The sequence goes on along the minus strand of NC_056741.1, from coordinate 214,462,491 downwards.
AAGATGCTATAGAACTTTCTATAGAATGCCCACAGGAAACAGAAAACAAGGGATGTGCCCTCAGTTTGGAAGAAAATGAGCTAAGAGAAGACATGCTTGATTTAATAGACAGACTGCGGATGGTCAATAAAACTCAAAGTCAGAAGTCTGGTAAAACAAATGAACACAGTAATTAGGACTGTCCGTAGAGATCCATGTGATATAACAGAAGTAAACAGGATATATTGCTGTGCAGCTAAATTCATAACGGATTTCTACCACAAGATCACAGGGTAGTAAAGGCAAAGGAAGGGGAGAAATCAAATACCATCATGGAAGTATCAAATAGAGAAAAATATAAAGCAGTTAAGAAGAGAAGTGTCACTCTTAGAAGAGGGAATAGATCAACAAAAATACTAAGATAGATAGATATGATTTAAGCAATGCACAGTATTAAAACAGACCAGGATCTGTTATACACTATTGCAAATAAACTAAAAGTCAGCACAGGCAGAAAAACTATAGATACACAGATAAAGTACAAAAGAAGCTATTTATTGATGACCCAAAAAAGTTTTATAGGTGATTGGGAAATAAAGATTGCCAAAAAAAGAGAGAGGATACAGACACATTTTGGAGAAGTATCTATGAAGATTCTGTGGAACATAAAGATGCTAAATGGACAGAAGTAGTAAAAGAAAGAATAAGAAGTTTAAAGTTGCAGGATATGAAATGGGATGAAGTAACAGCCAGAGAGATTGAAACAAAGTTAAGAAGCGCCTCTAACTGGAAAACCCCAGGCCCAGATGCAGTATCTAACTTTTGGTTAAAAGTATTAACATCTTTGTAAGAGGATTTAGCCAGGAGTAAGAACTATTTATATGCACACCCCAAACAGACACCAACCTGGCTAACAGGCAAACAATGTTCCTACTTAACAGTGAGCCTGCAGACTACCCTAAAAATTATAGACCAGTAACTTGCCTTCCAATGACGTATAAACTATACATGGGAATTGATGCCGACAGAGTTTATAGTCATTTAGAAGAAAACTCAATTATGGCAGTAGAACAAAAAGGGAATAAAAGAAAGTAATATGGAACAGAGGATCATTTGTTGTTAAATAAAGTCATACTAAAGAACTGTAAAAAAAAGGGAAGAATTCAAGTATGGCATGTACTGACTATAAAAGAGCAATTGATAGTATCCCACATTCAGGGATAAAAAAAGAGTGCTTAAAAATGTATAAAATATACCCTACACTGGATTACAGTGACCATGAAACAGTGGCAGACCACTTTGCAATTAAGCCATGATAAAGGACAGAATATTATCCCAGGGATAAAAATTCAAAAGGGGATATTCCAGGGTGACACACTGTCACCGTTCCTATTCTGCCTTGCCATTAACCCATTAAGCTGTTTACTTAACAGCTTAGGCCAAGGCTACAATTTGACACCTAAAAAAACAAAAAAGTGTAAAGACTTTTCTTTTTGTTGATGATTTAAAACTGTATAGCTCATCAGATGAGCAACTGAAAGCACAGCTGCAGGTTGTCAAAACTTTTTCAGATGATATTAGAATGTCATTTGGTCTTGATAAATGTGCAAAAGCAACCTTTAAAAAGCAGGAACAATACAGCACCAGGAAAACATCAGTTTGGGACAAGAATGCGATATAAAACAACTTGAACAAGAGGGAGCATATAAATATTTGGGAATTGATGAAGGATCAACTATAAAACAAGAACAAATGCAAATAAAACTAATTCTGAAAACAGGGTTGACATCTAGGAACAAAATCCAAGCTATGAACCAATTTGCTCTTCCTGTCCTGACTTACAGGAGTGATTGACTGACCCCAAAACATGTTGGATAGATTAGATAGGAAAACAAGAAGGGTGCTTCATGCTGACCAAATGATTTATAAAAATCAGTGTATACCAAGATTATATATTCCCGTTCCAAACAGGGATGGGCTTCCTTGAAACTTATTACATGTATAGATCTGCGATTGTGGAACTCCAGACATATCTGCTGACCTAAAGACCAAAATGTAGTGAATGTTTTGAAACATGAGGAGAATAAATCTAGGATGACTTCTCTCCTTGATTTAACAGAAGCATATCGGCATCAAGTAGGAATGGAAAACAAACCAGAAGTAGATAAAAATCAGGCAGTAACTGAATGTGCCAAAAAACAAAAGAAAGAATATAAGGTGAATGATCAGATGTGATGGTAAAAAATGTGGAAAAAGCATAAATATACTTGCAAGTATAGAAAACTTCTGGAAGAAACTCATGTTGATCAGGAAAGAATGCAGAAATGGTTAAAGAGAGGCAAATTCAAACCAAGAGATGAAAGGTTACTACTGGCAGCCCAAGATAGTGGGCTGTACACACCTTGGTTTACAAAGTCCACTGAACATGTGGGAGAAGCAGACAAATGTAGATTTGGTAAAACCGAATTGGAAACAGTCGCACACCTCGTTGCTGGTTGTGACATACTAATGACAGAAGGACTGTATACTGAAAGGCATAATAATGGGGCAAGACTGTTGTACTGGGGATTGTGCAAACATCATGGCATTGAAGTAGCTGAAAAACAATGGAAACATGAGACACAAAGCATCATAGAAAATGACTTCACCTACATCATGTAGGATCACCCATTACCAACAGTTCAAGAGATAGATGCTAGAAAACCAGATATAGTGGTCCAAGAAAAGACAACAACAGTACCATTGTTCATTGAAATTGCCACATCCAGTGACTACAGTGTCATGCATACAGAGAGACACAAAGTCAAAATATTGGGATCTGAAGGCAGAAACAAGAGCAATGTGAAAGAAAGATACCCAGATAGTTCCAATAGTAGTTGGAGCAACAGGTCTCATAAAAAAGAATCTACAATCTTATTCAGATAGGCTACCAATCCATTTAATCCCATACAAATTGCAGGAGGAGTCATTACTGGGCACATTGCAGGTGCTACAAAGACCACTTTTGGATGACATCAAAGATGGAAACAATACTAATTTCATGAACTTTAATCGTACTTAGACTTAAGAATGGGGTCCATTCCCATCATGGTATTAGAAATCCAAAAGACTTGGAGAAATTAAAAAAAGCTAATGTTGGTGATAAAAGCTAGAGCTTTCTAGTGTTTAGCTGTCTGAAGAATCCTATTTTGCATCTTTGTTTCTGGGTTCATTACCTTCGGAATATCCCACGATAAAAAAAAAGTGGCTGCAGCTGAGAAGGCTCAGAGAGCTATGCTTAATCTGTCTTCTTTTTCACACAAAACTTTGAGAAAAATCACTGAGTTTTTAAGTGGAAGAGCATTAACTAAGCTTCTGGAAATTAAGCAGTTAGTTTCATGCTACTGGCTAGATTTCCTGCAGTTGGTAGAGTTCCTGTATCCTACTACACTCACAGAAATACTGGAGCCGTGTATTTTAACCCAGCATGCCTTAAAGTGCCTACAACATGAGACAGAATATTCTAGAAGACTCAGGACAAGACCAGAGAGGAAAAGATGTCAGAAAACCAGAAAAGGGGCTGAAAACAAATCCTCACAGGCCTGCTCTGCTTTCAATACTGCTAGCAAATGCATGGTCGCTGAACAGTAAAATGGATGACCTGAGGCTGGAACTCTACATCAAAAATAAGGTAAGAAATACCCGTTTGAGGATTACCAAGATGTGGCTGCATGACAAGATCAATAACAGTGCTGTTAACTTAGAAAATGTCACACTCTTTCGTGCAGACAGATGTCAAGCTTTGTGTGGAAAGGCCAAGAGAGGTGGAGTCTGTATCAATATGAATGAAAGATAGTGCAACTGTGAGACATTGCTCTGATAATCTACAGTTCCTGTCCTTAAAATGCAGACCCTTTTATGCACCTAAAAAGAGCTAAATGGAATATATGTAACATTTGTATACATTCCACCCAATGCAACCACCACTGAGGCCCTGAGCAATCTTTATAACTCCTATCTGAGCTGCAGACGAAAAACCCAGACTTTGCACACGTGGTTGCTGGCGATTTTAAATCAAGTGGATCTGAGAGAGGTGCTACCCCACTACCATCAATTTGTAGATTTTCCTACAAGGGGTGCAAACATTCTGGACAAGGCATATTCTATCATCAAATGTGCCTACAGAGCAATACAACAACCTAACTTAGGAAGCTCTGACCACCTTATCATCATGCAATACAACAACCTAACTTAGGAAGCTCTGACCATCTTACCATCATGCAATACAACAACCTAACTTAGGAAGCTCTGACCATCTTACCATTATGCTTCTACCAGCCTACAAACCAGCTCTGATCAGAGAAAAGCCTACAGTTAAGCAGATCAGGGTCTGGCATGAGGGAGCTTTGGAATGTCTCCAAGACTGTTTTGATGGTACCTGGTGGGACATTTTCAAAGAGGGAGCTACACAAGATGAACAGGTGAACATAGATGATTACACGGAAGCAGTAACAGCTTACATGACTAAATGTAGTTGATGATTTATCAGACATCAAAAGCATCACAATCAGGGCAAACCAAAAGCCATGGCTCAACAACAAAGTCTACGATCTCCTGAAGCCAAGGACAAGAAGGGTCTCATCGAAGCTAGAGCAAACCTAAAAAGGAGCATTAAACAGGCCAAGAGGGAATATAGAAAAAAATTACAAAGTCGATTTGCAGACATGAGGGACACCAGGAGTCTCTGGCAAGGAATGCAACAGATTACTGACTATAAAACCAGGTCAGTCAGCTCAGTGTGAAGACAACAGTGAATTCCTGAACAGGTTGAACTCCTCCTTTGGCAGATTTAAAGAGAAGAACAACATGACTGCTACAAGGCTACCTATCAACCAGGAGGAGGGGGTGCTCAGCCTCAATTCTAATGAAGTGAGATAGCAACTTAAAAATGTGAAACCCAGGAAGGCTGCTGGTCCTGATAAATACTTGGCAAAGTATTTAAAGGCTGTGCAGACCAACTATGCTCAGTTCTAACTGATTTTTCAACACCTCCCTAATTCTTGGTAAAGTTCCCTCTAGCTTCAAGGTGACAAATATTGTTCCTCTCCCCAAAAAAGCTAATTCAGCCTGCCTGAATGACTACAGACCAGTTACACTAACTTCAAATGTCATGAAATGCTTTGAGAGACTAGTTAAAAGGCATCTGTCAGCAAATCTTCCATCCACCTTTAACCCTCTAGAGTTCACTTATTGGACTAACAGATCTACTGCAGATGTTATTTCAATGGCACTCCACGTCTCACTTGAACATACGGAGGGAAAAAAACAACTATGTCAGGCTGTTGTTATTGACTTTGGCTCGCCATTCAGTACAGTGGTTCCAATGCAGCTTATTGACATGCTTGTACATCTTGGGGTTAGCAAGCTTGTGTGCAACTGGATCCTTGACCTCTTGATAAACAGACCACAGAAAACATGTGCAAGCAACACCACCTCAGGATGCATAAACATTGGTGCTCCTCCGAGTTGCATGCTAAACCCTTGCTCACCATCCTCACCCATGACTGTTCTGCAAAATACAAAACCAATCACATCATTAAGTTTGCAGATGATACTACGGTTGTGGGCCTCAAAGGCTGGATGAAGGAGCTTCCACAGACGAGTTCTATTCACTGATTGACTAGTGTACTAAAAACAACCTTGACCTGAACATCAATAAAACAGAAAGTATAGACTTCAGAAAATGGTCAACAACACACTTAACCACTCATGATAAATGTGAAAAGGTGGAAAGGGTCAAATCTACAAAGTTTTTGGTGGTGCACATTTCAGAGAATCTCTCTTGGACTGAGAATACTAAACAGTTGGTCAAAAAAGCAAACCAACGTCTACACTTTCTCAGAAAGCTAAAAAAAGCAAAGCTCCTACTTACTGTTCTAACCACATTCTACAGAGGAGCAGTTGAGAGCATTTCTCACTAGTAGCTTCACAGTTTGATCGAGGAACAGTACAACAGCAGAAAGAAAGAAGCTACAGAGAGTAGTGCAAGGCAGGGGGAGGGGGGTTGTGGGTACTCTACAAACAAATAAATCTCAAGTGTTTTCTCTTGCACTTGGCTTTCCTATAAATTGTCAGTAAAGATTCCAAACCTGCCAAAGGCCCAGATGAACCTATGATAACTGGAGTAAACCCATGGTCTCAGTTATTTGAACCAAAGAGGTGAACAGCCAATAATATCAGTGGATCAACAGGTAGATGCTGGAAGATCAAAGGAATGTGGGTTCTACTCCCACAACAGGTTCTTGTATTTATTTTTCAGCACTGACACTGCAATGCAGTATAAGGGGGTGCTGCACCCCTGAGCGTAGTCATTCATATGAGACAGTAACAGAGTTCTCGTCTGTCTGAGTTGGGGATAAAGTGAATGTAAAATATTTCACAACACCGTGGTGCTGCGGTAGTGTTGTCGCCTCACAGTAAGACGTTGTCCTGTTTGATTCTCAGCTAGAGCATCTTCTGTGTGGAGACATGCGTGAATGGGCGTACCTTCATTGAAGGTTGTGCGTCAGGGCAAGCCGAAAGACAACATTTACATTTTAAAAAATAAACACTCAAATCAAAATAAATACATAAAATGTATTAAAGCAAATTAAATAAAAAAATGCACACCTCTTAACCCTCCAAATTTATTTCCATAACCAAAAATGGTTGAAATACTATTGCATATCCCACACTTTTTATAATTCCTCACATCTGGCTTTCTACACATAGCATGCAGAGAGTTATGCTACATTGTCTATCTTATCCACACCTTTTACTTTTGCCTCTTGATATTCTAAATATACTTAACCTAATCTCCTCCATTCCTTTCCCCAACTCTTCCACTGCTTTCCAGCACTGCCATTATACACTTCAAGAACATTCAGCTGTTTCCTCTGGTCCAATTACATGACACTTACTTTACTGTCACAAGTTGCCCATAAAGGATTCTAATATAGTCTAAAACAACAAAATATCCATTCCTATATTTTCCTTAGTCTCTCTCTTTCTCTCTCTCACTTTTGCTTTTCCTAGTTGGACTTTTTGTTCTTATAGATTTTCCCACTGAATCTTCAAAATCTGTTTATACAATCCACATCTTTTTCCTCAATAGGTTTCCTAATTTAATGGGATCAGTTCCAAAAGACTTGCTCTCAGTGTAAGTGACCAGTTGCTCTAAGAGCAGGTCTTTTGGAATCTGGCCCCAGGCGGAAGCCTATATTTCACAGGTCTTACAACAAAATAACTTGCACTGAAAGCAAGTCTTTTGGAATCAGGGCAGACTTGTACTGAGAGCAACTCTTTTGGAATCTGGCCCTATTTTCTGTAACACAATCTTCCCGCAGTACATAAAAATTCTTCCTTTCATCTCAACAGCTTTTCCCCACCATTGCCCTAAAATCTTCACATTCCATCCATAAAATAAAATCCCTAACAAACTTTTTTTCTGAGATTTTACCTTCCGCAATATCCAGAACAAATCTAATGACATCAAATAAATCACTTGGTTTATCAATTTTTTTTTTATTTTTATTTTTTACTAATTTTACTATTTACTAAATCTTTTATTCAAATAATACAATATATACTGCTTTACCCCTCCCTCAATGGGTCCAATACCAAAAGACTTTCTCTCAGAGCAGGCTGAGAGCAAGTCTTTTGTAATCTGGTCCCCAGAATAAACTGGTTTATAGATTAAGTGATTTACAGCTGTGTAAAGCCTGTCTATAAAACAGGCTTACTCTGCGGACTAGATTACTAAAGATCTACTCTAAAATCAAGTCTTTTGGAATCCAGCCCAATAATTTCTTGGAATTTACCACATCTGCTCATGCTATACAACATTGAAATTAAAAAAAAAAAAAAAAAACAAAACAACTAACAGCATACAATTACTCCCACATCAAATTCCTTTCTACTGATGCTATCCAACAGTCTTAACTACTACAAACAGTTTTTAAACATTCCTACCTTTAAATCGATTATAGGGCTTACTAGAATACCCTATGCACCATTACCGCAAACCTCCTTTTTAATATTTTACAACAGTTTTATAATCCATATTAAGTAATCTAACAATGCCAATTTTTCAAACATCTTTCACTTTTTTCTATGAAAATGTAATACCGTCAATACAAATCTCATTCTCTAAACTTTCCCTTAAACATTCATTTAGTACCTCTTTTACCAATTCTTCATTTCTTTTATAAAAGTCGTATTCTAAATCTTCTCGATGTATATTCTGCTCATCTCCTCCTTTGTTTTTTTACTCGGTCAAACACCGTCAACAACAGCCCCTTACTATTTTTTCTCACACTGCATTCCACATATTCCCTTATATTTCTCTCATTGTACATTTTTTCTGTATATAAAGTTGCATGTTTCATCATTTATGCCAAATTTATTATAATCTCTCCTTTCCCAGTATTTATTTCACTAAAACTACGTTGTGCCCTTTTAACCTCTTTTAAAGGCATCACCCCTATTTTTCTTTATACCAAATGGTTTTGGGTTTCCAACAAATCTTTATACTCGTGCATTTCCCTTTTCTTTCTTATGCATACTTGTACATCATTTACTTCTAAAGCCATTTCAAAAATCCCCACTTTCTCCGTACAAATTTAATAATGTCATGCCATTCTTTTTCCAGTATCCCATGTAATGTTTTATACCTCGCTTTCAGTGCCCTTCACTTCTCTGTCCAAGTACTATGAACAGGCCTCATGCCCATATGCTCTTCCAACATCAGCCTTTCTTTAAATTTCCTAAGGAACAACTCAGAGTGCTCATCTTGATGCCAACCCTCTCCCCAATTATCTTGCTATGCTCCCCAAACTTTATCAACATTCGTACATTTATTGCAATAAAAGTTAACGTCTCTTTCATTCTCTTGCCCAATAAACTCCTTCGGAAAATAACAATTATCAAATCAATTTCTATTTTAGTGTAGGAAAAGACAGAAGTTCCCACCACTTTCATACATTTTTACATGCCCAATTACTTTTTCTTGTCCTTACATCAGTTATAGGACCTTGCAATTACTATTTCCATATACATTTCATATCTTTAAACATATTTGTTTATTTCATTTCAGTACAAGCACAGATAACTAGCAGACTCATTGCCCCCCTCCCTTATTCTTACTTTATTTATCTTTGTTTTCCGGGAAAGACAGACTAAGATAAATCCCTTTTTTAGTTGAGGCCTAGGAAGAAAAGCTCTACATTTAGCACCAGTTTTGACATGTACATAAAAATACAGTTACATGATAACCAGAAGGCAAACAAGATATTGGTAAGTGTGCCTACATGACAAAAATCTTTACAATAGCTTATATAAACATTAAGAAACACAGTATATACATAGTTTGCATATGTATACAGAGTGTAAAGCACAAACTTGTATATAGTAAAGACATATAACATTGTATGGTATACTGCAATTACCACCTATGATTTCTAGCAACTATTTATATTTATATGCTATTTATATTCTATTTCTTATAACTAACTAGTTGGACCATGGTTCAACCCCCTCCGTTCACCCTTGCTGCACTTGGGCTCACTCTGCTCCCCTACCCCCAATTCCCACCCACCCCCACATCATCTACATTTATTCCTACACTCGCCACTCCACTTATCCCACTCGGCCAATCCATCTCCAACCCTCCCCACTCCCAGTAAACACAATCAGCATCCACACCCACCCTTCCATTTACAGCTTACACCTGACAACCAAAAATTCTTCCACAACTCCATCCTGTTCTCTTACCTCACTATCAACCTAGCACACAACCTCATTCCACCCTCACCAACTTCCCATGCTCTCCACTATGCTCCCTGTGCAAATTGTCTTCCCCATTCTAATCTCTCTCACCCTCCATATTACCTCCTATCACAAAAGAATTACTCCCCAGTATAAATCCCCCACTAATCCTATTAGCTCACCACCCCACTTCCTCACATTCAATATCCTCGCAGTCCTTAGCCTCTTCAAACTAAGCAACACAGATATATTCACTTACAAATATGTCTCCTTACCTAATACCAATAACTTAGCCCTTGGACTTGCCACAAAAATCCCACATCTACTCCCAAACAGGAAAACATAACTAGAGTTAAGTGGAGACATGCACCCAAATCCTGGTCCTTATCCACCTTGGCAGACAACAAACCTAACACTTTTCCAACCCAATACACTCCATAAACCTCAGAACGTCTACCCTTAGTTTATCCTTAACATGAATGTTAGGAGCCTTGTAAACCAGATCCATGAACTCCACACAACTCTCTCTTTCTACTTTCCTGACATAGTTATCCTAACAGAAACCTGGCTTAAACCCCAGTTTATCGACAATTACATTATTCCTCCTGGTTTCAGCATCCACAGAGGTGACAGGCATAACAAATGAGGTGGGGATGTGGTAATACTATGCAAGGACACTCAGTATCAAACACAAACAACTCCCCCTGACTTTAACACTGAAATAATAAATCTGTCAATTCAAAATTAATCCTAAAAAACTCATAATAATAATAATAGTCTATATTCCCCCTTGTAATAAACCTCTACACCAACTCTTTTCTTGGTCATCCATCTCTTTCAGTCAGGAGACTATTATTATGGGAGATCTCAGCACTAACTGGCTCACCTGCTCCTCCGACAACCCCTCTAACTCCATCAATCTATGTGGATACAAACAGATTATAAACTTTTCCACTAGGATAGACAAACACAGGGGCAAATAATTCTCAACTGGATCCTAGCTAACAAACCTCCTCTAGTTTGGCACTCAGGCTGTCTTACTGACAGCCTTAGTGACCACTTACCCACCTTCCTAGTCAAGCACAACACTAACATCCCCAAATCTACAATATTCAAAGAAATTAGACAATTACTCAAAGATAAGTCCTGGTCTCTATATCATGCAAAAAATCCCAAAACTCTCAAGGCCTATCGTCACCTAAGAAACAAAGCCAAAACCCAAATCAAAAATGATAAAAAAAGAGCCTACTATACTCAAATTCAAAAACATCTACCATAGCAATCCTCAAAAACTCTGGAGTAGCATAAAAAAACTTGTGCAACTAGGACAGTCCTCAACCCCTCCCCCCACCTCCAATACTACAGATACTTTGGCCACCCATTTTAACGCTTTCTTTACTAACTCTATCACATCCCTCCTAAATCGCTCTGCACTCAACCCTCCAACCATTCCATCCCCACCCCCTAACAACCTTTTCCCTAGCACCCAAACAGCCACCATAAGAACATTACTATAAAAATTAAACCCCACAACCCTTGCTATAGACCAGTTACCAGCCTCATACCTCAAGCTAGCTGCTAGTTCCACAGCCTATCCTATTTCTATACTAATTAATAGACCAAAGAACAGCATGTTCCCAAACTTTGGAAACCTTATACATCATCCCTCTACACAAGGGTGGTGTATCAACTGAATTCACAAACTATAGACAAATAGGTATTCTATTTCCTTTTTCAAAAATCCTAGAAAAATGCACACACCCCCAACTCATGGGCTACCTAACTGATCACAATCTCCTAACTTGCTCCCAGCATGGTTTCAAGCCCAACCATAGTACGACCACTACCCTCCTTAGTTTCAAAGACATTATTAATTACCTAAAAAATAATGACCACCATGTAGCATCTATCTTTTTAGACATGTCTAAGGCATTTGACACTCTCACACCAAAAACTGTTAAATGAACCTACCTCACTCAACCTATCCCACTCTGCACTAACTTGGTTTCAAAGATACCTCACAGAGTGCCACCAAGCAGTCAAATGGAAAAATGATCTTATCCCCCACCTCTCAGTATTAGGAGGAGTCCTTCAAGGTTCAACCTTAGGCCCACTTCTTTTTACAGTCTTTACCAACAATCTGCATACTGCCACCAACCTGGCTACTACTATTCAATATGCAGATGATTCAACGTTAATATGTGCTGCTCCCTCTGTCTCAGTTACAAGAAAAAAAAAATGTTCACAGAAATAGAATCCTACCTCTAGCAAACAACTTCTATTAAATCCTCAAAAAAAAATTAACTAATTCTTTTCTCTAACAAAAACTCAACAACTCTCTTTGTTATCTTCTCAGCTGATAACACCAAAATTGAACCCACATCTAATACAAAACTTCTAGGAGTCACTATTGATAGTAACCTTAAATTTGATGCACATCTCTGAAGTTAATCAAGAAGACCCACATTAAAAGTGGTACTCTCTAAGGGTCCAAACAATTCCTTACCCATTCCACCAGGCAGGCTATTGCTAGAACCCATCTTCTCTCCACCCTGATATATGCCTCCCCAATCTTTACTAACCTGAGAAGATCCGACCTAGCTAGGCTGGAGACATGCTACAATAAAATAGCCAAATTTGCCACAAATTCCCCACACAGGTCCCACCATTATGCAGTGTTCCACCAGCTCAGCTGGCTAGAACTACCCAATCTCCTGCATTTCCATCAAATATCCACTGCCGACAATATCATTACTAATCCAGGAAATTGTCCTGCACTTCCAAACCTCATCCAGCCATACTCCAACCTCAACACTAAAATCCACGAATAAATCCCTTCTTTCATTCTCTAAACCTTATAACAGCTTTGCGGATGCCCTCTACTCCAATTACAACTTCAAAGTCTGGAACGCCATCCCCCAAAACATCCTTAACACTGCCAACTCCACTATGTTCAAACAGCTTCTTAGGACCCACCTAAACAACTGGAAGTGCTCTTGTACTGCCCTTGGCTAAAATACACCCACACTGAACACTCAAAAATCACTGTTTCTCCCTATATGGCATCCACCTTGCACTTGCTCTCACATGCAGTCATTTTGGCAGCAGCTTTCTGAATGTATATATTAGTTGAATATGCAGACTGTAATATAATTATATAATTCTCGCCTTTACTAGATCATAAAAGTTACTACATGTAAAAAATTTTGTACAAATTCTTTTAAACAGTTCCTGCCTTCCCTTCATTTTGTTATAATTTTAGTTCAGGTCAACAAATGTATGCTTTTATACCGTTTTATCTGTATCACAATGTAGTTCTCATTTGTACTGTAGTACTTTTTTTATATTTTTTGTGTGGAGCTTTTCTCCCCGGGCCTCTGCTGAAAAGGGCTATCAACCCAATTGGCCTATCCTGGTAAACAAATGTAAAATAAAATAAAATGAAAGGTATTTATCATATCAAATACATAAAGTCTGAAGAACTGTTTCTCTCCATACTTCAAGTCACCTCCCTATCCCATAATTTTGAAACCATGTTCTCTGCTGTCCCTATTAAGAACTTCACATCTACTACAAGATTATATCCTCCTACTTAATAGGTCTACACTATTCAAGCAACTCAAAATAACTAATTTCATTTTTATACTATTCATATTGATGGATTGATACGAAAGAATTTTTATCATTCTTCATATTTATTTTTCCAATTTTTTCACCATCTCCTTTTCTTGAACATTTCTTTTTAGGCCTGTCAAAAAGACTAGGAGAATTTCTATAGCACCACAGCAAAATTTTCCCTAGACAGCGTGAATACCACCTTGGGTCTTTGCTGAAGACAGGCCACAATCAAGCAATCAAACTAAATAAAGGGAGTTTGGGTCAGCACAAAATGACCACACCATCAAGTTGACAGGCCTGATATTAAGAGATCAAAGGCTATTGTGTCAAAGTTTCCATCGAAACTGGCAAGGACACAAGACTGTACTGATGCTTACTTCCTGAAGATCTAGCCTAGGAATTGAATGACCAGCCCCAAAGGTGTTTGGGGTGAATAACAGCTCTGAAGTCTCAATCCCCAACACCACCACTGAGAACACCAGGCATCAAGGAGATTGAGGTCATCTTGACCAGAGCTAGCAACAGAGTCAGCATCAAGGTAGGTAAGAAGATGGGCAATGGTCTCAAACTTGACATAACCTTCGGTCTTGCAGCATATATCATCAACTATCCTTACATCAAAGGGCCAACCTCCAAACAAACAAGAACAGGGATATGAACCAGACCTGGTGAGGAAGGACATATGGCCTAGGGAAGTAAAACTCAATAATGAAGGAGCTCAACTCGAGTCAATGTTGAGAGTGGGTGAGACGAGAGACCACATAGGCTGCACTAAAATAAATGTCTACATCATCTTAATGTACCGAAGCAGAATACCTGGACCTGACATACTGTACAGAGAGGGTCTGAAGTTTTCATGTCTGGTTCTAATGCAATAAAAGTTATACTGCTATATCTGGATTGCATCTCTTTTGAGACAGTTAGGACGTGATCAGAGGGAAAGAGATATCACCCTCTCATAGGAGTATTGATGGAAACAGTCCTGTCCAAGTCCATGGGTCCTGATCTTTTGCAGGTTTTAATAGATGGAACAATAGAAGGGGACTCCAATACAGAACAAGGGGCAAGGGTGTAAATCAGCTTCTCAGGACACAGTCTACTCGCTATGTAGTAAGGATAGGTTATAAAGCATATACAATTTGTATAACATTTCATAGAAACGCTTATTTTGGGCACAGCATCACTACAACACTATATTTATCTTTTTAAACACCTTTCTTTATTTATTAATTCTGCATGGAGTTGAAAGTGCTTTTATTTTCAACTGACTGCTTTGCAAATGTTACAATTTTTCAATTTCAAAAAGCCTGCAGTGTATGACTTAAAAGCAATTAAGAAATACAGACAGCAGAATTTCAAATATAACCACATCTGTTAGAAATTAAATGCTTATTTTGCTGTAACCTTTAAAATGACAGAAAACATTACTATTTGCAAGACTATTAATTTTGGTACTTATTCCATGGGCACATAAACATTATAGGGTTCAGATGCATACCAAGACTCTCAGCCCAAACAAATATTAAACACACACGTTTGTTATGACCCAACTGGCAAAGAAAGAGAGTACTCAAATGTTACATAGGGCTGCTGGTGGTACCAAACAATTCAGGTCCATAGTTTAGAAATGTTAAGTCTACCAAATGTTTTAGAAAAAGTCATGTCTCCAAGATACAAAATACTCTTAGGTGGCGATTCCATGGACACAGGTATACATGCACAACTTTAACTTAATGTAATGTACTTCCCGTATACAAGTCTATTTGGGGGGGGGGGGCTAGAACAGGCACCCAAATGCCATCACAAAAATTAGAAAAACAGTTTTCCTATCCAACAGAAGTATATAAAGTTTTTTTTATTTCTCATCTAATGATAATTCAGTAAAGATGTATTCTAGATGTGTACTAGTCATATACCCACCCCAATGGAAAAGTATACAGCAGAAGGACTATGAAACTCTAAATTCTGCTTCCTACATATTAGTATATGCTAGCCCCTTTTTGAGTGTTCTTAGCAACATTAATACGTATGACAACAGGATACCAAGTTAAAAAATGCACTTAAAACCAATATTCTTGCTAGCAATTTCAGTGCAGTTCAGTGGTCAATGCAAGTTAAGCAAGCTGACCCCCTCAACACACACAGTCTTGAAGAGGTGTTTGCAGTCACAAAAAGTATGTTTTCTTTGATGCAATACTTCTTATGCAAGGACAGCTCAGTGCAGATATAGATGCATTCTAAATACATGCTGCATAGTTTACAACAACTAATAATTTCAACAGTGAAAAATGATACAGCAAATAGCTTACCAAAGACTTCAGAGTATTTGCTGAGGTATTGGGGAGTTTTACTATCTTACTAAACTGACTGCTGCATCATTTATTATTGCTATTTGTATGCTACATAAACAACTTCAGCAAAAATCATAAAACCGACCCTCGGTGGAAGTAGAGTCTAATGTAGCATGATCGTCTAAGATACTGAAGTCTGTGAAACCCTACATTTAATACCCATGTATAAAAAGACCATACATCTGTCTCCACCAACTGACTCTCTCCACTATCTTTTCAGTATTCACACTCCAAGCTATCATTTCAATCTCAATTATTTTCAAGTGGTTATGCATGATCATTCCAATTGCTCCTCATTTTGGCACCAAGTGAACTCCTTTCTCCTTTAGTCTGGGCAAGTAACCTCCTTCATGGAGGCAAGGGTCATGTGGTTAGAGAGTGGGTCAGTTTGATGATTCTATGGATTGTAATACTCTAGTCACTTGGCACATGCACACTCAAGTGTTGCTTTTCTGGAGGAGTTTCAACACACACATGTGCAACCCAGAGGCAACAAGGGCTACGAAGCTACAAAGTATGGGAATAAGCCCGCATTTGTGCTAGTTTCCCACCTTTCCTGTAACTAGTCTAGTTCAGATATAGATTTGCTGCATCAAGAACTGTTTGCAAGCTTCTGAGCCCCCTAAGTCTTCCTGTGTTGGAGGGAAGCCTTCTAGCTTTTCAGTGGAAATGGTAAGCACTAGGTAGCCTACCTACCCACAAGATGAGTGGTTTCTTGCCCAGAAATTGTAGTTTATTGGTTCCATCTCTTTCAACTTTCTGGTTTAAAAGCCCATGTTTGTGCTTGTTTCCCACCTTTCCTGCAACTAGTCTAGTCCACATATAGATTTGCTGTATCCAGGACTGTTTGTAAGCTTCTGAGCAGTTCCAAAAAATCTGCTCTTCAATTTTTCCTTAGATCCGCTAGTTCTCTCCTCTCCTGCACTTTTACTAGTTTATTAGTCTAGCACTTTATCAGACTTGCACTTCATCAGACTTCTTGTGGCAATTATTGTAGCAGACTTTTTGTAGCAATTATTGTAGCACACAAAAGTGCTACCAGCACTACACATTCTACAAGGAAACGGAGCCAGTACTTATTAATGCCCACCCCTTTAGGCATGTCTACAGTTACCTGTGCTTCTCCTATTAACCTGGTAAACTTGGGCATCCTGAGGCAATGTAGCAACTGCCTCATGTACACTGACAATCCTCTCCTCCTACCTCTCAACACTTAGACTTGTGAGAGATGCACTTACATATCCAAACTGGAAGCCATGCACTCTCCACCAAAGACCGGAATAGCTGTTCAAGAGAAGGTCAGCACTTGCACCACACCACATGGAACACATAGCCCTCCAGAACACAATCCAGCACTGCCTCACATAAAAACACAAACCACACACCAACCTTTGTGAAGGATAGCAATAAAAATCTACCCAAACAGCAGAGACCACCAAGGCAGAAACGCAATCGACCACAACACAACACTAATCACGAGACACACAACCCTGCTAAACAGTGTACCACTCAACCAAAGCCCTAAGGCAAATAAAGCATGCACAACACACTAGTCATAAGTGACTCAATAGTGAGGCACATTGATGTCCCATTCACTAGGTTGAATAAGGAGAAAGTTACAGTCAGCTGCCCGTCAGGTGCCAGGATCTGCCACAACGCACGCACTCCGGTCTCTCAACAGGTACAAATAGGACTCGGTGTCTCAACAACAAGTACAAATATATTGTACATGTGGTTGTGAATGACTGAGACAAACCTCCCTGTTCTACATGAAGAGAGACATGGAGGAGCTCTCAGATTATGTAGCCCAGGCAGGTATGACCCTACCCTGATCAGCCTCCTACCATCACCCAGAATGATACCACAGTACAAGCAGAAAATTATTGATTTCAACAATTGGCTACATTTCTGGTGTCATTCTAAGGGGATCCAGTATCTGTCTGCCGGGGATGACAGGATTGACAGACCTTGATGCTTTGCCAGAGAGGGCTTGCATCTGTCATCCCTGGGCTTCTGGATACTGGCCAAGGCTCTTGCCACCCCTATAGTGCCTTTTTTAGGTGGTAAGACCAAATTTCCACCATAACAGCTACAAACAAATGCAATCTGAGTGTCATGCTGCTCAAAGCTAGAAGTCTAAATCTCAAAATGCGCTTGCTTGAAGCGCTCCTTAAAATGGAAAACATCGACATTTGTGCTGTAACAGAGACCAGGTTCAAGGCAGCAGAAAGCACCCCTGCATTACCAAGCTATAAATTATTCCACACCTTTTGGCCCCAAAACTTGGGCCAAAACTCCAAAGGCTGTGGCGTTTCCATATTCATAAAGGATGGCCACACCTTCAGACTGGTAGCCCAACATAACACATCAGAGATACCAAGTAGACAGCGATTCAGGTCAGAGTCTGCTATAGATCCCCAACCATGTCCCAAGACTCACACTCCACATTCCTAAGCACCCTGGAGAACATTACAGTCCAACCTAACACTCTCATACTGGGTGCCTTCAACTACCTCTCCATTAACTATGTACTAATACACTTGCCCCAATGTTTCCTGAAATTCATTAATTCCAATGCCCTGGACCAGCTCATTCTTACCCACACTAGAGGTAGCAACATCCATGACCTGGTCATTTAATCACCTTGGAAATCCACATCCCTCCCACCTACTCTGCAAAGGTAACCACCATGAAAAACTTCTCCAAAGCTAACTTTGGACTCCTAAACATCAGAGGTGGCCAACTTCATGGCACCCACGCAAATGGAGAATAGTTGCATGACTGCCGAATCATACACCAGTGCACTGTATGAACATGTACACAAATGCATGGATCTCGCCATACCCAATAGAACCAGATGCTCTCCTCCAAAAAAAAGGAAGCCAACCTGGTGGCCCCCTGCCATAAACAAACTCTACAACAGAAGGAAAAAACTGATGTGGAATAAGGTGAAGTCCCAAGACTGTAAAAACTCCATTATCAGCCTCATTAAAAAGTTGAGATCCCTCATCAAATCTTCTAAAGCTAGCTATGAAAACAGAATTACAGCAGATAGTAAAGACAACCATAAGGCCTTCTATAGTTATATAAAGAATCTCCACGGCAATAACCAGATTTGCTCTGAGTTACTGCACAATGGTACCTCCTATACTGAGCTAACAGATATTGCCAATATACTGGCCGGCAGATTCAATACCAACTTTACCACTCTTTCCCCCACCAAAGGACCATCACAATACCAGTAGATTGCCAGGCACCCAGTATTACTGCTGCACAGGTTAAAACATCACTGTCCAAGGCCAAGAATACAGCTTCTGTGGGACCTGACAATATCCCTAGCCATGTTCTACATGAACTATAGAGTGAACTGGCACCTCACGTGTGCCCTGTTCAATCACAGGTTCACCTCAGGCTTTGTCCCTCAGGTTTTGTCCCTACTGAATAGTGCACTACTACAATCACCCCCCTCGCTACAAAAGAGGAGTGACCTACAGAACCTGGGAACTATCGCCCCATTAGCCTGACGAGTCTGAAATGCAAAGCTATGGAACACATCATCATGGACCTAATAAACAAGGATATAGGGAATCTCCAAACTCTGGATCCCACACAGTTTGGTTTTGTGAATGGTAGATCATGCCTGTTCAACCTGGTCGACTTCTGAGTCCATCACCAGAGCTGTGGATGAAGGCAACTTTGATTTGGCCAAAGCCTTTGATACCATTCCCCACTCAGGAATCACAGAAAAACTCACTAACCTAGGCATCAACCCCTATTTCACTAGGTGGGTTGCAAACTGGTTCACAGATAGAACCCACAGTGTGAAAGTAGCAAGTCCCACAGGATTCAGTCCTGGGTCCTCTCCTGTTTGGTATCTACTTCTCTGAAGTCCAGGCCAACATGAAGGGACTCTGGCTGACAAAGTTTACAGACGATTTCAAGTTGGGAGCGATTATTAGCTCCCCAAGTGATGTTGACATCCTACAGAAAGGCCTCACCGAGGTGAACTGGTGTCAGAACCATGGCCTTAAGCTCAATGCCAAAAAAATAGGTCATCATCCCCTTTGGGAAAAACCCAGTTCCCATAAATTACCACATCGATGGTAGTCCACTGAACATAGAAGGCATTATAAGAGGTCTGGTAACACAGGCTGACAGCAACCTCTCCTTTTACCACCACACTGCCACTATGGTCAGAAAGTCCTATGTAGCACATCTCATTACTAAGGGCTTTGCATCCAGGAAGAAAGAGTTCCACTGTGGCAACCCCTAACCGGGAAAAGCCGAAAGACACAACACAGCAACATCTTTTTCAGTGATAGTAGGCCTCAAGCACTCTAATGCGAGATGTGTACCACACAGCTTGTTAACCAGTGAAAATAATGATAACCTCTTCTCAGATTATAACTGTTCTTATAATGTATAAATAAATAACAGACACAAGATCTTAAATGTTAACAAGTCACCTTTACTTAAATAAGGAAAACAGTGCAAATGTAATTTAATATAGGTTGACACACAAAGAAATAAATTAAAAAGGCAGTAAAAATATACAGGATGGAGGCAGCAAAAACAGACAATGTATACAGAAAACTAAGCTCCAGATATTCAAGTTCTCATTTATAGTATTTCTGTAGTAGGCTCTAGTCAAATAATTATGAATTAATAATCAATACTAAATGCTGACATCACAAATAAGAACAGCAACATCTACCATATCGTGAATAGCATGGTATGCAGTTATAAACAGCGCTCCCCCAACCTTAGTGTTCATCACAAAAATTGCAAAAACAGTTTGTACTTGATACAAAACAAACTTGCCAACACACACTCATATCAGTTTCCTTTGCTTTGTATTCATCCTGGTGTCTTAATGGCAAAAGATTAAGCTCATCAGATAACAAATTAGATCACAGCAGCAGGACAGTTATTGGTATCTCATCTTTGTTACATTAACAAGGAAAAAAAGATCCAGCACATGTCAATACATTCCCTGTTCAGTTATATTCAAAAGGAAAAAGAAAATCACACCTTCTTCTATCCATGAGAGCACCATTATGACTGCAGATGAACAGGAATGAAAAGAAAAAAATACATTATATTTCACTAGTTTAAATTTTGATGGCATTACCAATATCTTCACAATGCGGTTCCCTTTAGCCTGGCATCACACCTGGCTTCACACTCTACATAATTCTGTGAAATGCACAAAAGCCTCTCACAGACTTAATTAGTTTCATTCACTGAACCATACCAGAGCCACACATACATACAAATTCAAAATAATCTTTTTCCAGTGTCTGCACCTTCTTCCCGTCTCTATGGCTATCTACAAAATGATCACAATTCATCACGGTTATCCACAAAATTCATCACTGTTGCTTTACTCAAGCTTTCGATTTAAAGAGCCACACCATCCTCACTAATCTCACTCAAAAATGTTTCCTCACAAAAGAAACCTTTAATAGTAGTTCTTTACAGTCTACTAGCAACCATCAGAACCAGCAGCCCAGTAGATAAGTTTACTCATACCTCCTAAAGGGGCTCCCTTCTTGTCTGACGTTACTGAAATAAAATAAAAGGGAAAACCTTTTCTTGGACTTAATGCTTAAAATTTCAGTGTCACATTCTACAAAGGTCAGCACACTCCTTCATACTATAACTGCTTTTTAGCAAGAAAACCGCAGCAAGTGCTGCAACCGAGAAAAATATTTTTCTGACCACAGACTGGAGATTTAACATATACACTCAGGTCTTTCCCAAGACAAATATGCAGATGTATTATGCAGATTTATACACATCTGTAGAATCATTATTAATCAACAGATCTGCTACACAGTTGTATGCAGTTTCACATGTCTACAGAATTATTGTTTAACAGATTTGCTACAAATTCATACTGACCATATAGCAAGCCTCCTGCTTCATGGAATGAAATACTGGAAAACAACTTACACATTAACTGCTACTGCTGATTCATCCAACTTCAGAAAAAGTACAACTGGAACTTCTTAAAGCAGAAAGTTGTTGACATAAATTTGAGTGAAACAAGTTACAAATTCTCCAAATGGCTTAATGCTGCAGTTCACAGAAACAAAAGGGACCATGCACAATAAACTAGACGTTCAGATGTAGCTCATACTCTTCCAACAAGCTTTGTTAGCAAAGTAAAAAAGTACAGAACCACTATAATAAGTCTGTTTTTTTATCATCAACAATCACAAATGCAATGGCTGGCATGGTAAATAAATGTAAAGCTACATACTGGTACTTTCATCAGAATACCAAAACAAAAGTAGTGGGTAAAACGTAGGCATTAAAGACATTCAGAAAACATGCCCGGCACTCTTCAGCCTGCTACTGTGCAAAGGTTTACTTTAATTGGCTTGAAACTTGCTCTCAAAGGCACTGGAGAGAAAAAAAAAACAACTGTGGGAAGACATGTAGCTCAAGTCCAGCTCAGTTCTTTTCTGGTTTGACCAACCACAGACATACAGAAAAAAAACAGAAAGGGAAACCAAGATAAAATAGTGCAGTACTGTTTATACAATAAGCATTAAAAATGACAAAAATGAAATCTACAACTAAGTGAAAAAAAAATAATAATGTTTGAAATTAAATGAAGATATTCATGACAGAATGTAAACCTATGAACCTGGCTCTGTGGCAAAGAGGGATGGAGCACTTACTGCAACCCAGGCAACTAGGGTTCTTTGACTAGTGACTTCAACAAAGGAGAGGTAGCAAGGGAGTGGACTAAAGGAGTGTTTCTTTCTTGCCTCGCCTGGGAGGTGAGGAGAATATTGGGCACTCTGGAAAGTATGATTTCGCCTGTGGAGATGTGAGAAATCATTTCCCATGACTGGGGGATGAGGTGGGGCTGCTTATTGTCAGTGACCCTTGTGGAAGTTTTGCAACAACCAGATGGGACTGCACACTGCATAGACCATCTGGTTCCACAAGCTTGGTGCTTGCATAAACAGTAGGGCAAAAAAAAAAAAAAACATAAAACCACCCCAATGCCCGTTTAAATAATACGGGAGAGCCAATTTTAAATAATGCTGTAGAATCAATTTTATTCCAATCATGTTTCTAGTAAAGTCAAGTCCCCAGCTGTTATGATCACTCCATCTTCCATTTCATGCACATATGAATTCCTTTAGGTCATTAGCACTTGGGCGATGCACTCCAGCAATCTGTTCCAGGATTGCCTTTATTGTCACAGTTGCAAAATGTGCAGTATTAGTTTTACCATCAAAGAAGTAGTAATCAAGGCCCCTAACAATCTTTCCGTATGATAACATCTCCAGACGATTTTGTTAGAACGTCTGAGAAAAGAAAAACAAAACATTTATACCTGACAAAACTGACCTCTAACAGTGAAACATGGTTGAAGAACATCAACCTTATGTGAACACAGCAAATTTTCAACATATATTTATTACCAGTGCTCCTTGCATTAACAACCAGCACAGATAAATCAATCTGAGGACTGTTGAAAAAAGGGACAGACTGCAGACAGGCAACTCCAGCCCTCCCATGCAACCTAACTATTTAATTGATACAGAGTGTAGGTAGCCTAATATACAACTATGAACCCAATAACCACCAGGGTCTTTATAAGCCTAGCTATGCAATCCAAACCAGTTTTGTCCCCATGCATCATGGACAATTATTTATTAGGAAAGAGTTAGGTTAGTTAGGAAACTTCTAGTGTGTGTGTGTGTGGTATGTATTGAACACTCCAGAGCTTATATGAAACTGTCCAGTGTTACTTTGCAATTTACAGTGCAACGGCTTGACAGAAGAAGCTTTAAGTTGATTTGTATTTTATTTTTTACCTCTAATTTTTTTTTTTTGTTGGAAGAAAGGGATAGATTTCAGAAAGGCACACCAACTCTAAGAGGCATTGTTATAGTTTTGAGCTGCAACTACATTACACAGTACACAAGTACCAAAAGCATGAAATTCACTGACAATTTAAAAACATATGAGGACTGTGATATTGCGATCAAATAGGAGGAAGAAACTATAAGAGAAATGCTCCAGTGAAGACCAATATTATCGTTACGCCATTTGACATTCAGTTGTTTGATGTTGGCTTTGCTACACACTGAAAAAATGTGAAAAGTATCGGAATGGGTATTCGAATATAGTACAACAGTGGTGTGAGAAGTATGCTCTCCATTTAAAGTATCTACAAGGAAACAAACTCAAGAGAAGATATTAACCGATACTAACAGATGGTTCACACTAAATAAGAGGGAAAGGACCACAACATTTAAAACAACATAGTATTCTTTGGTGACAATACATTCAGCTCTTAAGAAATAAAGGCAGCCAACTGAGGCCAGTAAAAACAAAAAGTGGTAGGTCAAGGCATGTAGAAGAGTACAGTAAAAGAAGAGATAAAAGAAAACACAAGTCAAGGGTTGGAGTTATATCAGCATGCCACTAAACACCAAACAATTAACAAAAGGAGTTTTACAGCTCATGGAACACAAAGCTAGGAGCAGTCACTGAAGCCCCAACTTTTCCCCTCTTGTAGGAAAGTTTGTCCCAAATAAATAACCGGTGCCAAAATCCCAAACTGAACCCAAATGTCACAAAATGCATTATCATACCCTTTGGGAAGTCATCTTTCTTGGGGAACTAAGACACTGACAATAAGCCCTAAGAGTTGACCCAGTTGTAGGACTTGTGAACTTATGTGGATAGTGACCTAACTTTCAACCAACATGTTGCTGTGAAAATCCTTCTGAATTGCACAGCTTATAAACAAAGGGACGGAGTCTCACTCTGGGGATGTCATGGTCCCCCTTTATTCAGCCATCATTATGCCAGTCATAGAGTATAATGCCTCCTTTGGCGTGTATCTGTCCAGACATATGCAGCAACTGGAATTCCTACACACATACCTTACTAAAAGGATAACAAGGCCTTCATGATATGTCCTACATGGACTGACTCAAAGCCCTGTTACTATACTTTGTAAGACTGCTAAAAGGTGACCTGCATTTGGTGTACAAGGCACCCTCTCACCCAATACTGATGTACCTACTGCACAACAGTAAGTCAGTCAAATGGCATCACAATAACTCAAATCTAGGGAACTAAACATTTTCTGCCACCAACAAAATAGTTTGGAAGGTGAGTAATATCTTGCAGAGCACACCAGTATTCTGGAACAGGCTCCCCATCCATGTTAAACAAAATTCATCCCCTCTGTATTCAAGTGCAGCTTGAATCCATAGATAGATAATAGAACATTTACCCCAGGACTGACCATGTACTACTAATGGACAGAAGCAGCACCTACATGCTTCGTCCCATGCAAGAGTCCCTTCCAATAATCTATGGTATGATCCCAGTTATTCTCACTAAGGGTAATATATAATTATTGACCAAGGGATGGGAAAGGCCAGTGTTATACAAATGGGACAGGTTAAATTCAAGCATCAAAAGGGAAATTAGCTATGCTTAAAATGGTCCACAAGAGCAGCTAGTGCAGTGCTTATCTATAAACCTCGTTATTTTTCTATTTCTTTGGCTAATAAATTATCCTAAAAAGTGAACTTACCAACACTAATTATAATGCTAGATAAATGAACATGACATTAATGCCCGATCCAGTTTCAGACAACACACAGTTCAGGGACTACTAATCAAAGGCAGGTTCTTTAATTGCTATTTCAATGCAGCTGACCTACAGAAACAGGCCTTAATGAACTCAAAGTTTTTTAGAAGAAAAAAAAAAGTTCTGTGGGGAAGGGATTCACTGCCTCATGCATATCCTACTGAGGGGCAACCCACTGCACACTGCTGCTTATTATTCTTACTCTGACCTATGACTCATTGCTGGAGAAAGAATAATAAATAACCCTTTTTCAGCATGTCAAATTCAGTTTGAAGCAACTAGGTGCAATAAATATGCAATTAGTATGCCAAACTGTGACAGTGTGCACACTTTTTACTGAAGAAATGCTGTCACTCCCTATTTTATGCAACATTGCTCCACAGTTCTTAGCAGCCAGTACAATAAGAGACAATGTATCCAAGTTTAAATCATACAATGCAACAGTCAGGGCACCATTCCCCTGCCGTTTTGACTTTTTGCATGTGTTTACACATATTCAATAAAGTCCAGTACCACTATTTTTTACTTTATTAGGACCAGCATTTCTTAGCTATATATTTCTGTAGCAATAATACCCATCTCTATATTTAAGGCTATCCAAGTAATACAAATTCATATATGGGTTTTGTTACTGCACATCTGGAGAGACAATAACAAATAATCACCAATGTAGCTTCAACTACTCTATCCTTGACAAGAAAGCAATATTAGCGGTGCCTTAGAGTGACCTTTGCTTTATTTAACAAAAATATATATACACACACATTATCGGAATAGATATAGATATTCTGCCCCTCTCCTTGCATACAGGGATAACCTGCTTTTACAGGAATGTTAAAATATCTAATTAAATCTGCTTAGAACTAGCAGTTAAACTCACTAGTAAATCAATAAAATGCTGTGTAATCTAACATGGCAAAATTAGAAAATAATGTGCAATGCCACAAAGCAATTTCAGCACAAATCCATACTGACAGTACAAAGCATTAACGTGTTACTGTATGAAGGCAAGTTAAGAAAATTAAAATTATCTGACTTACAGTGATCACTCAGTATGACAGATCATTTTGTTCTTTTATTCTTCTTGACTGATCAGTACAGTCAGTTTCTATCTCATGACAACTGTGTTAGATCTATCAAAAGTGCTTTTAACATGGAAAGCAGTGACACAAGTTTACAATATGTGTTGTCTGGACAATTACAAAGCTGATGCAATGACAGACTAAAATTATCGCTACAAAAAAGCGCATTTAACTTGAAATGCATGTTGCACAAATTTTAAGTGCACTTACAACACAAACACAAGATGATGAAGGATTCCTATACGCAAGCAGTGATGCAGTTCGCTGGTTAATACAGCTTTCTCACCGACTGTTCTTCAAAAGAACTAGAACCCAAGGGTTTAGCCAGGCACACTCTTGTACTCTACTGAGAACATTTTTTTTCCTGAGCATCACATCAATATGGCTTCTATTTTCAGACCATATTATGTCTACAACTGTCTAAACGAATGATTCCAACAACAGGTACAATATCGCCAGTCTAAAAACAATATATTTAATCATTTTAGGGGGCACACCCAAAAATGTTCTTACATTTATTAAGTGCTTGGGAGGCAGTGGCATTTTGGTCTATTTTTAAGTCATAGATGGACAAGTAAGGTAGCACTAAGAACTTGAGAGTACAAAATGGAATTTTCTTGCTACACCCCTGTGAAAACCTTATACCAACTGAAAAATGGCACCCAATAATACAGTACAGATAAAGTAAGAAAACACTGTCTAAAACTTAGATCCACCTATTTTACTGCTAATGATGACTTTAAAGCAAGATAAATACAAAGAGATTAGATTAGATCATGTCTTAAAACATTCTGGTCAAATCAGTGACTTCGACACTAATCTATGATTATTCTTAATCTCAACATGGGTAATCTTGTTAAGAGGATGCAACTTACTTGCAAAAATAACTTTCTACCCAAAATGCAAGTTATCTTATATACCTCTTTTTTTTTTTCTTACCTAAATGAAAACAGTAGAAAAGGTCATGGAAGAAAGAAAAAAAAAAATCAAAAGCCATGAAAAAGGTTGTCACCAAGGTCATCTTAACAGGATTATGTGTAAACACTCAAACATCAGTAACACTGATCATATTGAAGGGATAATGGATTGCACTGAATCAGTAGAAGTCTCAAACTTTAGTAATCATGTAGTAACACCCAACCCTGATCTCCCACTCCTTTTGTAATGTCCTCCCCTGTAATAACATAAAATGCTACTGCTTACTCGTGTGATGCCCTTGCAACAATCTCAGTCTAGAAAGGAGTCTAAAACACAAGTCATTACTGTTATATTGCTTGTACAACATGTACTGTGAGGTACGAAGAGGGGAGCGGTCGTTACATAACTTATTTCCATTTGACTACTAATGGGATCTGCTTGCCAAATTAAATCTCAATAATGGCCCATTAATACCCTTTGCTACTTCTATTTGTAGCGTTAACACACATATTCTCAGTATTATCACTTCTGTTTTTAGTATTAACACACTTTCTCAGTATTATTACATCTTCTTATTGCAGTACTGTCCATCACGTCATCGATCTCTTCTGCATCATACAGTGGATAAAAAAAGTGTACACACCCCTGTTAAAATGTCAGGTTTTTGTGATACAAAAAAATGAGACCACAATAAATCATTTCAAAACTTTTCCGACCTTTAATGTGACCTATAACCTGTACAATTCAACTGAAAAACAAATCTGTTAAGGAGGGAAAATATAAAAAAAAAAAAATGTACAATAAGCTGGCTGCATAAGTATGCACACCCTTCAACTAATACTTTGTTGAAGCAGCTTTTGATTTAATTACAGCATTCAGTCTTCTTGGGTACACACCCAACATCACTTAGAGAGACTCTGATTAACCCTAAATAAAGTTCATCTGTCCTAGTAGGATTTTCCTGGCATTTACTCAGTTACCTGCTACAGCAAAAGCCATGGTTTGCAGAGTACTTACAAAGCATCAAAGGGATCTCATTGTTGAAAGGTATCAGTCAGCAGAAGGGTACAAAAAATTTCCACAGCATTGGATATACTATGGAACACAGTGAGGACAGTCATCAAAAAGTGGAGAAAATATGGGACAACAGCGACTTTGCAAAGAACTGGATGTCCCTCCGAAGTTGATGAAAAGACAAGATGAAAACTGGTCAGGGAGGCTACCAACAGATCTACAGCAACAGTGAAGGAGCTGCAGGAATTTCTGGCAAGTACTGGATGTGTACTACATGTGACAACAATCTCCCGTGTTTCCCATATATCTGGGCTATGGGGTAGGGTTGCAAGATGGAAGCCTTTCCTTTCACAGAAAAACATCCAGGCCCGACTAAAATTTGCAAAATAATACATCAAGTCTTCTAAAAGCATGTGGGAAAATGCGATATAGTCTGATGAGACCAAGGTTGAACTTTTTGGTCACAATTCCAAAAGGTACGTTTGGCGCAAAAACAACACTTTGCATCACCAAAAGAACACCATCCCCTCGGTAAAGCAACCAGTCACTTTTGGCTCAAAACCTTAAAGCATCTGCTAGAAAGCTGAAGATGGAAAGGAATTTCACCTTTCAACACAACAATGACCCCAAGCATACATTCAAATCAACAAAAGAATGGCTTCACCAGAAGAAAATTAAAACTTTTGGAACAGCACAGCCAGAGCACAGACCTAAATCCAATAGAAAATCTGTAGGGTGACCTGAAGAGGGCTGTGCACAAGAGATGCCCCCGCAATCTGACAGATTTGCAAGGAAGAGTGGGCAAACATTGTCAAATCAAGATGTGCCATAAATCAAAAGGTGCTTCAAAGTATTAGTTTAAGGGTGTGCATGCTTATGCAACCAGCTTACTGTACCTTTTTTTTTTATATATATATTTTTCCCCTAACAGATTTGTGTTTTTCAATTGAATTGTACAGGTTATAGGTCACATGGGAAAAGTTTTGAAATGATTTAGTGTGGTCTCATTTTTTACATCACAAAAACCTAGCATTTTAACAGAGGTGTGTACACATTTTATATCCACTGTATCTATTTGGTAACAAACTGTTTTCAAATTCCAGCTACTGAAGCATGCAAATTCCCTTCCTATGATGCAGACATAACAAAAGTCTGTAGTTCATTTTATAGTCTCTTCCATTCTTTATGTGGTGGACGAAGTACACCTCAGTCAAACCATTAACACATTATCAGACTTGTCACTGAAACTGCAAAACATATTGGGATCAGGTACAGGATTACAGAAAACTCCTAAACATTATACATTTGTCTCAAACTACAAACTCTATTGGTAACAGCTGCGGGATTACACAGGACTGCAAATCGTTACGAATGTATGAATTAGTGTATTTGGACGCGTTTCATTTAGTTATTTTTTTAGAACCACGGTGATTTATGCGGTTCATATTATACGATAGCAGCCAAGTAAGCCCGGTCCATATCTATAATATAAATTTCATTATAAATCTGGCCAAATCACAGCACACATGTAAACTCGTTTTATGTTTACAATATAATTCGAGTTACAAATCAATTCAACAACCCTGAGGCAAACATTCATGTTTTATTATTGCACTGCCACCAACAAGACGTATTTATGCAGACCTATGGATTTCACTTTTAATCAGTAGATTTCCGTCATTACAACAGCAACACCCAAGATCAGGAAAATTAATAGCTCACCTTTTCTGTTGCAACATATGCAGCTCATCAACTTCCATTGCCTCCTCATTCCCGGTTCTATGTTCCTGAAGTCGGAATCGAAGTTTGGCCCAGCAGTTAGAAAGGGCATCTCCTGTCTCGGAAAAGAACCCCAGTTGCGGTTTCTGGGCTCTTCGCTCCTCTCCGTTTTTCAAAGAGTCACACAGGTTCTCTACACTCATCTGAAACATGGAAAATCGATTTTCGACAGCACAAGCCACCTACTAATGTTGTATTAATTGTACTGTTACCCAACACAAAAGCCAGACAAAATGTTATACCAACCACCAAACCTGTCTATTTCAAACTTTTTCCCCCACCTCACAACCCCTCAGTCAGACTTTGTGAAGTCTGGTAACAGAGCAGTCAAACACAAATCCTTCCCCAGACTTACAAACGTTGCGGGGGAGGGGATTGATGTTGCCTACAATTACTAAAAAGTATGATGTGTCACACACAGTGTGAGTGAGTTGCTGACCACCGCTTATCTTTCCTCACACCTAACTGTCAAACCAGACAGGTGCTCACCGACCACAGCCTCCCTGAAGCGTGTATTTACCCAGCTGAACTGAAAGGATGCTAAATGGCATTCAGTTTCTCACATAGCCTACAATAGTATAATAGAATGAGGGGCGGAGCTGATACATGTTGCCTAGTTTGTTTGTAATCGTTGTATCGTTAATAGGTTATCGCACCACAAAACAAGCAATTGTGTTCATAACGGGATCGGTACTATGTTGTTAGTGCATGTATTGGCGCAGTCCATTTTACCAGCATATAGCTCTCATAAACTGTCCAGATTTTCACAGAATGTCCAGATTTATGCATAATATTTTTGGTCTGTTCCTCTTAATTGTTGTTTTCTGGCAAATCACTGGGATGATTAGTGGATTGAACTCACTAAATGATGACACACATTTGAATTTCAGACTTCATATCATTCATAAAAATGTGTACTAAGATAAACCCTGTTATTTTAACCACTTTCTAAGTTTGTAAGAGCAATATTTAAAAGCTGTCCCTATATCTGGACCTTTGTCCCCCCCATTATGTCAGGCATTGTCCAGATTTCTTGTCCTGAGAGGTATATTACAAGCATCTCACTACAAGTTAGGGAAAGGGTAGCACTGTTGTGTCACTGGTTATTTAATCAACTAACCATTTGTCTCAATTGTCCCCTGATGTTGCCTCATCATTTTTGTTTGATGTTCTGGTAAATCACAGACCCTAAGACCTGTTTCTTAATTCCTATTGTTCAAAAAACATGCTGATGCAATTTTTGAGTGAATTGGAGTAATATTTAAAAATTCCCCTTGAGGTTCAGCCTTTGTACCCCCATTATTTTTAATGTTGCCCCTGATTCTTGAGCAAAGAAGTTCAGAGCTATGCAAACCAACATATTATTGCATTGTGCTTGTCATGTTGTATATATTATTTAGATGTCATACATAGGTCCATCTGCAACCATGCTCAGGTCTGCTTTTTTCAGAGTTACCTCATTTTCAGATGCCTTCTTTTAATTTATCCAAATATTTTGGGTTTCTAAGACTGTGACGGGAGTCAACACAATTCTTGAGTCAGGGTATGATTAAAGTTCATAAAATTAGTACCGCTTCAATCTTTGATGTTTGGCAAGAGTAATCTTCTCAGCACCCATTAAGTACCCACGACTGCCTCCTTCTGCAGTTTATATGGAGTCACCCAGGTAAGTGATTAAACCATAAAGAAGAAATAAAAATGATTGCCCTCATATGTAAGTATTGTACATCAGTAAGATAAAACATGGCTCAACTGTAGAGGAAAGTTAGCACTAATTCTGTGCATTGTGCATTAAAGTTGTCTAACTTAGTCTTAGACTTAACTGGTCAGCAGTGACCAGGGCAATCTTAGCAGTCATTTCCACAAGATGCTGAGTAAGAAGTAATTCCTAACTAGTAGGACAACATCACTAAGAACATTATTACAAATACAAATGAAGATCACAACCTACATAACAATCATTTGAACTTTATCAGAAAAAAGTGCAAATAAGTACATTTCTTTTGATTAAAGCAAGCAGAAACCAAGTGAGCTTTAGCTATCTGCTCTGTCCATCTGATATAGGCGGCAACCCTAAGGCACAAGGAAATGTGCAAAGAACATGGCACTGTCATCATAGGAGGTTACTAGGCTATTGATCCAGAGGTCATTTTAAGCCTAGCTGTTTCAACCCAATGTAATACCGTAGAGGTACTAGTCAATTACCAAGATTGCATTTAGTGATGACTGGCAATGTCCAGGAGGCTTGTGCGAGCTATCCTTGGTAAGAATTTACAGTGCTCCATCCACTCATCCACGTTCCTATTGAACAGTATCATAGAGATGCTCTGTTTCACATGAATTGGTAGCCTGTTCCAAAAATGTGGCAGTCGCTGGGAGATAAATCTGTCCCTTCAGCAGGTAATATTTAGGTCACAGGCCATATTCAAGTCCGTGGAATGGGTAGCCCTAGACCCATTTGATTTACAGATATGCAGTAAGTTCATTAGGTGTGGCTCTTGGGTTGCTCTGTAGGCCAGGCATAAGTCTTCCCTAAGAAGTCTATACGATATGAAGTATAGTGACAGGGATTTTAGTCAGTCCATGTAAGGCACATGCTGGAAGCCCTTGATCTTCTTTGTTAGAAGCATCTGAGGTCTCTGTCATTGCTGTAGATGCTTAGTACAGTACATACAGAAAGGGGCATTATACTCAATTATGGGCCAGATAAGTGCCAAGTATAAGGGGGTTATAGCGTCTTTTGCTCTCAAGGTGATGCCTTCACTAATCAAGTGAGCTGCATGGAAAGCTTTCCTTACAATGGTAGACATGTGGTGGTCAGAATTAAGGTCACAGTCAACCTGTGACCCCAGGTCCGCTACCACCTCATGGGTACTTAGGGTATTGTTATTGATTTGATAGTGTGAAGGGACATTGTGCCAAAGGGAACTGTGATGCATTACTTTGTATTCAGTTTGATACCGTGACTAATACAGCAGTCGTTGGTCTGTGTGAGACCATCCTGGAGTATATTGACATAATTTGGGGATTCAATGATTGCACTTAGTTTACAGTCAGCAGCAACCCTGGTCAGCCACAATCCTTTAGTTTTGACCCGAACTTCTGAGACGCATGTACCAAACAGTAGGGGACCTAGCACAGACCCCTGTGGCACCCTGCTGTTAACAATTCTGCTGGTTGATGTGGAGTCACCCACTTTAATAGTGTGTGGCTAGTTTGTGAGCCAGTTGGCAACCCATCTTAGAACAAAGGGGTTTACATTCACTTTGCTAAGTTTATTGGTAATGCCTAAATGTGGGATTGTGTTGAAAGCCTTTGCCAAGTGGAGGTATGCTGTGTGCATAGATTTGCCCTCATCAATGGCCTTGGTCAAACTTTCAAATAAATCCAGCAGATTTAACAGGCAGGATCTGCCCTTCACAAAGATGAATTGGGTAGGGTCCAGCGTTTGGATGACACCTATGTCTTTATTTATGAGGTCCATAATGATACATTCCATGGCCTTACAGATGAGGCTGGTCAGGCTTATAGGATCATAGGAAGTTACTAGGCTAATGGCCCTGGGGCCCTTACAAACTGAGACAAGAGTTTATCTACAAAATGAAACCTCAGTCAGCACCTGTCATCCCCATGGCTTTGTAATTCCCTGGATCTGCTGCTAGGCCACCTTTGTGGAGGGGAATAACTGTAGCTGTTCTCCATTTCATAGGAACAAACCCTGTGGTTAGGCTATGATTGAAAGGGGTACTTAGTGGTGATGCTAGTTCATGTTTTATCCTGTTTTGAAGACAGGCTGGGATCTCATCTGGTCCCATAGAGGCCGTGTTCTTTGTCTTGGACAGGGCTTTGAGGACCTGCTCTTCAGCTATGTAAGGTAGGGGGGGTGGGAGACTGGGGAGGGTTTGTTGTAAGTTAGGAGGGGATAAGGGAGTGAAGTTTTTGCCATACCTATCCGCTAGCAGGTTAGCTATCTCTGTGGGGTCAGTGTGTGTGTGTGTGTGTGTGTGTGTGTGTGTGTGTGTGTGTGTGTGTGTGTGTGTGTGTGTGTGTGTGTGTGATACTGATGACCAGCAGTCCTGCACATGCTTGGGTCCTACCCTTTAGGCTACATACATAGCTGTAAAAGGCCTTATGGTTATCCTTGGCAGTACTTGCTAGGTTTCTCTCAAAGGAGCTCTTGGATGATTTGACAAGTTGTTTTATTTGCCTGTCTGTTTTCTTGGACAGCAATTTTTTGCATTTATTGTAGAGTTTGTTGATGTTGGAAGTCCACCATGGCAGCTTGATTTTACTTTGGGCTCTGGCTTTGATTCTATCTGGTACAGCCGAGTTTATACACTTATGCAAGTGATTGTACAGGGCTTCAGTGTAAGCTTTGGTACAGTTACCACTTTCAGCTTGAGGTAGGGCTTGGAATGCATTTATACCTTCACCTAGAAGGATATAGTTTGCCTTGGTGAAGATTTTTTGTCTGATTTCTCCCTTTGTGAGTTCTGGTGTTAGTGTCAGTTCGAAGGTGACTGATTTGTGGTCACTTTTAACTAATGAGGGTCCAACAGTTGCAGCAGTGCACCTGTTTGACATGGTGGTGAGGATAAAATCTAGAATGTTTGTTCCTCTTATTGGGGTATGGACAATTTGCTCAAGGGCATTTGAATTCACAAAATCAAGGAACATTTGTGCTAGCGAGTTTGGGCTAGAGTAGATTTCCCAGTTGATGGTGGGATAACTGAAATCCTCCATAAACCAGTGTGTTCAGTAAAATTTGGATTGTCTTCAGTTTGGTTAAGTAGGCTTCATGGGTGTTTTGACCCATGGATGGGGATCTATACTTGACTATGACTTGAATGGAGGTCTTACCCACCATAACCCAGACCTGGAGTAACTCCATAGAGTTGTCCAGTCAAACTAGACGTAAGGTGAATTTATCTCTAATATAGATTGAAACACCACCTTGTTTGGTTTTCACATGTTCCTTTTGCAGTCTAAAGTTATGGAAGGCATTGTAGCCTTGCAGGGCCGGGGTACTCTCTGAGGCCTTAAACCAGGTTTCTGTGACTGCACAGACATCTAGCTTTTAGCATTTAGCAGCATGACCCTTATTTTGTTCTGACTGGTTAATTTCACATTGGTAATGTTGTTTTTGAGACCTTTCCTAAAAATAGCACTATGGGGGAGGCAGGAGCCTTTGCCCGCAGCCAAAAGCCTAAGGGTGCTAGGTGCAAACCATATCTGTCAAATCAGTGAGGTTTGTCAACCATGGCTTCCCAGCCAGACAGGAATTGATTCCCTTGGAATGATACCAAAAACTAAGCCAATTATTGAAATCAATCATGTTTTATTTATACTGTGGCATCATTCTAGGTGAGGGTAGTATGCTGCTCAAGGGTAGGGACATACCTGCCTAGGACACATACTCAGAGAGCTCAACCATGTGTCTCTCTCTTCATATAGTCCAGTGAGGTACATCTCAGGTCATTCACATCAACATGAACTATGACAGAGTCATAACAGTACCTGTTGCTGAGACAACTGAGCGCATACATGATTTGGTGAATCTTGACACCTGACAGGCAGCTGACCGTGACTTTCTCCTTGTCCAACCTGATAAGTGGGACATCCATGTGTCTCACTATTGAGTCTCCAATGACAAGAAAACTTGTTTTTTGACTGTTATGCCTTACAGGCTTGGTGGGTGAGTCACTGGTGTTGCTATGTGTTTTAGATCTTAGTCTTACCTTACCTCACCTCCACTAATTGTTTTTCTCACACACTCCAGCCCGCTCCATTCATCCTTGCTTTGCTCCCCTAATCTACTCCCATTCCCACCCACCTCCACCTTCATTACATTTATATCCTATACACTTTGTTTCAGCCCCTCCAAGTTCTCCTAATTATCCATTCTTAACATCTCCTCTAATCTCTTACCACTTCTCCCTCCCATCATCCCTTCTTACACTATCACCTTCCCACCTGCAGCATCCAAACAGCTCAACTTTTAAAACCTACTTGGTACACAATAATTCCTCATACTCCTTTCATCCCCTATCTCCACTAAAAAGAAACTTCATCTACTTACATTTCATCTCTCAACACTACATATTTCTAGCTTTCTACTTCCAATGAATCACATACCCATAATGCACCTCCTCTATCTCATAGCTACCCTACTTCTCTACTTCTCATTCTTAACTTCCTATCATTTATAACTTAATCACTTTCATACATCTTCTGCATACACTTATCCGTTATAATAGAAGAAACCCTCCGTGCCCTTCCTAATGTCTTCCTCTCTTTTCCTCTTTTTTAAATACCTCCTATACTCAACTCCACAAACTCAAACTATTCACTCTGACAACAACATCTCCAAAACCTAAAAACAAACCCTTTAGCTTCTGTTTCTACACTACAACACCAACCCTACTCTCAAACACCCTACTATTAGATAGGCAAATCCACCCCACTCCAGCCCCTCCCACCCCAACTACTGTAAACACCAGACAATCTCCTACATACAACAAACTGCATTCCAACCCCTCCTTTGCTAAACATCTATTTACACAATTAGCATACAGAATCAACCTAAGAAATTACAGAGCTACATTCTTGGATCACCTACTACTCCCCACATATCTTAGCCCTATCCGAAACATGGTTAAAACCCCACATCTCTGATACTGAAATATTACCACCCCATATCTACTGTCTAGGTAGAGTTGCCAAAAAAGGTGAAGGAGATGCAATCATACACTCTGAGCAACTCAACCTAACCCCCTACTTATAGATCAGCCAAATTTCCACCCAGCTGAACTACTTTTACTAAACTGTCACCTCAATTCCCCCTTAAAATTGCCATTGAAGCTATATATATATATATATATATATATATATATATATATATGCATATATAAATATATATATATATATATATATATATATATATATATATATATATATATATATATATATGTGTGTGTGTGTACATGCACCACCTGAAAACAACATTCACATCCTCGTATCCATCCTGTCCTGGATCTCATTCCATATCCCCTGTGAGCCCATTGTACTAGGAGATGTTAACATAGACAGGCACAACTATCTACTATCCTTCTACTCTTAACATTAACCTCCAAGGCTTCCATCATTACAACACCTGCTTGATTTAATAAAAACAGTACAAACTGCTCCACCTTAGACTGGATTCTTACTTCTGATCCTACCGTATACCATATCCCCAGTACTCTACCCGACTCCCTGAGTGACCACCTCTCTACAAGTACATAGATACTCTCTTCAAATACCTAAGTCTCATCTCTATAGAGACTGTCACAACCTTTCCCCCTTTCACAGTGAAACCTTTAACAGTAGGCTGTCTTCTATTAACTGGTCTTATATGAAGTACCTTCCTCTCAGCGATGCAGTTCTACAATTTATCCATACTTTTCTTGACATCCTTGACTCTCTTGCTCCACTAAGAAAACCAGAATCAAAACAACCTAGTCACCCTGGCTCTCTAAAGACACCAATGAAAGAGAGGGACAACAATGGCTAAAACAAAATCTGCGACACTATACCAAAAATATAAATAATTTAGAAACCTTTCAAAAAACATATCAATAAAGAAAAGAAAAAATGCTATTGTAACACCCAATTTAGGCACAATTCTAAGCCCAAATAAATTCTGGCACTCCATCAATAAGATTCTGCACCCAGGAGAACCTATCACCCCAACCCCTTTCCCAACAGTACTCCCCAAGAAACTGCCACCTTACTTAATACTCCCTTCACTGAATCAATTCAAAAACTAACCCAAACCAGCCAAAGTCATAATATCTCTCACACCACTCACAATAAGACCAAAACCACACATTTAACTATTAATTCTGTTTCCATTGCTTACATAAAATCCCTTCTACTTAAACTAAAACCAGGCTCCCCTCTACTGACAACCTTCCTCCCCTCTTTCTTAAACTTGCAGCTCACTCTATAGCCTACCCTGTCTCAATACTAGTAAACAGATTTATCCAAGAAGCCACCGTTCCTGATATTTGGAAATCTTTCTATACCATTCCATTACACAAAGGAGGTAACTCCACTGATCCATCAACCTACAGACCCAATGCCATCTTCTCTCCATTCTCTAAAATCCCTGAAAAATGTATACATAACTGGCTTCTTATTTACCTAATCGATGGTACCCTTCTGACCCCTACTCAACATGGTTGCAAGCCATAGTGTAGCAGTTCCACTGCCTTCCTATCTTTCACTCATACTGTTGCCGAAGCCAGGGACAAAAATCTTCTTGTATCTTGCCTTTTCCTTGACCTCTCTAAAGCTTTTGATACATTCTCTCACACCAAGCTACTTGTTTAACTAACCAATCTCATCCTTTTCTCCTCTACTATTCTCTGGTTCTCCAGCTTCCTCTCAAACAGGCTACAGTCAGTCAGATGGCATTCCACCTGCTGCCCTTTCCTACCTATCCAGACTGGTATCCCTCAAGACTCTATAGTAGGTCCTCTTGTTTTCAATATCTTCACTTATAATCTACACTCTTCCTGCACCACTTCCTCCCTGATACTCTATGCTGACAACTCTACTCTCATCTCTTTGTCTGACAACATCTCTCACCTTCTTTCCATCACTCAAAATGCATTTTTGTCTGTGGAAAAATGGCTAACAGACCATCAACTTATACATAACCTCAAAAAACAAGCTCCTACTATTCCTTCCCAAATCTCTCTCCCACCATAAAACCATTTTTACCATTTCTTCTCTTGATAACACCCTTATTAAAGTAGAATCGCACACCAAGTTCCTTGGGATTATAATTGATATCCAGTTAAAATTCGACATCCATATATAACACTGTATTAAAAAAACTAATTAGGAAAAGGGTCTTCTTTATAGACATAAAAAATTCCTAGCCCCTGACTCCAAACCCGCTCTAGCTCAAGCCTTCCTCCTTCCATACCATCTCTATGCCTCTCCTATCTTTACTCATCTCCAATCATCCCTACTAACCAAACTTGAACAGACCTATAACAATATAGCCGGATTTGCCAGTAACAAACCATATAAATGACACCATTGCCTTGCCTTAAAATAACTTCAATGGCTTGAATTCCCCCAGTTACTGCTTCTTTCCCAGACCTTACTAAATAAACCCTTAGTCAGTCTCTCTCTATTGTTTTCTGCATATCTCATTTGGCAAATGTTTTACGCCAGATGCCCTTCCTGATGAAACCCTCCCCATTTATCTGGGCTTGGGACTGGCATGAAGAAATGGAGAATATACAGAGAAAGAGGTCGGCGAAGAAGAAGTGGGATTGTCAGAGAGATGAAGAAAGTAGACAGGAGTTTAAGGAGATGAGGTGCATGGCAAAGAGAGAGGTGGGGAAGGATAAGGATAAGGAGTATGGAGAGTTGTATGAAAGGATAGACACTAAGGAGGGAGAAAAGGACCTGTACCAATTGGCTAGAAGGACCGAGGTAGGAAGGTAGGAAAGATGTGCAGCAGGTAAGGGTTATAAAGGATAATGAGGGAAACATACTCACAAGTGAGAAGAGTGTGTTGAACAGATGGAAAGAGTACTTTGAGAGGCTGATGAATAAAGAGAATGAGAGAGAGAGAGACAGAGAGAAGGTTGGATGATGTGGGAATAGTGAATCAGGAAGTACAATGGATTAACAAGAAGGAAGTAAGGATAGCTATGAAGAGGATGAAAAATGGAAAGGCTGTTGGTCCAGATGACATACCTGTGGAAGCTTAAAGGTGTTTAGGAGAAATGGCAGTGGAATTTTTAACCAGATTGTGAAATCTTGGAAAGTGAGAGGATGCCTGAGGAGTGGAGAAAAGAGTGTTTTGTTACCGTTTTTTAAGAATAAGGGTGATGTGCATAGCTGTAGTAACTACAGAGGGATAAAATTGATCAGTCACAGCATGAAATTATGAGAAAAAGTAGTGGAAGCTACATTATGAAGGCAGGTGATGATTAGTGATCAGCAGTATGGTTTCATGCCGGGAAAGAGCACTACAGATGTGATGTTTGCTCTGAGAGTGTTGATGGAGAAGTACAGAGAAGGTCAGAAGGAGTTGCATTGTGTCTTTGTGGACTTAGA
Organism: Protopterus annectens; assembly: GCF_019279795.1. Lineage (NCBI taxonomy): Eukaryota > Metazoa > Chordata > Ceratodontiformes > Protopteridae > Protopterus > Protopterus annectens. Next base: position 214,422,208 of record NC_056741.1, on the reverse strand, counting down.
GAAAGCATATGACAGGGTGCCTAGAGAGGGTTGTGGTATTTTATGAGGAAGTCGGGGGTGTCAGAGAAGTGTGTAAGAGTGGTACAGGATATGTATGAGGGTAGTGTGACAGTGGTGAGATCTGCAGTGGGAGTGACAGATGCATTTAAGGTGGAGGTGGGATTACATCAAGGATCAGCTCTGATCCCTTTTTTATTTGCAGTGGTGCTGGACAGGTTGATAGAGGAGATCAAACAGGAGTCCCTGTGGACTATGATGTTTGCAGATGACATTGTGATATGCAGTGAGAGTAGGGAACATGTTGCGGGGACCCTGGAGAGGTAAAAATATGCTCTAGAGAGGAGAGAAATGAAGGTCAGCAAGACTAAGACAGAATATATGTGTGTGAATGAGAGGGAGGATAGAGGAATGGGGAGGATGCATGGAGTAGAGTTGACAAAGGTGGATGGGTTTAAATACTTGGGATCAACAGCTCAGAGTAATGGTAAGTGTGGAAGACAGGTGAAGAAGAGAGTACAGGCAGGGTGGAATGGGTGGAGAAGAGTGTCAGGAGTGATTTGTGACAGACGAGTACCAGTAAGAGTGAAAGGGAAGGTCTAGAAGAGGGTAGTGAGACCAGCTATGTTATATGGGTTGGAGACAGTGGCATTGACAAAAAGGCAGGAGTCACAGCTGGAGTTGGCAGAGTTAAAGATGTTAAGATTTGCACTGGGTGTGATGAGGGTAGACAGGATTAGGAATAAGTATATTAGAGGGTCAGCTCAGGTTGGACAGTTTGTAAACAAAGCCAGAGAGGTGAGATTGCATTGGTTTGGACATGTTCTGAGAAGGGATGCTGGGTATATTAGGAAATGGATGCTAAGGATGAAGCTGCCAGGAAAGCGGAAGGCCTAAGATAAGGTTTATGGACATGGTGAGAGAGGACAAGCAGGTGGTTGGTGTGACAGAGCAAGATGCAGAGGACAGGAAGAAATGGAAACAGATGATCTGCTGTGGCGACCCATAATGGGAGCAGCCGAACGAAAAAGAAGTCAGTCTCTCTCTTTCTCTCTCATCCCTTGCATTCCCATATACCATGGCTTGTTCACTTCGTAGCTCTGACCAGAACTTTCTTGACATCTATAAATCAGCAAAAATATAGGCAAACTCCTATACAAAAGTGTAGTGTTCCAAGAATCGAATAAGCTCTCACAAATAGCCATACCATTACTAGTACCAACTGCTTCAAAATGGAACTCAAAAACTACCTTCTGAACTGAAGACCCTGCACTGGCCAAAATCCTCCTTAATTTCCATTTCCACTCTAATCTGCTTCTCTTCTATTTTTCAGGGTATGTTTGTGCATATTCTTTCCATACTGGCATATGTAAAGTCCACTACTTCATCCTTGAATGTCTACCCTCTCTACATGGCAGTCTTTAACCACTCATGTTGTAGAAAATTCTATGCTGTTATTGTTCTACCATGTTAAGGAAATGCATATATGACTCTGCTTCCTTACATATATACTGTATTTTTTGCTATTAAATATGTAACCTTTTAGCCTATTGTCTTCCACGTCTAGTACTTTTTCCCCATGTTTTCTCCATATGATGTATATTTATGTTCTTTGTTATTTCTCTGTTTTGTACAATGCGTATCAATTTTTGTATCTTGTTTATACATTTTCTACATATGTACTTTGTTAATCTGTATGTTGGAGCTTTTCTTCTTAGGTCTCCACTGAAAACAGGCCATTTGATTTGGTTGGACTAACCCAGTTGACAAATAAATAAATAAATAAATAAATAATAAGAGCAATACCATCAATAATCCAGGCTTCGATTACAGAGTTTGTTATTTTAAAGTTACTATTAACAGTTAAAAAATGTTTGCGTCCTGAAAGCTGAACTATTGATAATAGTAATAGCACATTTTTATATAGATAATATGATAAATATGACATTGACTAAATTGTAAGAACTAAAATTAGTGTCATAATGAATTTTTAAACATGGGGAATTACTTAAAACCATTGTAACTCTGTCAGAACAAGTAATCATGAACTTAAGGCATGTCCTTAAAACAGGTGCAAATCTTACTTGTACATGATGTGTACAAACTAACTTTATGTAAGCTGCCATGTGACCCCTTCCTCAGTAAGTGTCATTACATAAAGGTTTGATGATCTGTAGCAGAAATGTAACTTATCATGTGGCAAACACACTTAAAAGAGTGAATGCTTCATGGTAATGCCATAGATGCTAGCTTCAATGGTACATAATTTATAAGGGCACCATTTGAATAAATCAGCACAGTGCTTAATAATTTTATTTATTTATTTATTTATTTATTTATTTATTTATTTATTTATTTATTTATGTATGTATGTATTTATTTATTTTTTAACCATCTGCATTTGTACAACACTTGGCAATGTGCACTGTTGACTTTCAGCAGTCACTGCCAATGACCAACAGTTATCTTTTGAAGGCAAAAACTGAAAAATGTAATTTGGGATGCTATCTGTAGCACAAAAGAGACCAGCACCATTGTGCTTTCATCAGTACTCTGGACAGTACTGAGTAAAAAAATACACTTGTTATGAAACTGTCTCTGTGGCTCAAGATGTTAATTCAGTAAGTTTGGAGTAACAGCAAAGGTTAATGCAGGGTTCAAATCCAGATTACCGATAGTTTTACTGAGGAGGTCGGAATAATTATTGTCACAAACCTTTTATTAGGAATTTAACATAAACTAGTACTGCAAATTTGCAAAATGAAATTTGCAGCACAATTGTGTAATTAATGCTAAATAAGTCAACTGTAAACTGTGTGAAGTATGTTAAGTATAACAATGATCATAGTTAATTCAAAGTACACCTGCACATGTATAACGTTCACAATAGTTTTTTGAAAAAAAATAAGATTCATCACAAATATCATTATTAGGTATATAGGACAGTATGTCATGTAAACCATGTACGGCACCTTCCTCAACTTTTTTCACCCAGCTCATTTGAATCAATGCATAGGAAATAGATTTGGCTCCTGCATATAACACCAGTAATGTAACAATAAAACTCAACCACATAAAGTCTTGTCATAATTAGATTTCAACTCAAGTTGGAATTGTACACCAAAACACCATTGATGAACTTAGAACAAAAACCAAAACACCATCTCTGGTTCCAAGTGGAAAGTGGATGTTAATAAAATGTTTAATCAATCCAATGACACTTGACAATTCCAGTGATAAACCATAGACTTAAAACAAACATAAAAACAATAAGAAACAGTTAAGCTGGAACCTGTGTTCTGAGAGACTGCCTTACAGACTATCTGCAAATATACAGAGCTGAGTATATATTTTTCTTGATTATAGAGTTTGTTAATTGTTGCTTAGATCTCTGTTGAAACTGTTGTCTCACTGTTCTGAGTGACTGATCTGCAAATATACAGAGCTGAGTATATTTTTTTGGTTTTAAAGTTTGTGCTGTTAGTTTTTGCTTAGATCTCTGTTGAAACTGTTTTCCACCCCACCCCCATTTTCTGCCATGTCTTCAGTTGGTATAACTGTTTTTTACAGCTTGTGTGTTATCTAACTCAAGGATCACTTAATTTGACATGTAACAGCCTGCATTTGAATTGCTGGAACCTGTGTTCTGAGAGACTGCCTTACAGACTATCTGCAAATATACAGAGCTGAGTATATTTTTCTTGGTTATAGAGTTTGCTAATTGTTGCTAAGATCTCGTTGAAACTGTTGTCTCACTGTTCTGGGAGACTGATCTGCAAATATACAGAGCTGAGTATATATTTTTTGGTTTTAAAGTTTGTACTGTTAGTTGTTGCTTAGATCTCTGTTTTGTCCCACCCCTTTTCCCTAATTTTGGTTTGTAGTTTAAATTTGGTGGCTTTTGCAGTTGCCCGCCCCCCTGTAGATTTGATCTGGGACACTCCCCTAGTCCCATCTCTTTACCACATTCTGCCTAATTAACTCTCTCTGCACTTGCTTTTAGTCCTTTTTAATTTAATTGCATTTTTTATATTGTGTTTGGTCTAATATTGCTACATACTCAAGTGTGCTAGCTTGCACTGCATGTGAATTGTTTTTACTACTGTTTTTGCTACTTTTCTATAAAAAAAACAAAAAACAAAACTGTAAGCCTGTTTCCTACCTTTCCTGTAACTGGTGTTCCAGACACATATTTGCTGTATCCAGGACTGTATGTAAGCTTCTGAGCCCCCCCAAGCCTTTCTGTGTTGGAGGGAAGCATTACAGCTTATCAGTGGGAGTTGTAAGCACTAGGTAACCTGCCTACCACATAAGGAGTGGTTCTGGCCCAGAAATTGTATTTATTGGCCATTTGGGCAATCTTCCATCTCTCTCAACTTTCTGATTTGAAAGCCTGCATTTGCACTTGTTTCTGTTCTGTAACTCGTCTAGTGCAGATACAGATTCTTAGTTTTAGCACTTAAATTTGCTTATTCATACTCAGCACTTGTTCAGAATGTGTAAGCACTAAATAAGCTACTAATTACTATAGCACTCAATCTTCCTCAATTCCTAGAGGAAAACAGTTTTTGTACTTACTTTTCTCACTGGCTTAGAGAAAAACAGCTCTTGTACTCACTTTCCTCACTTATCTAAAGGAAAATAGTTTGTTATTCAGGCATGTCCAAGGGTCAGCTCCCAGTATTCTCTCCTGTCTATCAGATGAATCTGGGCATCTTCAGGCAATGTAGAAATTGCCTCATGTACACAGACAACCCTCTCCTCCTACCACCCAATACTACAACCTGTGAGAGATGCACTTATCTAGCCAAACTGGAGGTAAAGCTCTCTCCAACCAAGACTGAACTTGACAGTCATGAGGAGAAGGTAAACATTTGCACCACACCACACTCATCACATAGTCTCACTAAATCTACACCACCAAACTCCACACATAGTAACACAAAAGCATTCACGGAGGCTCTCAATAATAATCTGTCTAAGCAACAGAGACCTCCAAAGCAGAAACGCAAGCAACCTCCATCCTCCAACACAACCCAAATGACACATAGCCCACAGACTCAGGTTGCCACTAAACCACAGCCAGTAAGGCAAAACAACGTACCCAACACACTAGTCATAGGTGACTCTATAGTCAGGCACACTGATGTCCCACTCACCAGGCTAAACAAGGAGAAGGTTACTGTCAGCTGCCTGTCGGGTGCCAGGATCTGCCACATAACACACGTACTCAGGTCACTCCACAACAAGTACAAATATGACTCTGTCGTTGTCCACGTTGGTGTGAATGACCTGAGACATACCTCCCTGGACTACAAGAAAAGAGACATGGAAGAGCTCTCCGATCTTGTAGCTCAGGCAGGTATGACCCTAGCCCTGAGTAGCATTCTGCCATCACCCAGAATGATACCGCAGTACAAGGTCAAAATGATTGACTTCAACAATTGACTAAGCTTCTGTTGTCATTCTAAGGGGATCCAGTATCTATCTGCTTGGGAAGACATGGTCGACAGACCACAATGCTTTGCCACAGATGGCCTGCACCTGTCGCCCCTGGGATTCCGGATACTGGCTAAGGCTCTTGCTACCCCTATAGTGCCTTTTTTAGGCAGGGTTCAAATAACAAATTCACCACCATAATAGGAATAGGCAAGCAAATACTGAGGGTAATGCTACTCAATGATAGAAGTCTAAATCTCAAAATGCACTCACTCAAGGCACTCCTTAAAATGGAGAACATCGATGCCTGTGCAGTGACTGAGACCTGGTTCAAGGCTCCAGAGAGCACCCCTGCACTACCAAGCTATAACTCATACCACACTTTTCAGCCATGTAACCTGGACCGAAACACCAAAGGCAAAGGTGTGTCCATATTCATTAAGGATATCCGCACCTCCAGGCTAGTTGCTCAGCATAATGCATCCGAGGTTATCCAAGTGCAACTAACTTTGGGTAAACCTGCAATCCAAATTGTAGCTTGCTACAGATCCCCCACTATGCCCCAGGATTCCCACTCCTCTTTTCTTGATGTACTGGAAAATATTAGGGTTCAACCAAACACCCTAATAATGGGCGACTTCAACTACCCCACCATTAACTGGGAAAACTATTCATGTACCAACTCCTTAGCTCAGCGCTTTCTGGAATTCATAAACTCCAATGCCCTAGATCAAGTTATCCCCACCCCCACCAGGGGCAACAATATCCTAGACCTAGTCATTACCAACATGAGTGACCGGTGTTCCACACCTGAAGTCAACTCCTCATTGGTCTGATCCGACCATAAGCTAATCACCCTTGATATCCACATCCCGCCCCCACCCCCCATTAAGGAAACCACGGTAAAACATTTCTCCAAAGCCAACTTCATGCTTCTTTAGACAGAAGTGGTGAACGTCATGACACCCATGCAGATGGACAATACAGTTACAACTGCAGAATCCTACACAAATGCACTCTATAAGCACTTACATGAGTGCATGGATCGTGCTATCCCAAACAGAACCAAGATGCTATCCTCCAAAAAAGGAAGCCAATCTGGTGGCCCCCTGCCATAAACAAACTGTACAACAGAAGGAAGAAACTGTTGCAAAAGAGAGTAAAATCCCATGAGTGGAGGAGCTCCCTGGTCAGCCTCAGTAAGAAGCTGAGATCCCTTATAAGATCCTCCAAAGCTAGCTACGAAAACAAAATTGCCACTAATTCCAAGGACAACCGCAAGGCATTCTATAGCTATGTCAAGAATCTCGATGGCAACACACAGATCTGCTCTGAGTTACAGCACAAAGGCACGAAAGTTACAGAACCAACTGATATTGCCAACATCCTGGCAGATAGATTCAGTGCTAACTTTACCCCCCTCCCACCCCCTAAAGGGCCCATATCTATACAGGAAGAATGCAGAGTCCCTGTAATCACAACTACGCAGGTAAACACTGCACTCTCTAAAGCCAAAAACACAGCATCCATGGGACCGGACAACATCCCAGGCTGCGTTTTACATGAACTTCAGAATGAACTGGCTCCCCACTTAAGCACCATGTTCAATAATAGCCTCGCATCAGGCTTTGTGCCCACTGAATGGCACACAACAACAGTTAACCCACTCCACAAAGGGGGAGCCACCATTGATCCCGGGAACTATCGACCTATTAGCCTGATGAGCCTGGTCTGCAAGGCCATGGAACGTATCATCATGGAACTCATAAACAAAGACATTGGTAACCTCCAAACTCTGGATCCCACCCAGTTTAGGTTTGTGAAAGGCAGATCATGCCTCCTGAACCTGATCAACTTCTTTGAGTCAGTCACAAAGCCTTAGATGAGGGTAAGGTGGTTCACACAGCCTATCTTGACCTCGCCAAGGCTTTCGACACCATCCCCCATTCTGGAATTATAGCTAAACTCACTAGACTAGGTATAAATCCCTACGTCACAAGATGGGTTGCCAACTGGATCACTGACAGAACATACACTGTAAAAGTTGCAGACTCC